>NC_048224.1:45851532-46184861 GCF_002007445.2 Ailuropoda melanoleuca
AAAAGGGAGAAAGGGAAGGGAAGGAGAAGGGAGTGAGGGAAGAAGGGAAAGGAAGGGAAGGGTGAAGAAATTAGGGTGGAAAGAAAAAATGAGGCATGAAATGAAAGGGGGTGGGGCATCAAGAAAACTTACGTTTCTCTTTTTACCTGGACAGCAGATCCAGGTAAAAAAATCTTGTCCTCTGGACCAGGGACAGAAAACTTTTCTTTAAAAGGCCAGGTAGCAAATATTTTAGGTTTTATAGGTCGTACTGTCCATGTTTCAATTACTCAACTCTGCCATTGTAGCACGAAAGCAATCACAGACAGTAAGAAATGAGCATGGCCCTGCTCCAATAAAACTTTACTGGCAAAACCAATATGGGGCCACATTTGGCCCGTCCTCAAATGTCCTTGTGTTCTAGAGTGGAGTCACTCCCCCACGCCACCCTCTCAGGAACAAGTTCAGCTATTCTACCCAGAAGAAGACCCATGAACTGTTCTCCCTCTCCAGAAATACTACTAAAGCGATTTCATTTATTTATTTAGAATCCATACCCCCTTCCCCCCAGACACAGCTAAAGTGATATTACAAAGTTAAATAAGATATAAATCAGGACACTTAAAAATAAAAATGGAACAAAGAATAGTTAAAACTGAGTGAAGCAAGAGATGCTACCAGGCACCTGGGAAGAGCTAATTGATCTGGATTTAGTTCTGAGGTTCCTGGCAGCTGAAGTAACGTGAAGTTAATTGGCCCCCAAGGGGCTCAAGTCCCTGAGTAGGGTCTCATTAGCATCAACCATCTACCAGGGAACAAAGGAAGGCTGAGTGGAGAGGTGTGACAGTGTACCCTGTCCCCAGGGTGCAGGGACAGCCAGGAACTGCCCCCAATCCAAGAACCCCCTTCCCCCAAGCCCGGCAGATCTTCAGCACATCACAAAGACAGAAAGGAAACTCAGAATTTGAGGCAGTTGGACTCACCCAGACATGAAAGACTTGATTGAGTTATCAAGACTCTGGATGGCATTTTCTGACTCGTCAAAGGAAACACTAGCCCTTGCTTGCTTCGTCGAGCTGTTGGGGGGAGTGAACTTAGATAGCCAAATGCCCGATCAAGCTGGGGATGGAGGAAACTCATATGACTGTTGTTAATTCCTCCAACAGAATTGTTAAAAGGCAAATCCTCATTCGACCTAGCTTCTACATTGAAATCAGCCCTTTCCTTTCTGTTCTCCCAAATAAGAGAGAGACAAGTAGGTGAGAATCATGGGAGGGGCCAGAGAAAAGGAAGCCAGTAGGCATCAAGGTCAAATGATAAAAGGTCAGAATGGGAGGATGTATGTGGCTGGGAAGCAGACTTCCAGCACTGGGTGTTTTATAAGCTCCAATCCCTGCCTCCTGGTTTTTTGGTTTTTGTTTTTTTATTTTTGGTCTTTTTTTTTTTTTTAAGATTTTACTTATTTGAGAGAGAAAGAGAGAGAGCACAAGCAGGGAAGATCACAAGCAGGGGAGAGGGAGAAGCAGACTCCCCACGGAGCAGGGAGCCCTTCATGGGACTCGATCCCAGGACTCTGGGATCATGACCTGAGCTGATGCTTAACTGACTGAGCCACCCAGGCGCCCTTCCCCGCCTCCCTCCTAAATGTTTCAAGGTAGAGATAGCAGAGCAACTGCTCCCTTTCTGCTCCCTTCTTGTGTACCTCAGCCTGGGTGCCTACCCTCCACGCCATCATCCAATCAAGCCTGCTTCTCTCAAGCCAACTCTCAGAGCATGTGAGGATCCCCTAAAAGATTCTTAGATTTAGATGCAAGAGCTGGGGAGATGCAACAGAGCGTTTCATGAAACCAGGGCTGTGGACACTGGCCAGAAGAGACATGGCTTTAAGTGGAGACCCGGTTTTCCATCCTTATTTCACATAGTGAAAAAAAGAGTTTCCTTTTCAACTCTCTCCCGATTCTGATTAAGTTAAGGTAAAAGACTTGTTTTGGTTTTTACTTTGTTTTATCTTCTTTCTCACATTTCACAGTATTCCTTTTGACACAAAGTGGGCAGCCCTAAAGACTGGAGACTTGGGCAGGAAAGAATATAGCTAGAATATATAAGCCAGACCATACACTAGAATATTACTGCACCGTTTCTGTTTTCATTGTATGATCCGTACAGTTAGCCATCTATTTAGTGCAAATAAGGCTTTTTGAAAAGGAATTTTGTGGTAGTGCTATGAGATTTCCTTTATAAATATATGCATTTCTGTAAGAAGTCGATTCATTTAAGGAAAACCATGAAGTGGCGTGGGTGGAAGGAAAGGAGAACAGAACTTGTGAAGAGGGTACCTAAAAGACTGACATTTCAAAACTATTGATCTAAGCCAATTCCTTTGTTTTAGAGACAAAGAAATACAGACAAAGGGAAGGAAAATGGCCTGCACGATGTCTTCTGTAAGAACTAGGACTCTGAGCCAGATCGGCCTCACTTTGAACCCCAGATCTGCTGACTCCCACACTTCCCTGGGGAATATTATCTCCCTTGCATAAATCTCCATCTCTGTGTCCACAAAAAAGGAGCCCTACTGGCATTTGCATCCCAGCCTGCAGCTGGACCCAGAGTTAATATGTTTAAGCCCCTGAGAAACGTCTAGATGCGAGACCAATAACACTCCCCCTATGACACATGACACACGTGATTTGTGAGCAAAATTAACTCAACGGTATTGCGATGCCCTTCATTCCTATTCCTAAGACAGAGCTATTACTATGGCACTGCCCAAACTGCCCTTGGGCTCGTGCTGGAAAAATCTATGCACAGCATCAAGCAAGCCGCATCGTGGAACAATTAAACCCAAGTTTCTGGAACCGAGACTTCCTCAGTTCAAATCCCAGGTTTTCCATGAACTATGAGACCGTGGCAAGTTGCTTGATTTCTCCTTGCCTCAGTTTACAGATCTATACAAGAAAGATTCATAGACTACATCAGGCGGTTGCCTGGATCAAAGCAATTAATGCCCATCAAGCAGACATCAGGGTGCCTGGAATATAGAAAGCGTGCGCTAAACGCTCCCTAGTATTATTAGGGCACGGTGTCAAGCCAAGCTTCCCCCAGGTCATTCAGCACAATAGGACTTTGGCGGTTGTGCCGTGTCCAAGATGTGATCCACCAGGTGTGACGAAAGAAGGCTCCACCGCTGTATAAAGCGAGGATGCAAACGGATTGCTCCACGCTGCCCCTGGGGAATGAGATATGGAGTCAGTGAAGGGTGAATTTTAGAAGAACATCCGATTAAAAACACATCAGTAAGAGAAAGCTGGCTCTATGGGTCACGTTCTTCAAGTCATAAACCCTGAACTTCACCACGGCTCCGCTCCCCGCCCAGCACCAGGCAGCATTTCTCTCTGCTCGCATTTACCACACTGGCTGCATTTACATCGCACCTGACGGATCCGTCTGTTTCAAAACGCTTCCTCCTCCTTACACAGCACCCGGTCCGAAAGCCACCCCTGCCCCTTAAACCTGGAAGCCCATTTTTCTAAATCTAAGACGGGCTTCCTCGTTGTTCTCTCCCTCTATCTCTGCAGGGGGCTTCCTAATCAGGTCAGTGAATGCTCGCTCTTGTCCTCAGTCCCTGAGAAGTAAGTGATCCTGGCAGGTACGGCAACCTGAGATGCGGTTACCCGCCCAAGGCTGCAGTCGTGCAGAGGGACTGGACGGTCTCTCGCACATGCCTGGACTCCCTGGTTGCCCTCGGCCCATCTACTCAGAGCTATTTCTTTGTTCTCAACAGGCTGTGATGGTTCAGACCCCCAGGTGTCTGCACACAGCTAGACATGCTCTTCCTGGAGGTGTCCTGATGAACTCTTACTGGACCCACAGGACCCAGCTGAAGCTGTCCTGCCTCCACCACACGGCACATTCCAACAACATCGGTGGTTCACTCCTTCGGAGCCCCCAGAGCTGGTGGGGAAGATGGGACAGATGGAGAGAAGTCAACAGCGAGGGCGCTGGCGTCAGAAGACTTCAGTTTGTTTCCCACTCACCGCCTGCTCGTCTTTTGCTTCCTTGCCCAACTCATGAAACATCCCTGAATTGGTTTCTTATTGGTAAAATGTGGATAATAAGCGTGTTCTCGAATTCAGAAGGTGGCAGGGAGAATTATTTGAGACAGCACATAGAAATGTAACTGTGCCTTGCACAGAATCAATGCTCAATAAATATACATTATTATCATTATTTGGAATACACATACACGCACACACACATATATATTCCAGCAGTCTCATAGTATACTCTGTTTGCTTTATAGTAATATTTATTCTGAATGAAAAGGCCATACTATCTGTTCACTTTTATAGCATCAGCATTTAGCACACAGTAGGTGCTTAACATGTTTATCCCCTGACTAAACCCCTCCAGAGCACGGACATACCCATTTTTCACTTTAACCCCAGCCTCTGACACGGAGAAGTGCCTTCCCACACGCGCTCATTGAATGAACAGAGGAATGCATGGGTGGATGGGCAGATTGCCTTCCAAATGCTCTGGTTAAAAGGTTTACCCGATATCCAGTGCTGAGTTTCTGAGCCTACTGCCCCCCCCCAATTTCTGGCCTTGGACCTCAAAGGCCACAGCCACCGTCCAACAGTGCAAACACCTTTGTTTTTCTAAGAGGGGCACTCAATCAGTGTATCCCTTCAGCATCTTCTGCTCACAACTGATTTTTCGTAACCCACTCCCCTGCTGTGGTTTATGGAGCTCCTCCAAACATAAGAAACAGAGCCTCCGGCTTTCCTCTCCACCCCACCTGACCAGTCTCCTCTCATCACTTTAACGTTCCAGCATTTATTTCTTCTCTGCAAGAAAATAAACAAAAGGCATTGTTGACAAACTTCTGAAAATCAGCAAGAATCCATGCAACATTTTGGATGCAGGTATTCTCCAGATGGCAACCTAATCTCTGGTAACAAGCAAAACCCAGAGAGCCAGAGCCAGAAGCACCCACCACCTCTGTCTCATTGAATAGTCACACAGCGGGCGCACGCGCATGCCATCCCCCTGATCCAGCACATTTCATGCAGGAACCCTTCCCAGATGGAGCCCATGTTACAAATACTTAATAAAAATTCCAGGCTCTGAACAACATCATTCTAACTTGAGTTCCCTTTATTCCATCTTCACTTCAGCTTTCTCTTTTCATCAACTCCCTTATGATAAGGAGCTTCTTCATGGCAGTGAATGCCTGGGGGAGAACGGAAATTCTCTTTCTGGGTGTCTCTAGGGAAAACAATGTCCGTGCAATAGTTTGCATAGTTGCAATAGTTTCAATACCTCCCACCCTAAAAGAAAAGAATCATGTTACTCGTGATTCAAAGAACTTTCCAGAAAGAGGAAACTAGGTGGCTCCAAATCTTTTCCCTAGGCTACTTCCCCTTTTCTGACACCCACCTCACGGCCTTCTTCATAGGGACCCCCTACTCAGCCTCAACTTCTGTATCTTAAGAACGTCAGCTCTCTCTAAAGTCGTAGGGACTGTTACTCAGTTCTGAACTTGGTTTCATAGGAGATGAAGTGATTCATTTAAGTTTACTAATAAGTGGTGGAGCTGGAACTTGCACGTTGGTCTTGTGACCCAAGTCCACCTGCTCTGTAAGCCTTAATAATGACAGTTAATAACCACTGGCCCCTTCCCATGTATCAGGCACTGCTCTCAAAACTTTACCCCGATAAACTCGTGTAATCTACACAACTCTATGAGGCTAATATTACACCTACTTCATAGACAGGGAGCTAGGAAAAACATTGTCAAGTAACCTGCCTGAATTTATATAGCTAGTTAGTGGAGAAGCCTGGGCTCACACCCAGGAGGTCCAGTTCCCAACATCAACCCTTCACCACTGAGCTTCCTCAACTCTGAAGGTTAGATTGTAAGCTTTGCTTTCGAGTGAAATTTATTTATACTCTTGTGCCACTTCACTACATCGAGCAGCCCTGCACACAGAAAAGGTACTCAACTTATTTTTGATTACGTGGAGATTCACTTACTTACTATACATTTAATGATGACCTACTGTGGGCAAGACATTACCGAGGTCTTACAGGAGATGATGAAATACACAAAGACACGATCACTGTATTTGAAGTCAAATGTGGAACGAGAAAGAGACTTATTGTGTGTGGGCACAGCACCAACATCAGCATTTCAGACTCCACGGCCAAATCAGATTTTTAAAACCAATTTCTTTGACGCACATGAAGTGTTCTTGTTCTAGGAAAGGGCATTTCACAATACAGAGACTGCAATTACCATCACCAGCATTTTGTAAGAGAAAGTACATTTTAACCAGAAACATAAAATAGAGAGGACATAATCTTAAAATAAAAGATGGCCCTTCACATTTCAACATCAAATTTTCGACCAGCATTTGAGAGTCATCAATTTACAAGACTTGGGCAAAGGAGCATGGTACAGAAAGTCACATATATGAAAGAAAAGCCAACGTGCAGGGACAGCTACAGTAGAATGTGGTGGAATGGAGATGTGTGGGCACTAGCGTTCACAAATTGAGAAAGCGGCTAAACATCTCAGGTACATTTCAGACCACAGAGTTCTTGATTCTACGGTTCTTCCTCCAAGGATTTAAAAAAAATGCTATAAAAAACGAAATTACAGAAGCACAAAAAATAAAGTTTATGTGATGTTTTATGGCCCTTTCACTCTGGGGTTCTATCTTGGGGGGATTGCCAAGGAAGGCAGCCTCCATGACGTTCTACAGAAATGTTAGGCAACTCCTAAGAACCCACTAGAGTCCACGTGGAGGATGGTAAGTAACAGAGGCCAGAGGGGCCCAATTCCCTCCCAAATTCCCATCTTCTCCCCTTGGGGCACCAGGAAGTTGCCCACATAGACTCTCCTCCTTGGCCCAAATATCTTCCTGAAAAGGCAGAAAACTATGCCTCACCTTCCATCACCAGTGACCTCTTTCTTAGAGTTCTAAGGAATTTTCCTGCCCTCGGGAGTAACCATAAATTGTTACTTGCTCAGCCTCTTTCCCAGCTCCTTCCAAGACCTACCCAGATATTCCTAAAATGCCATTCTAGATAGTGAGGAAATTGAGAGCAGACACTGCAGGCAGACCGACCTGGCTTTGGCTCCAGCTGTGGGGTTCACTATCTAGCTAGCATTCTTTTTGGGTCTTTAGGTTTTCCGGGACGAATTTCAATGTGGAGGGTGGAGGCGGACGTTCCCACCCCAACAATAGACAATTCTCCAGATACTAGCTGGGTGTCCTATAATTCAACTCAATTCTTTTTTTTTTTAATGGGGGAGGGGGCGAGGGAGGGGGGAGAGAGAATCCTAAGCCTGCTCCACACCTGGCATGGAGCCTGACACAGGACTTGATCTCACAACCCTGAGATCATGACCTGAACTGAAATCAGATGTCTAATGCTTAACCAACTGAGCCACCCAGGTGCTCCAATTCAACTCAATTCTGACGCTGTCTACCTACAGGTTTGGGGTTGAGTCCTTTAAGACTGCCCCTCGTCCATTTCATCTCGGATGCCAGTCTCAAGGCCAAGCTACAGACTGGACATTCCAACAACCCACTCCAATTCAGGATGCCAACCCCAAACTCAGGTTGCTATCTGCACCTCTAACCGACTAGCTATAGATCAGACATTCCCCCCGGCCCCTTCTTGGATTCAGTTGAATTTGCTAGAATGGCTTCCAGAACCTAGGAAACCCATTTACTCACTAAATCAGGGGTTTATTATAAAATGATACAATTCCGAATCAGCCAGACAGAAGAGAGGCACAGACAAGCATGGAGGAAGGGCAGGGAGGCTCCTGACCCCCATCTGCCCTCCGGGTGCACCACTCTCCCAGCTACCTCCACATACTCACTGACCCAGAAGCTCTCCTGACCCTCTCCCTTTGGGTTTTTATGGAGACTTCAGTACATAGGATCGACTGGTAATACCATTAGCTATTGGTGACTGACTAAAGTTCCAGCTCCTCTCCCCTCCCTGGAGGTTGAGGGGTTGGGTGGAAAGCTCCAGCCTCCAATCACATGGCTGGGCCCCCTGGCAACCAGCCCCATCTTTAGGTGACATCTAAAAGCCACCTTATTGACACAACAAAAGACACTTTCTTTGCTTCTTATTGCTTAGGAAATTCCAAAGATGAAAACCAGAAATATATTTCTTATTATAAATCACAACTACATTGGACTACTTCCTTGATTACAACTATCAATGGCTCCCTCCCACCTCCACACGTCAACTACTAGCTATTGTCACTTTATCCCATTGTTCACCATGTCTCAGTCTCTACGCTTCTTGCCAGCATCTCTGCCTTTGCTTTCTAGATTTCCTGCAGACATTTCCAGTATGCCCCAATGCATTTGACCCCTGTGTTAATTTTTCCCAAGCCCATCCCTCTACCAAGAATGCTTTCTCTATCCTATTCCCACTGCAAACCTTATAACCCCCCTATAACTTAACCCCCTTGAACTTCAGTTCAAGGTCATTCCTTCTTGGAAGAATCCCTTGATCCCCTTAGGAGGAGGAAACCGCAGCCTGTTCATGATCTTATGGCAACACTTATGCTACCATGGGTGTGGGCTTTTGAAGGTGATGTATGGACTTGGCCTTATTCGTGTTAGTGTCACCCACACCAAAGCAGGCCCTGGTGGATAGCCTTCATTCAGCACCCATCAATAAATAAATGAAAGAATGAACAAACAAAATGAAATAACTAACGAAAAGCATGAGTGACTAGGCATAGCATGAGGGTAGCATTTCATAATCTCAGAGCATGTGGGCTTTAATGAAACCATTTGATCCTTGCAGCTTTCCCAGCAAATCCAGGCTCAGAGAGTTGGAGTGACTTGCCGGGTTAAAACATGACCGAGTAAGGACTTGAACTCAAGTCTACCAATGCCGAGTCCAATGCCCCCACCACACCAAATGTTGTCATTATTAAGAATTAATGATTTAGAAAAAGAATTAATGATAGTTTATCAGAAAAAAAAAAAAAACCATGTAGGAACTAGTTTAGAACAGGGCATAGTGAAAAAGAACAGAATCGATGGTTCCATTGTAAAGGAGAGCGGTAAAACCTAAACATGGGGGGTCCAGCATACTCCTAGATGCAGGCAGGGAGCACAGTGGTGCTGGCCGGGCCCTTGGGAGAACCTTTACTTTGGGAAAATGATCATCAGAAAGATACACTAGAAACAGATTTTGCCAATTTCCTGATTTCACCGATGGCCAATCCCATTTCCTGCACTGCATTCCCTGCTACAACCGAAGTTTCAGCCCTTGGAGAGAAGCCGAGAGATTTCTGCAAATGTTTTCTCTTCAACAGATGGAGCAGAAACCGAGAAGCGTTACAAGGAAGATAGATCGGTGCGTCACATTTGCAACAATAAAAATACAGCAACGGTTAAAGGCAGTTGCAGTTAAACAGAAGTGGAAACCCAGGGTTAGCCTAAATCTTTTTTTAATTAAAAGTGAAGGAGAATTTCAAAGTTCTATTTCAGCCCCTCGAAGCATGTTTATGGGGCTTGGCTGGGTGTCGGACGGCTTGAGATTTATGTGGGTTCGGGTCGTAGCCTGAAGGAAAGCCCTCAGAGTAGGAAACTGTGAGGACAAGCATGGGGGAGGAAAATCACACGCGCAGGAAAACCTGGGTTCGAATCCCGCCTCAGTTGCTGTGTGACAGCAAGAAAATTACATAGCCGTGTCTATCGTGTCATCTGCAAAACAGGAAAAAAGGGCCTGCCTCTGAGACTTCTTGCAGGCCCCGGGTGAAATAACGGGAGTGGAACACAGGAGAAATCATCTCTAGGTTTTTACTCACCCTGCACCTGCCAAAGGGACCACAAAGGAGCTTCCTGTTACCTTAAGTTTCTGAATCACAAACAACCCTGGCATTCGCCTCGTTTTGCTTCCTCTTCTTTTAAAGCCCGCTTTAATATCTAGATGAGCATCTCCCAAACTGGTCTCAGGACACCTGACATGGACACATCTGGACGCTTTTCAAAAGAGTTTGAAAAAATGCCCTCAGGGGTTAATAATTTGTGATGAAGGATCCCTGCAAAGCACAAAGCCACATCAGCAGTGTGGATAAATTTATAGTGAGTTGTCCATCCTCTGCGTCCTGATGCTCTCCCCCTACAGCCCCCGCAATCCATGCTCCCCTCGCCCCCGAAACCAGCGACACAGATGTATGCTGCTGGATGATTACGGCTTTAGCTGGTGCATACATTTTGCTACATGTATATTCATCTCTACACATCCATGCATTTTAAGAAATGCATATGAGGAAGAGGAACGCACGCATCCCTACACGTCCAAGAGCATATGGGTGTGTGCGCATGCACACAACCACACCCCCCCCGTACTCACACACCAGTACGCTCAGACCAAAAACACATAAACAAAGTCTTAAAAGACTCCATTTCAAATACCAGCCCTGATCGCTTCAATTCTAAGAGCCTTAGTTGACACATCTTCAAAATTGAAACTGTAATATCTACAATAACTACTTCATAGCTGTAAAACCAAATATATTACCATCCGTGAAAACACTTATTCCATTGTCAGAAACACTGTAGATGCTCAGTAAATGTATGTCAAAAGCCACAGCATCATTTACATATCTTACCCATTCAAAACGCATTCCTTTCCACCCAAGTTTATCACTATACGCACACATAGGAACNTATCTTACCCATTCAAAACGCATTCCTTTCCACCCAAGTTTATCACTATACGAGCACGCATAGGAACCCATGCTCACGTGAAGAAGGTCCAGACTCCTATTTCAGGAAAGCAGCACACGCACACCTGCGTGCGTGCGTGCGTACACACACACACGCACGCACGTACACGTACGCCCGCACAGATTCCGTGGCGTAAAGTGAAAACCTTTACGTATTCTACGGTTCTGTAAACCAGGTTCTTCCTGCACCAGTCAAAATACACCGCTGGATCCGAGGTCCTGTGAGACAATGTGCAGGGAACGATGACTACATACAAAATGGATGCCAGGTTTTAAACAAAAAAAGTCTTGGCAGCAGAAGCCAATACTTCAGAGAAAACACAAGCAAGGACATGGATCAACAATAGTTTACCATGTGTATACAAGAGGAAGCTCAGAGAGAAAAGACAGGAAGACTGGATGCCTGAGAGGCCTAGCATGCGAAAGACTTTTCTAGAAAGCTCGTAGACGTCATATAGAATCCCCTATCACTCCTACCCTCCTGAAGTTTACAGTCCAAAACAAGAAGGCCAATATTTAGGGGACTATTTTCTAAAATGACACCATGGCTATGTGTGGCCCACATGAATAATTATAGCAGGGATGGTCAGTGAGCAAAGACATGAATTTCTATTTTGCTTTGAGCTTCCTATTACAATAAGTGTTCATTTTAGGTGTCAGTAAAGTCAATGATCACCCCACCAAAACCTTTTATAATCTTCAGAAACTCCACCTGTGTCCACATCAGTGTCCCTGGGACAATGTATTCACCGTTAGCATGATTAAGCTTTAGATTTCCTTTATGGCCACTCTTTTCCCCATACGAAGATTCTTGAGAATGTTTGTATTTTTAATGCTATATTAATATTTTCCACGAATTGGGAAGGAGGGTGGACCAGATAACCATAAGATGCCATTCTCTCCTAAAAGACTCTATTTTCATGATTCTATGATTTTTAAGACGTGGTGGTACTAAGAGTTGATTTTTATATTCCATGAATATTACATTCTATGACTCTATGAGATTTGACACTAGTTTTTATTATTCTAAGATTCTCTGATTCCAAGGTTTGATAGATCCTAAAATTCTACAACTATGATTCAAGATGCCAATATTATAAGAATCTGACACTTTGAGCTTACAATTCTAAGCCCCCATTACCTACAAATGTGATTAGTAGCCTTGCCCATGAGAGAGGCAGAACCCTAAGCCAGAGTCAAAACGCCTGTACTTGACTGGGGAAGGCGGAGTGGTTGTGAACAGGGACAAAAATGCCCATTTACAAGAAGAGCTCCTACAACACATCTCAAGACTTTCAAAATAGCACCCTTAGCTCAGTCTCTCTTCCTGCTTCCATTCTATGGCCTACCTAGAGATGAAAATATTTATTGCTAGAAAATAGGTGCCGTAGACACAAGGCTCAGCTGTTTCTGGCCATCTTATCCCCCAGCATCTAGCACGAGGCCTGAACACAGAGGATCTCAATAAATACCACATACTGTCGGACTCGCTCTATTATCCGTCCTTTTCCTTCCTGTCTGCATCCTCCTTCAAACCTCCTTCTACCTCTCCTCCACTTCCTCCCCCTTCCTCCTGCTTGTCTTTCTCCATCACCTCTTCCCATGTAGAACCTCCACATGCATGAATCACACAATCCTCACAGGAATCCAGTGAGGGACAGATTGTTCCCCGCCTTCTATAGACGGTGAACCTAAAGCCAGGAACAACTTACCAAAGGCCACGCGATTAAAGTGACAGAGAAAGGATCAAACCCAAATTGTCTGGCTCCACATTCAGCGCTCCTTCCTTTCCTTCCTTTATTCCATGCTTGCCTTACCAGCGAATGTTCTTAGCTATAATTTAAAAATAACCGAGTCACGAGACCTCCAGAAAACCGCTACCTGAGCAGAAAGCCTCTACTCCCTGTCCCTGACTTTAACTCTGAATTTACCTTCTTAATCCACACCAATTCTCATTTCAGGATTTCCAGTCATTGAGGGCCTACCACACCCAACTGTTCATTTCATTTTTGAGCCTTTTCTTTTTCCTCCTCTTGAGAATGCTGTACGTAGCACGTGTTTATTTTTCAATTAAAGCAAATTAAACTTAATTTTGTTTTGAGACTTTTTTTTTATTATTTTTTTTAGAATTTCACAGCCCACGGTGAGATAATTGAGACCCCGCTGTTTCTGGAAGCACTATTTAGAGAGCAGAACTAGATCTGGCACAACCTTGGAGGAAGCCATCCTTAACCCCTCCCTCCCCTTTGTCACACACCACAGTATCTCTGCAATCTGTCCACTTCCTTGCCACTGTCCTACCCTAAAAGGTAATCCACGTGTCATCTGAACTATAACCTGCCAAAGGACCACTGAACCCCTCTCCCCTCCTCTTACCCTTCTTCTTGTCTTAATCTCGGATTTGGTGATCTCAATCCTTTTCTTGAGTTATTGGTAATTTCCTAAACACATACTACTTAATATAAGTCCCAAGGCTTTCTATGTTCCAGCCCTAGGCTATTTCTCCAGCTTCACCCCGAGCATGTTCTCCAGTCACACCGAACTGCTTCCTCTCCCAGTGTCCACTTGGAATGCCCTTTCTCCATCTACCCAACTGGCTAGGCAGCCTCCGTGGCTCACGCAGACAGACTTCCCCTCCACTTCCTAACATGCTGCCTATGCTCTAATTTCAGCAGCAGCTACTCTGTATTATCTCAGTTTGCACATCTGTTTCCTCATCAAACTGGCAAGAGCTTTAGATCAGGAAAATGTCCTATTCATCACAGATGGTCCAGAATCTGGAACATAGTAACTCCTCAAAAAGAAATGTGTTTTGGGGGAAAAAGAATGGGAAGAAAACAGGAATAAATTAAAAGAGAGGTAAAGGAGAATAAAGAAGGAAAGAAAAATAAAGCAAGAAAGTTAGATGATAAAGGCAGAAGGAAGGAAGGGGAAGAGAGAGAGGGATGGATGGAGGAAGAGACAGAAGGAAGGAGTGAGGGAGGAAGGTGAAACATTAAATCTAGGAAACTACCCTTCCTATTGTTCTTTATAATGATTTTCTTAATATGACCATTATCCCTGAAATAATATAGACCATCAGAATTTCTTATAAAACATGTTTCCATATGCATAATACTCTGATTTTTCAATGAAAGTTATATTTGTCTAGTGTAGAGTCTTCTAAAGTAAGCTATAAAGAATTATTAATAAGAATTAGGTGAAAAATACAGAAAGTTGAAATTCTGTGGTCAAATAACTTGGAGAAAGCTCGAATTAGCTTGAAAATCTCCCTCTATCAAAGAACTTTGTTGGAAACTTGAATTTGCTTGTTTATAACCTGATTTCCAAGAACAGGGCAGATCATGAAGCATCTCCCAAATGTATTTGACCACAGTACCCACTCTCCTTGGAGTTGCTGAAGAACTAGTGTACCACGGGATAGGACATGAAAATGTTCNAAAAATACAGAAAGTTGAAATTCTGTGGTCAAATAACTTGGAGAAAGCTCGAATTAGCTTGAAAATCTCCCTCTATCAAAGAACTTTGTTGGAAACTTGAATTTGCTTGTTTATAACCTGATTTCCAAGAACAGGGCAGATCATGAAGCATCTCCCAAATGTATTTGACCACAGTACCCACTTTCCTTGGAGTTGCTGAAGAACTAGTGTACCACGGGATAGGACATGAAAATGTTCTGCTAATGGAATGATTGCTGTCAGGGAGTCAGGAATCTGGGGTTCTAGTTTAGAATCCCTACTAATAAAGAGTGTGGCCTTTGCCATGACACTCCCCTGTCAGAGTCTTAGCTTCCTTATCTGAAAAAAGATGTAGGCTGGACACAACAGATCCTAAGGTCTCTTCTGGCTCAGTTCTAACATTCTATGGTTCTGTGATGAAAAAGAGACATAAGCTTGGGGTCATGTCTTTGTGCCTACCATTTGCTGCACCTGGAATGTCCCCTTTTCCACTTCCACAAGTACAGATTCCTCTCTCCAATGATACCACCTGTCCCAAGCCTTTCCTGGGCAACGTGAATTAGCACGCTTTCACTCCTAAGGTTTCCCATGGAAATATTTCATTTCTGCAAAAGGCTGCCTTGAATGTAGCTCCTACTTTCTTTAATTCATTTAATCTGTTGATGGCAATTATATAGGTCATACGCTGTGATTACAAAGGTGGCTAAGGCAGCCTTACATATGCCTTCTGTTCCTTCTAAGCCCTTGGGGATATGTCACAGTCATATAAAGTCTTCTGAAGAGCTTTGTACAATGACTTAATCTAGGACAAAATCTGTCACTTGTAAGCCCACTTTAGAGTCCATTAAACATTTCAGCCAATAATGTCAAGTCATTTTTTAGAGCCTTTGGAACTCCTCATTCAACTCTTACACGAAGAAAGTAATAAAGCGAAGCAGAGAAAGTGGCTGCTTGGTATAGACGGCAAGGTGGCCAGTCTCACCTGCTCAATGCCCCCTACTTCCGCGGTGACCCTCCTTACCCAAAATTAAAAATGTAGATGGGGGGCGCCTGGGTGGCACAGCGGTTAAGCGTCTGCCTTCGGCTCAGGGCGTGATCCCAGCATTATGGGATCGAGCCCCACGTCAGGCTCCTCTGCTATGAGCCTGCTTCTTCCTCTCCCTCTACCCCTGCTTGTATTCCCTCTCTCACTGGCTGTCTCTATCTCTGTCGAATAAATAAATAAAACCTTTTAAAAAAAATGTAGATGGAGTCAGAATGAAAGTCTTCTGATTCCAAGGTGGTAGCCAATGAATCCATGTTTTCCAAATCGTGGCACGCAAAGTACAAACAACATGTGAGATGATCCTGGCTGATACAAGGGTGGTGAAGCTTTTCTTTTAAGCTTTTAATGCAATAGCTATTCTAACGTGTATTAGAAAGTAGATATCGTTTATCAAATCTTTGGTTTTTATGAGTAGCATTGCTCAGGCCAAGGAAAAAAAAGAAAAAAAAAGTCCATTTAAATACGATTTAGGACAAGTGACTTAGNAGATATCGTTTATCAAATCTTTGGTTTTTATGAGTAGCATTGCTCAGGCCAAGGAAAAAAAAGAAAAAAAAAAGTCCATTTAAATACGATTTAGGACAAGTGATTTACAAATTCAGCAAACTGCATTCAAGCATGTACCTCTGTTCTCTTCCCACCAAGAACTGCTCACTGATCCCCCACATCCTACTACTTAAAATGTTCATTACCCACAGAATGTGCATTCATTAAAGAAATATTAGGCAATACAGGTTAAATATAAAAGACTGAAATTCACTCATAATCTCTCACCCAAAGATCACCACTCAAATATCAGGGTACGGCTTATAAAAGAGCATGCTATACAAAATACATCTTACCTTATATACATGTATTTTTAATTTAATAGCTCACCCGAAATATGCCCATGCCGATAAATATCATCCTCAGTGCCACAGACTGAGCCCTGGGGGCCTGTCGCTAAGTACCATACACCTGGGCTGCTAAGCTAGCAGGGAGGTGCTGTTGGTA
The DNA here is from genome assembly GCF_002007445.2 of Ailuropoda melanoleuca. Taxonomy (NCBI): domain Eukaryota; kingdom Metazoa; phylum Chordata; class Mammalia; order Carnivora; family Ursidae; genus Ailuropoda; species Ailuropoda melanoleuca. The sequence continues at coordinate 45,867,788 of NC_048224.1, forward strand.
GCCCCTGTTTACAGATCACGTCCCCAGTCTTCCTTCCACGTTTTACCTGAAGAGTGTTCTCTTCTACCACATCCTGAGGACTGTAGAGATCCCGTTACACTCTTGGTTCTGTGGTTTCTTTTCTTTTTGTCTTTTATCCCAAATACCCGATGAAGTTCCTTCTTCACATGCCTGTGCACATATAATTAATTTAGTTCTCAGCATGAGGAATTTCTTAAAATGGAAGGATTTGCACCTTGTTTTTAAAAATAGGGACCGAGCTAGAGATGACGGCAGCAACAGGGATAGAAATGGAGCTCTGTCCCCTGCTCCCTCTCTGGGGCATCTCCTTCTCCCCCTCATCGCTGCCCCTTGATCACCTCAGGGCAGTCGATCTCCTTACTCTTCTTCCAGCTCACCAGGCACAGTCCCACCTCCGCAACTCTCTTCTTCTGTTCTTGCTAGAATGTTCTTCCCCCAGATGTCCACCTGGCTGTTCCCCTCCCTTGCTACAGATCTCTGCTCTAATGTCAACACCTCAGTGAGGGCTTCCCTGGCTCACCATATAAAACAGCACACCCTCTCCGGCCAAGCCACCCATCTCCATCGGACACACTGTATGGTCACTTTTTACCTATTTATAAATGTCTCCCACAAGAGAACGTCAGCTCCAAGAAGGCGGGGCAAGGCAGCTGTGTTCGCTGCTGTACACTAGCTCCTGGAACAGTGTTTGGCACACAGTAACTCAGTGCTCAGTGAATGATGCTTGTTTGTTTGTTGAAATGAAAGAATGAAAGCCACGTTTTATAAAGGATAGATCCATATCGATTCCCAAAAAGGCCACAGGGCAGTGTCTTGTTCCCTGTCCCCTTGTCAAGATGGGATACTGCCATTAAAAAAAAAAAAAAAGCCATGATGATGATATAGGGCATCACATTGCTACTTTCATTCTTTGATCATTAAGGAACCTGAATATTTTAGCTTTTTTAATAGGTTTGTTGGCCATGTGTGTTTCTGATTCCATTTTCAGCTGGAAGTTCCACCCCCAGATCACATTCTTTTTTTTTTTTAAGATTTTTATTTATTTATTTGACAGAGATAGAGACAGGCAGCGAGAGAGGGAACACAAGCAGGGGGAGTGGGAGAGGAAGAAACAGGCTCCCAGCGAAGGACCCTGATGCAGGGCTCGATCCCGTAATGCTGGGATCACTCCCTGAGCCGAAGGCAGACACTTAAGGATTGAGCCACCCAGGCGCCCTCCCCAGATCACATTTTGATCGTAGGTGATCTTATGACCATATCTGGGCTCATGTTCCATTAACAGGGAAGGAAAACTCTGCCTTGGGCATTTCCCTCTGTATGTATTGTTTTTCTCCTTAATACTAATATTCCTATCTTTATGTGTATGTGTGTGTGTGTGGAAAGAGAGAGAGATGAGACACATACATCATTTCTCTTGCAGCATCTGGCTGTAACAATTCACAACACCTCCATCTTGCCATTTCCTGAGATGCTTTTTGAAAGTGCTACTGTTTCCAGAGGTGGCTTTCGTGAGTCTGTTCCCAAGAAAAGTAACATCTTGGTTCTTGGCTCTGGCCCAGAGCTAGAAAGTAGCTTTTCTATGACTACTGGTCCTGGTCTGAGCAGCATTTGAACTTCCACAACTTAAGGGTACAAATAAACACACTCGGTTAAGGTTTCCTGCAGAGGCATTGTGAAGTTAAATTACTATTTTAAGAGGCTATGAAGTTGGCAGCCAGAAAGCCCTGGAAGGGTGGAAGATATTCACGATGCTGACAGATAAAGAAGGAGAGAAAGCAAAATGCAGGTTATTAAGGAGATTTAAGAAGCCTCCCTCCAGTGGCACCATTTATAACATCTCCTGGAACATGCGAGATAGATGCCTCTCTCATTTAGGGGCCCACAAGACCGGGATTGAGGGCAGGGCCCGCGCAACAGAACGGCTGAAGATTTGAGACAATGGACCTGGCCTAAGACAATGGAGACAAAGCAGCAATAATCAGCCCTGATTTTGGGAGGCCACCAAGCCGCCAAGGCCCGGACCATGCCTTAGGCGGGTAGACAGAGGGAGGGCAGTTCAATGAAAGGATGTTAACGCTCAGTGTCTATTGATACAGGTTGGAGACCCACTGCTATCGTTTATTATACATCTTAGGGCAAGTCCTTTCACCTCAGAGCCCCAAGGTCCTCATTTGGAAAATGGGGACAATCATCACTCTGTTAGACTGAGACTGTGGAGGTCTGATGAGATAAAACACGCAAGCATTTGGTAAAAGAAATGATGCAGATGAGGAAGAGGGGAACCAAGAGGAGAAGGATGATTAACCTGGTTCCCACGAGAGCATGAAGCATGCCATCAATCATACTGCCCCATATGCACGTGCGGAACCAACCCCCCGTCGTCTCACAGCTTAGAAACCAAACCCAGAGGTGCAAGGATGTGGGCTGCAGGGGGCGGAACACTAGAACCAACTCAGATACAGTTTGATGTTAAAGAGGAAAAAGTTTATAAGTAACAAAGTGAGAGAAAATTGATCTAGACTAAATCGAAGTTGATTTTCAGCTCTGATGGCTAATGATCCTGTATCTATAACTGGTTTCTGACCCATAATAAGATAAAGAATAAAAAATCTGCCCCAGTCATTGTGATTTCATATCCCTCCATGCCTTTTCCGACGCTCTCAATCTCTCCCCTAACTGCTGGTCTCACATGGCCACCTTGCCGGAGGGGGATTGGTAAAAATGATTGAGCAAGCTCATTTGCAAGGTAGTGCCTTGAACCTGGTGATAATCTCTCCTCCCAAGCACTTCCAGTCGGAGAACATACCTACCGGCATGGGCAACATTTAATCTAATGCAGCGGGGTATGGTAATAATAACAAGTAATAATAGTTAACGTTTATGTGACGGTGATGGTCTGCCAGTCATTGTTCAAAGCACTTACCATATCAACTCATTAAAACCCACAATATCTCTATGAGGAGTCAGTATGGTCCTGTTCACTTTGTAGCTGAGGAAACTGGCGCAGGAACATGAGTGAATCTGGCCAAGGTCACAGAGCTAAAGAGGGGCAGAGATGGCGTTCCCACTCTAGCATTAAAGCTTTCAACCCCTGCACTTTCAAGTCAGACAGAAATAGTCCAAATCCTCCACACATCATTGACTCGGTGGGTGGCCTGGGACAGGTGACATTACTGTCCTGTGCCCCGGTTTCCTCATCTCTGGAACAAGGGTGATGCCCCCCATGCGTGAGCTAGTTCAGAATATTCAACAAGATTCCTATAACAAGTACCCGTAATAGCACGGAGGATACAGGATGTGCCCGGCACGTAGACTTTCCCACTCCAAGAATGGCTTTGTCATTGTGACATTTCAGCCATCTCTAAGTATTGTGGGTGAAGATTTTCCAGAATCCCCTCAAACCTCATCCTATGTTCTGCCTAAATGCGTAATTCCCGCCATCAGGAAGAAGAGGAGTGCGGGTAAAGCTGAAGTTGGTCTGGTGTCGTTTCAGGAATCGTTTCTCAGGCTTCACTGGACTTTGAATGATGCTGTCCTGTTGATAAGCGTTTAGAAGAAAATTCTTTATGAGCCCGCTCAGCCCTCCTTTGCCTCAGCCATCTCTGGCAGTGGCATTTGAGGAGGACTACCTCATCTCAGACAGTCTCGCCTCCAAAATTTGTCTCAGCAGAAAAACTGCATTCTTGCCCCCTGCCAGGTAATCGATTTTTTGAGCTCTCCCCTCCATTCCTCAACATACCAAAGCGCTGGTTTTCTTTTTTTAATGGCCCTTCTGCTTCGTGCAGATGTTTCTTACAGTGCGGGCGAAGACTCTTTAGGTCCTCCCCCTGTCACGTGCCTACAAACTCAGAGCCCATCAACTTCCATGAGAAATTTAGCTTCTCCGCTACCACGCAGCCTGAAACGTACTTACTTAAGGCAGATGTCCCTGTCACAGTTCTCGGAACGCTCTTCCAGGTTAATTTTGGGCCTTCTAGAGTCTCTAGGAATTCCATAGCCCCCCAGAATTTCAACGACTTCTATGGACTGCTAATTTGTAGAATGGAAACGTGTGAACTGACCACTTGGAAGCAATCGTATGTCCTAGATGTCTGCCCTTCCTCCATCCGAATCAGCTTGGCATCTGTAACTCGGCCGCTCCACCTTACACCCAGGATCCATTATTTCTCACCGAGGTTCCCACTGGCTCATTTGCAGGACCTTTGAAAGGCTGGATGAATTATATGTCAGAAACCCCTCTGGGCCCGTATTGGGTCAACCCTTACAAAGGGTTCTAGCTGTTCAGATGGGCCATTTACTTGGAGCCCCGCTGCTCCAACCTTTGCAATTTACACAAAAACGATTGTGTCTCGCTTTTGTTAATTGCCTTATGAATCTACCTCTTCACCCGTGGGGGGTATACAGTCTCTCAGCTGCTCCCAAAGTGGCCCTGACATCGCTGTACGCAGCTCTACACCCTGTGAGAAAATCTCCATACGCTGGGAACAGGATTTGTTCCCAATGATTTATTTGGTGTCCGCACCAGGTGACTATTCCCATATGTGGCCTCCACTGGACAGCAGACAGGCCCAGTAATTCACCCCTCCGAACTTTCTCACACCCAGTCTTGTCCAATCTATGCTCCTTAAGGCCACCTGCAATCTCCAAAACACAGTTCCTTTGAGATACAAAGATCCCCCTCGCCCTCATATGAAAAAAAGAAATTAATTTCACTTTTCCTTGGCCTCATTATCTTCTTAATTGTCTTCTTGGCCCCCTCAGTAGCAAGGACTGTCTATGGATTTCTAGGCAGCCTTTTCAGGCTACTGCGTTCCATGAGGACAGTGGGTTTCATGCTACCACTTAATCGCTCTGATAAGAAGAGTTACAATAATGGCACATCTCTCCCACTCAGTCGCCGTGTCTTGAGTCACAGTCTGTGCCCTGAGGTGTGACTTCTGTTCGATTTGCTCATTTTTGAGAAGATATCTAAACATTATGATGAAGCATGGCCATCATGTGCTGTCTCTCCGTGCTCTTGCAAGAACTTCATGCAATACTTCATTGAGCTGTGGCAAATCCCTTTGGTGAGGCAGGCCACCGTCTGGTCCTTCTCAATTTGCAGAAGGCAAGCCCAGGGAGGGGCAGATAGGTTCTTAAGGTGGTCCAGAAATACAAGGATGGAAGCTGGGACTAGAATCAGGTGCCCTGAGTCCCTTTGCTCTTACTATGACTTAAAATGAATGAAAATAGAAAATGAAGAGATATGTACTCTGATCTCCAGACCTTTTAGTCACTACCATCTTCCTCCTTCTCACCCCCATCACTACCTGCGTCTTCCTCTCATCCCTCCCCAAACTCTCATAGCCTTCTGAAATGACAGTTGCCTGTCTACTATGAATGATCATTATGAATTTGTAGACCTCCTCTGTTCGATGGCCAGCACCTGGCAGGATTCATCACCGTCTCCACCAAGCCCTTTTGTTCAAGGCCTTTCCAGGACAAGATACCCGATAAATATTTGCTGATCCAAAATGATGCCAGCTTTCGTTTTATTTTACCAGACTTCATTTCAATTACCTTCTCTCCAAGTACTCATTCTCTTTCTCATTTTCTATCCATTTCCCCCTCTCCAGTTCTTCCCCTCCTTTTAGAGCTACGTGTGTCCAGAGCGTGCAACACCCAGAGCAGGACTAGAAATTAAGAGAAAAAGCACTCACTGAAATGATGGATTAAAAATGGACAAGATGAGGGGTGCCTGGGTGGTTCAGTCGGTTAAGTGTCTCTGACGCTCGGCTCAGGTCATGATCTCAGGGTCTTGAGATGGAGCCCCGGGTCAGGCTCTGTGCTCAGTGGGGAGTCTGCTTGAGATTCTCTCTCTCCCTCTGCCCCTCCCCCAACCCTCTCCACATGCACGCATGCGTACTCTCTCTCTCAAATAAATACATCTTTTTAAAAAAAATGGACAAGATGGAAATCTGTCAAGGACACTTGATGCTGAGCTCCTATCAATTTCCACAGTCTTCTCAGCTCGGTCCTCTGGCTGTGCACTGCCCAAGCAGGGACATTTTAAGGGGCCGGGGGGATGATGGTAGAATTCTAGACTTTTTATTCCTGCATCTTTTACAGGATCATTTGATCTGGCCCTGCCTACCTTTCTTATTTCCATCTCATGACATTCTTCTTCTCACTTCAGAGCACCGGCCACAGGATCACGTGGCTCTCCTAAGCTTGCACACGTGCAGTGACTTCATCCTTCTCGTCTCTGCCACTCGGATGGCTTCTCCTCACCTACCAGCTCCGATGCCACACCCTCAGAGAAGTCTTTCCTGGCTAATCTTGTCTAAAGTTACATTGTCTACATTCCTAATCATTTTCATGGCATTACTATGACATGAAGTTACTTTGCTTATCTACTTGTTTACTCATTTTTTAGCCATCTGCCCCATGAGACTCTGAGCTCCACAAAAGGAGGACCATGTTCATACTACATCTCTGATGTCCAGATCTGTGCTACTCAATGAGTAGCCTCTCATCACACATAGCTATTGAAATCAAAATTAAAATTGGATTCAATTAAAAACTCAGTTCATGGGGCACCTGGGTGGCTCAGTCAGGTATGTGTCTGCCTTCAGCTCAGGTCATGATCCGGGGGTCCTGGGATAGAGCCCTGTTTCGGGCTCCCTGCTCAGCCAGGAGCCTGCTTCTCCCTCCCCCTGCTAGTGCTCTCTCTCTCTCTCTCTCTCAAATAAATAAATAAGACCTTAAAAAAAAAAAAACAACAACTCGTTCATCAGTGACAGTAGCCACATGTGCTAGAGTCACATGTGCTTAGTGGCTACCACATTGCACAGCACAGAGAACATACCCATTACCACAGAAAATTCTACTTGGTAGCCCCAGTCTAGAGCAACGCTTGAAAAATAGGTGTCACCTAATAAATATTTGTCGAATAAATGGATGAATCAATGCCCTTTTTAATCCTAACTCAACTGTAGGTCACCTTCCCCCTTGTGTGGCTTCTAAACCCTATAAGTGTGATCAACTAGGGAATGCCCAGAGAATGACCAGAGAACAACGTCCAGCTTGGAGAGGGGCCCAAATGAATGTTACAGGAGGCAGGGCTGTGGCAATAGGACATGTTTGCTTTTATCTCTCCCCAGAAGACACACACACACGCACGCACACACACCTATATGTGCACACGCACACACACATATATATAATATATATATATTCTCCTCTCAAAGGAGAATACTTGTGATCGTATGCTTCCACAATATGGGAAGAACTGATAATTAGAGGAGAATTATATTTGTGTTGTATGATTTCAGAGACTTATGGATAAAAGGCAGATTCCAGGTCACAGTGCGAAAACATATCCAACAAAGCTCTCCCTATATAGTACAGGCTGGTTTGTGCGATAATGACTTCGCCGCTGATAAAAGTACTAAAAATGAGACTGAGTGGATATGTGTTATGGGTATCACAAAGAAGATTCTTGATTCTCGAATAAGGAGAAAGGTCCAGTTATTGAGAAACCTTAAAACACTGAGATTCTTTGATCAAAGGGCTCCATGACTCCTTCATAATATCGATTTCAAAGAGCTAATACTATGCCCCGAGCTATACTAAAATCTGGTGAACAACGCAATCCTGTTGGCCACCCACAAAGGTTACCATTAACACAGGGGTCCGCCAGAAAGAGCAGAGATGTCGAAGCAATGGGAAGTTAGGTTCTAATGCTAGCTGTGCTGGTCACGTGACCTTAGGCAAAGGACCTAGCCAGCATAAGTTTCACTTTCTCCTTTTATGAAAGGGCTGTATCTGCCTCACTGGGTGGAAAGGGAGATTAAATGAGAAGAAAACTAAAGACCCTGAAACACAGTAGAGCAAAGTTCACTTCCAAGTAACACCTACTTTCACCTGTCTGTATCGTCACTGACATTCCTATATTGATGGTATAGGCAGCATGATTTTGAAGCCATGATTGCACTGCTTTTCGTGAACATGAAACAATCATTGGAAGGAGAAAGAATAAGAGAGAAAGACGACAGCTACTATTGAGACTGGACTCAAAATGTAACAGCAAACATTCACAGAGCAGCTACTATGTGTCAGTCCCTCGGGATAAAAAAAAAAATGCTCTTACCAAGACCATATTGAAGAGGGCAAGCTAGGCATATATCAGCGGAGCTATAAAATAGGGCAAACAGAGACCCAAGCTAAATAGAGCCTCTGACAAAATTATATGAGAGAACAGGAGAGAAAGAGATTTATTCCCAAATAAGATTTGGGGAAGACTTCTTGGAAGGGTCATTTGACCTGGATGTTAAAATGCCAGTAAGATTTTTAAAAGTGGGAGGCTGAAACTGAGGAAAGAGAAAGGTACTCCTTGCAGAAGGGGTTAGAATAGAAAACAACAGGGGGATTATTTGGAGAATGACATTTGAAAATTTGTCCTCTTCATATGACCCCCATTTTGTCTTTAATATGATTACTAGAAGTTCAGTGGCCAATTCATCAATCTTTGAATTTTAGCAAGGGGAACACGGGGAGAGAAGGGTAGGTTATGTCTAACCTTACTGGCCTGTTCAGGTGCTATGTACTGGTGATTTGATCTAAGGAATTGGGAGCGAACAAGCTAGAGGATGTCAATCAGAAAATATCTCCTCATACAACCAAAGGCCCCTTGGGTAAAGACCCTCCAGAGAAACGGAAGACTTTGTGATCAATAGCTTAAACTCTTGCAAGCACTAAGACATTTTATTTGTACTGGCCAGGGGCGAGGGTTTTTTCAAGTCCCCACCTGTACCATTTCAAATACATTCATTGCAGCCTGAGCGGGGCCATCGAAACTCAACGGGGGGCCCAACAGCTGATTTGGAATCTCTGAGCTCGTTCTCCTTGGTTGAAATGGAGTCACAGCTCCCCCTTCTGGGAGCTAAAGTGCGATCCAGCCTCGGAAAAGCCTGCGTGGAAAGGCTCTATTGCAGATGGGCCTGAAACCCCCATGTTTTTTTCTCAGGGCTCACCGGCACCCCAAAATGAACATCGAGGAGTCTGGGAACACTTTTATGTGGGCTTGGTTCTGACTTCTCAAGAGCCTATCCCTCACTGAGCTTTTTAGTTCCCCTTCCCTGGGATGATGAGTCCCAGTCTTCGTGTAGGTGATGCCTTAATATAGGGGAACACAATTTGGTACGGAGGTTGAAATTCCCTTTTGGGGAATATGGCAAGTAGGAAAGGTTTCTAAATCTGTGTGTGCACACATGTGTGCAGTGCATGTACACATGTGTGCTTGGGCATGTTCCCGTGACGGCCGTATGAATCACTGAATAGGGCAAGAGTCTCCTGCAGATAAAGAAATGAATTTGCCTGAAGTATTTGCATCGGTAAAGGGGTGTACGCTTGGCTCTCTGGAAGCAAAGTATTCCTTAACACAGAAGTCAGGTGCCGTCCAGTCTCCCAGTCATAGTCAATAGTGGGTCCTTGCCTGTGTGTGATTCTGTGAGTGAGTGTGTGTATGTGTGCGTTCATGTGTGTGTGTGTGTGCATCTGTCTATCTGTCTGTCTGGTGGGGACAGTGATTAAAGCATTGGACCCTTTCTTTCCGGGGTCATGTTTCCAGATGGAGCGGCTCTGAAATGAGAAGTCTGATGAGTGACGACAGTGATTGTTTTGGGTGGGAGCAAAGTGGACGGCTGGGAACAGGGAGCAACACGGTTCCTGGGCAGTGTGGTGGCATGGAAAAGACGCCGATCGGGGTGTCAGGCAGCATAGATTCTAGCCTGAGCATACCAGGAACTTGCTAGAGAATGTTATGGAATTCTTATCCCCTCTCTGGGCCAGAGTCCTGCCTGTCTGTTCTTCAATATTCCTCCAGCTTCAATTGTCTACGAATTGGAAAAGAGATAAAAAGATAGCAGTTCCGAACACAGGGTTTCCTCCTCTGATTTCACACCCCCCCCAAAAATGAACCATGGAGCCCTGCTCTGACATGAGTTTCTCGAAGCAGATTCCTTGTGGCCCTGTGAAGGCTGCAGCCTGAGGTATCAGCCTCTGGCCAGAGACTTGTGTGTCTGCGAGTGTCTGCGGGGACCACCGTCACCCACCCGCCAGGGCAGGTCCTTGCAAACACATGTTTGCTTTTATCTCTTCCCAGAAGACACACACACACACACACACACGCACGCACACCTATACGTGCACACTCACATATATATAATTTTTAAAACACAATTATATTTCTACTTTTCTATTCCCCAAAAGGTCTTTTCAGTGGCTCCTTGCCAGCCAGCGTGGACAAGAGGCTGTCCCAGCATCTCAGCCCTTGTCCTCCACCAGCTCCGTGGCTGACGGCAGAACGGCTGCCTCTTCTTACCTTGGGAAAGTAACAGCTGCCGAGTCTGGAAGCCATGCTAACAGCAGTAAAACTCAGCATTTTTTGCTGAGTAGGGCAAGCCTTTAAGAGGCAGCCGGGAATCAAATCAATGGCTGGCCCCAGAGTCCAAGCCCAGCAGGACCTAGCCAGGGTAGCCCAGGGACTTACCAGGAGAGCCTCCTCGGAGGTGGAGGAAAGAGGGAAGAGGGACTTGACCCAAACTGTCTTCCTTACTGACATTCTCTGCACGGCCCCCGTGCCCTTGGCAGTATTTTGGAGCCAAGCAAAGAGATGTGAGGTTGCCATGAGTTCCCCACCCACAACCCTTCCCAAATTGTAGATCTCCCTCAGTCCTGAAACACACACACACACACACACACACACACACACAATCTCTCTGCTCTTCCATTTTCCTCCTAACTCCAGTGGAGCCATGAGGAGGCACAGCTTAGGAAGAGATTCTCCTGGGGCTTCCCAAGCATCTCTGAAATAGGGTAGGGAAGGAAGAATCTCTTAGGGAAGTGCCCCATCCATCTCCTTCCATATTACCCAGAGCTGCCCCCAGATGAAATTTTTTCTGTGATTCTATGTACCTATGATGGAGAAGCAGGTCCCCCAGGACTCTTCTTCTTTCCCTTTAGGGGGATCCATGCAAACTTGCCCAGATTCTCCCCAAAGGCACCAGTCGCTGGAGGTGCGGTTATGCTCTTAGGATGACAAACGGAGAGGTAGGGTAGACTATCCTAGACTCGCCAAGCCCCACACAAGCAGCCCACTGCTGACTTCTCCCTTTCTCTGTCACCCACTACCCAATGACTCCAAATTCCCATCAGAATCCTGGAGCTTGCCCAGTGTGGAATTTAAAGTGACAGCATGTCATTGCCTCAGGCTTTGGCCATTTCTCTTTCATATTAAACGGTGAGCCCAAGTATCCCAGGTCTTCATGCTTTGGAGGAATTTTCCTTCAAGGGTACCAATATTGGGCTAAATAAGGTGCCATCCTTATCCCCAGAATGCTCCCCAAACCCTAAGCCCAAAGCACCAAGAGGAAGTCCACAGCGGGCTTCCCGATGGCTACGTGATCCTATAGTAAGGATCCCATTCCATGTAAGCTGGAGAGACCTAATTAAAAAGACACACAAGCGCACACATACAAATACATACGTACCAACATGCACACACACATCGCGCCTTAAGTAGGTTATAGGACCTCTCTTTACCCCCTCCCCTACACACACACACACACACACAGCACAAACACACGCATCAAACGCAAACGACGCTGCACACGCAGACACACACTAGCACCACATCAAGTTCCCACCATGGTACACACGTCGGGAGCGCGCGGGGAGCACACACGCCACTTACTAAAACCCGCATTTAACCCTTGGCGCCCCAGAATATAGAGTCCCCCCGCCCCTCCCGGGAACCTGCGAGGACTTGGAGGCTGCGGGGCGGCCGACGGAAGAGCCGAAGGGTGCCGGGAGGGGGAGGGGCGGGGCGGGCGGGGGCGCCCCGAATGCGGTCCGGGGCCGTCTCCAAGGGCAGCGGGGCTGCCGGGCGCTGTGCCCGGCGCCGCCTTACCTGGAGTCAATGTCCGTCTTTGGCGGAGAGCTGCGGGAGGACGCTTTTTATTCGGCTCGGTGGGAACTTGGGAGAGCCCGGCGTCCAGCTCGCATACCGGGAACGGCGCGGGGACTGCAGGCGTGGGGGTACCTGGCTCCTAGCAGCCTGGCTCATACTCAGCCGTAAAGTCCCCTTCGCTGGTCCCGAGGACAGGCATGAATCCCGGCTCCGGAAGGCGGTCACTACTCCCTCAGCCTCCCGGCTCTCTCCCTCTCGCTTTGCTTCTGGCTCGCTCGCTCTCTCCCTCTCTCGCTCTCTCGCTCGCCTGCGCTTTCCTCCTCCCCCCGCGCCAGATCAGTTCGCAGCCGTGGGGACCCGGAGCGAGGCGGCCAGCGAATGGAGAGGGAAGTCCAAGTGCGCCGCGGTCTCCGGGCTGGGAGCAGTGGAGGCCGGGCTACGCGGGAGGAGGGACTTACCCGGCGACGGGCGAAAATGAATGGGGGAGCGGCTGCCGGGGGCGGGGAGGGAGGAGCCAAGAGCCGGGGTTTATTCTGAGGAGTGTTTTGTACATCTTTAGGCGGAGGAGGAGAAGGAAGAGGAGGAGAGAAGGCCTTCTCCCAGGGAGGGGCGGCCTGGGTGGGCTGAGGCCGAGCCACTGGGGAGTCTCATGGGTCTGGGGATAGGGTGGCGTGTCTCCGTGTATGAGCACCCAAAGGGACTGTGTGCGGTGTGTGTGCGCAAACCCCGCATCGTGGTGTTCTTAAGCGTGTCTGTAGCTGTGTGCTTTGCGAGTATCTGAGTGTTGCTGGGTATGCGGGTGCTAGCGTGTCAGTGTGTATCTATCCGAGTGTGGTTTTGTCTGGGGAGGTGCCCGTGTGGGTCCATTTGTATCCGTGTGCCTCTCTAAGAGTATTTAAGACTGTTTGTTTCTCTGTATGTGTAGGCATGAGCCCACGTAACCTCCCGGAATTAAGCAGGTGCTTCTCTACGTGGGCAGGATGTAGGAGCGAGAAGCTGATGGGACGCAAAGTTCTCTCAATACCACCAGAGGCAGAGAAGGGGTGAGGGTATGGGGGCTAAGACATTACTACGGAGAACCAAAGACTCCAAATTTAGCTTGAGGTGCAGGCTCTGGTTGCTGACATGGGGCCTTTCCCTGAAGCAGCAAAGAAGGCCAGTACACGATCTAAATTCTCACGCAGTGCATAGTTTGTAGGTTTGCTTACTTTGCTTCTTCTTCCTCCTATTTTTTTTAATTAAAAAAAAATCAGCAATGAAGATTGCTAGTCCCTGGAAGCTTAGGCAAGGGTAGGTAACATCAGTGAAGCTACCAGATGGAGGGTCAAGGAGCAGTAAGGAAAAGGGGATGAGAATTTTAAAAGAACCCAGATTCAGTAAAAGTGTCAGCTCTAGATGGGTTAGAATCCTGTCCATGATCTTGGCCAAATGTCTTCCCTCTTAAACCTCAATTTCCCATCTGTGTAATAGAATAATGTAACTATTTAGCATGGTTGGCATAAGATTTAAATGAGTTAATTTATGTGAAAGCACTTAAAATACTCCCTGATACCTAGTGAGTGCCCCAAACATGTTATCTATAATTCTTATTGTTCTTGTTATTAATGTTATGATTATTCAAGGGGTGATAGGAAAGAGACATGATAACTAGAGGGACCTAGAAGGGTCTAGGGGTTCATGAATTAATTAGAAGAAGAGAAGTCTTGGAACAAAATAGAAAAGAAATTCTTGAGTGAGAAATTGAAAAATTGAGGGAAAAAATTAATTAACAAGGAGGGAAGGAAAAAAGAGAAGAGGAGGAAAAAGAGTGTGATAATCATAATGAGTCTGGGTCTCAGCACTGCAGGACTGAAAACGGGGAGCAGAGAAAAGGGGAGCAGTAGTCTGTCCAAATCTCTACAAGTCTCCTCCTCCACTCTAATCCTAAAGACATGCAGTCAGCACCACGGACAGTTCTCCAGCCACCGGCCAATGGAGAGCTTTCTCTCTGCCTGGTGGACACTTCTCCATTTCTGCGTGGACACTTTTTTCCTTCCCTAAGCTTCTGGCCCAGGTCAGATCCTGGGCAGTTCCCAAGACTGTTCTGTCTTTGATTTGAACCACAAAGAAAAACAATCACAACACACACTGCATTTCCAATCCATTTCAGTATCAAGCTTCAGGTTGATGTCTCCTGTCCCTTCCTCCTTCCTTTTTTCATTCTCTTCTGCTTCTTCTTTCTCTCTACCCTATCCTTTCTTTTATTCTTTTCTCCCTTTCTCGCTGTTCCTCCATCATTCTTCAGCTCAGATATGCCTCCTTGAGTGAGAGTAGGCAACAGCAGCCCTGCTGAGAACGCAGTTCTGAAATCAGTCTGAAACAACCTCTTTAGGCAGCTTCAGAGGACGACCAAAGTATGGTCGTAAGACTGATTCCTCATAACTCTTCTCTCTTAATCAATCTCCCAAGATGGGTTGTGGTTCCCATGCCTTAGAACATTTTCCTATCTTTCTTTCCTCCACTCCACATAGTCAAGGTTTCCCTCAGGAAGCATAGAACCTCCCATCCCCACCCCACTATTAGACAGAGAGAAAGAGAAAAAGAATTTTTGACTTTTCCCATGCACCGAACATTTCATTTGGGTCTTCCCTAAATTATCTCTTATAATTCTTAAAATGCTGTGAGGTAGGAGCTAGGTAATATGATCCCATTTTTATATCATAGGAAATTAGAGCTTGGACAACGTAAGCAGCATGCCAAGGTAAAGCTAGTTAGTAGGTGAAGGAGTCAGGAATTCCACACCCAAATCTAAGTCCAAACTCTTTTCTTTGACCTCTGTAAGTAATGGGGGAAGTCTCGGCATGATTGGAAGAGTTTGAATTTAATGGGGTTACCACACTTTAGCCTAAATATTAACTTAAGTGGCCGAGTCCATTGCATCCTCTCTACCAGTGGAGTATTTATCAATTCTTGTCCTTGGAGGGGGAGCCGAAGGCTTTGCTTGGGCAGATTTAAAACTCACCCGAGCCTTATGATTTCTGAGTTTTGAATAAAACTCCAACCTTTCCAGGTCTTAGTTCATTTGCATTTGGCTATGTTTAGCTTCCCTGTTTCTATGAAGAAAGGCTAAGAGAGCCATTCTAAAAAGTCTCCAAAGACTCCCTGGTCATCAGAAAAGTTCTCAGTGCAAAGCATTCCTAATGACTTATGGAGAAAGCAATTGGAACCATATGGATAACATTTCTACAGAAATACACACGGGTGGGAAAAGGTTTAGAGGCCAAAAATATATTTCTTTTTTTTCTTCTTTGCCAAAGAAAGAACATTTAAGGCAGCTTGAGATATGTGAGAAATGTCTTGTTCTTTCTTTGGGGTGGGTGTTGGTGAGCAGCTGTTTGCTATTTCCACTCAATTTACCAAGGGCTTGCATGGGGGAAGAGGTGCCAAAGGATTAGGGTAGACTTAAGAAAGAACTTCCCAACTGTAGCTCTTGGGTGATACTAGAAGGGAAGCTTTTCCCAAGGACATATAATGTGACAGTGTGACGGTTCCTTTTAGTTTTCCCAGCATGATGATTTGGTAAGCATTGGATCATATTTTTGGAGTTGCAGACCCTTGTTAGACCCTCACAATTACTATAGACCTCCTTTCTTATAAAAAGTATACTTGCAAAAATGCCCACAAAATTTTGCATTGAATCTCATTCTTCCTGCCAATCTCTTCTTCTTGCCTTCTCGCCAATCTCTGTCATAAATGTCTACACCTGGACCCCAGGTTTAGAACCTCTAAAGTAGATAACTTCTCTGGTCTCCAGACTAACCTTAGATTTTATAGGTTGCTTCATTTAGGTTTAGGCTTGAGAAGTTGGAATAGAGAAACCAAAAGGTAGGTAAACAGCCTTTTTTTTCTAGAAATAGACAAGAAATATAGATAAATGCTCAGTGATGAAATGGGGGTTCCACTTCCCCCTCCTTAAATAGAGATAAGATTTAAACCTATTTGTGCAGGACTCTGAGCCACCTGCTGCTGCCTCAAAAGCTTAAGTTTACTACTTCTGTGAAATCTCAAAGGAGTTAAAATCCCTTAATCTGAGGTGCTTTGGGTTCAGAACCAACTGAACACCTGCAGGAGGAAGCCCATATTTGTTAGGTGCTGACTGAAGGTATAAAAGATTCAGAAATAAATATCTTTTCTGGTCTCTGTTTTCTAGGATCCTGAAGTCCATTGCCAAGCCATACTTATCCCTAAATTATCGCAATGCACCATAGAATGTAGCTGGTGTATGCAGGGTCTATAGGAAATGCTGCAAGAGCTAAGAGGAGAGAAAGTTTGCCTCTGTATGAGGTATAATATTTTGCACCTATCAAGAGCTATTTTTATTTTGTTTTAAAAGCAGTTGTATTAATAAGAACTAATATTTATTGAGTGATTACTATGTATGAGCAACATTTAAGCCTTCCACTCTCTCATCTAAGTTTTTATGAGCATCTCCTAATTGAATAAAAATGCCATATGTCATTTAATATTCCCTCTCTCTCTCTCTCTTTCTCTCTCTCTCCTTCTCCAGCAACCCTTCACTTCTGCATGACTAAATCTGACCCATTCTTAAATATTTAGTTTACATGCCATATCCTCTACCAATTCAATTAGGATAAAACAAATTTTATCATGAACTGTACAAGGCTGTGCATGATCTTTCTCCCTAATATTATGTCTCCCCCTTCACTCCAACCACACTGACCCTCTTCCAATTACTAGAGTTTACAGTTTTTTTTTTTAATGCCTTTAGAACTTTGTGCTAGCTGTTCCCTCTGTCAGAAGCCACTTTCCATTACTAGCCAAGTTCTGCTTGCTCTGGAAGAATCAGGGTAAATGCCACTTCCCTGACCCTAGACCAAGGCAGATCTCCTGTTACCAGCTCTCTTGCAACTCTGAATGTGTCCTTCATAACACGTATCATCATTGTGATTAAAGTTATGGGTGATATTTGTTTCACATATGTTTCCTGAGCTAGAACTAAAAATTATGGGCACAAAAGATATCTTCATGATGATATCTTGGTACATAAAAATTTAGTGAACATATATTAGCCATACCTTATGTCCCAGGGGCCACTCTGTGTGCTCCACAAACATTATTTCTTTTCATCCTTCAAACAGTCCTTAAAATCATTACTGCTATTGTGATTATTATTCCCATTTTCAGATATGGACAACTGAGAAGGTTAAACAAATTGCCCAATATCACATACCAGAGCCAGGATTCAAATGCAAGCCACCCTGTTATAGACTCCGAGCCCATAGTCACTGTGCTACCCAGCCCTTTACAGGGGAGGAGGCCACCTTATTCGTTTATCGAGTAAATAGGAGTTCAGGAGTTCTTCATAAGCCCTTTAATCTTTAACTATATTGATACTCTTTACTTTCTGCATTTGATGCTTATTTGCATATGTGAACCTTGATCTTAGTGTCCCCAACAATTGACTGTGTTCTTCTGGCAAATACAGCGATATTCTGGAGCCTTGCCATTACCTACTAATACCCTGACCAGGAGTCACACCCTTCCTGGTCTCCCAAAAGGCTCCCCCAGCCATTAGAATGCATACTTCTGGACATGAGCACATGTGTGCTGGTTTTGCTAGACATCTCTCTCTCTCTCTCTCTCTCTCTCTATTTCTCTCTCTCTGTGTCCTCTTTCTCCCCCTCATGTTGCCAAAGTTCCAGTTTCCTTAGGCCTTAGCTTGCCTAGGCCATTACCCTGGTGGCATATGGCTTCTAAAAAGGATTTTAGAAAAGGTGTCCAGAAAAATACTATCCTATTGGCTTAAGCTCAAGGAATATCCCCATTGCAAATTTCAATCTTCAGCTCGAATTAATAATTCAGCATATGTAAGTCCTTTTGAAATCTCATATAGTTTCTCCATTGTTTTACTTTGTTTTTAAGAGATTTATATTTTTGCAATGACTGAAAGATGAGGTACGCATGGCAGGTAGCCCCACCTTATAGAAGACAATGGGCTCGAGGGCTATGACTTGCAGAAGGGGAACACTTTGCAATCATGGACCCACGACTTTAACCCAGGTATTCAAACTCATAGAGGTTGGCTACTGGTTCTCTTTATTTCTCTGTTAAGCGTGGTTTGGTGGGTTCATCATCACTCTATTCCATTCTATTCTGTCTTGGCACCTCCCTCTTTCCAATAGGCTTGCCCAACCCCCACTCTCACTCTCTGCCACATTCCACTAGGGGGAGCCCTACATAGGCTATTGGTAGCTTTCACCAGCCTCACATCCATTTTCTTCTGCTAAAACCAACTTTATTTTGCTTTGGGAAACCAGCCTTCTAAGTTTCTCAGTTCATTTGACTCAAGAGGTGCTGATTCTACCCCCTAGTTCTAGGGCACGCGATCAAAGCTGAGTGTTCTATCCCAAGGGTCACTGTGATTAGTTTAAAGATGGGTACTGACACAGATTGGTACAATGAGTCAGCCCCAGAACATTTACTAGAATCATGATTAAAAGTTACTCCTAAAAGCAAAGTAATAGTAATGCACATACTTATCTGGTGGAATTCAAGCCTGGAGTTCTGGCAATTACCTTTGCCATCACAATGAGAACCAACTGGGAAGAAGACAACAAAAAGGAACACCTAGCTATGAAATAGATTCAGAGATGCCTGAAGTCATAGACAGATGGTTGACCCTATGAGCCAATAATACTCTTTGCCATTTAATTCAGTTTGGTTAGGGTTTTTCTCACTTCCTACCAAATGTATCCTGACCAATATAGCATTATAAATCAAGATGATTGGGTTTCAAATGTGGAGCTTTGAAATATTTGATTTACAGAGTCCGAAGTAGAGAGATGAACTTGGAGCCAGATGAATAGCCATCAATCCAGTTCTGTCTCTAGTAAGCCAACTAAGCCTATTTGTTCTTCACAGTCATGTGTTTTCAATGTATGTGCTAGGCAGAATTCTAGGTTGACCCCCAGGGACCCCTGTCTTTGTATAATCCCCTCTCTTTTCAGTGTGTGTAGAACCTATGAAAAAGATGAGTTATACCTTTTGTGATTATGTAATATTATATAGAGGAGAACAATGAACGTTCTCGAGGAGATATAAGTAGTCCCCACCTGACGGCTAGCAAGAAAACAGGAACCTCACTCCTACAGTTACAAGGCAATGGATTCTGTCTACAACTTGTGAGCTTAGAAGAGGACACCAAACCCTAGGTAACAATCACAGCCTTAACTGACTCCTCGATTGCAATCTCATGAGACCCTGAGCGAAGAGTCCAGTCACTCGACACCTGCACTTCTGACCTACAGAAACTGTGAAACAATAAATGTGTGTTTTTTAAGCCACTAAATTTGAGAGGATTTGTTGCACAGCAATAGAAAAATAACATAATCCATAAAGTAGGTACTTAGATCAAATCATCTCTATAGCTTTCCCTTTCAGCTCTGATGTTGCTTGATGGGACAGCAATAGCTCGTGGTGCTAAACATCTGGGGATTCCTATACTACACCTCAATCCCTGATAGCCTATCTCATGTCCATTCATAAATACCTCCCAGGCTAGAGAACGAAAAACCCCTCCCACTCAGTTTGCAAAGCTATTCCATTGAGTGACTTCTGTGTAAAGCCTTGCCCTGTTGATATATAATTTCAAAGATAGTTCCATCTGGATAACTATGCTTATTGGGGGTGGGATATGTGAAAATGAGTTCACATTGGCCCCACAGCTTGCTCTCAGTAAGACGGTCTTCTGATATGGTGACATAATTTTTTCTGAGGTGTGAATAGACATTAATCTTTTTCATGTCAGTGAGCATAGGGGATATGAGAAATAGATTTTGGAGTCAAACAGACTTGGAGCCTAAACCTGGCATCATCACACATCTGGGCGAGATACATATTAAGCCTCAATAAGAAACTTACACACATACAAAATTAACCCCTGCAAGCCTCAGTGTCCTCATTCAGCAAAGGATGATCCAATAACTTATCTAGAACTTTTATTATTGAACCCCTTTCTCTGAACCAGACATCTGGTCTATAGCACTGAATAGACCATTCCCCTTGGGAACATAGAGTCTCATTAGGAAGTAACATGTATCCCAATAAGGTTGTTGTAATGATTAAATGAGATAAGCATTTATCATGAAGATTGACATGATGTAAGCCTCAATCAGTGACTGCCATGCTTAGAAGTATTATACCTCCAAACAGGAACGATATAATTATTAATAACAGCATTTATTGAGTGCTTACTTTGGGCAAGACATTTCCCTAACTTCTTTCCACGTAGTAACCCATATAATTTTCACAAAAATCCCAACAGGTAGATGCTATGATTATCATCCTTAATGAGAAAAGAACTAGTAAGTATCAAACTAATATTTGAATTAATACAGTTGAGCTCACAATTCAATGTACTTGACCATGATTTCCCACCACCTCTAAGTAGATGACTTCCAAGGAAAAAGGATAAAATAAGGCAGGGGATTTTTTTTTGTATATTTGTTTTTGTAAATGGTGAAAGTGGGGTCCCCAGACCCCAATCAAATATGCCTCCTCCACACCAAGAAAACCCCATATGTGACACATTTGGACCAAGTAGCTTCACTGATTGGGTTAGACGAAGTGATACCAGTTGCACTGCCATGTCTCTTTGTTGTTTTTACTTGCCACTTGTTTTATACTTATACTGCACCAGAAAATTTGCTAAGCACTTCACCATTATCATTAAATTTAATAAATTAAGGAAATTAAAATAAACTTCACAAAAAGCTGTGACTCAGGTTATCTATGGCAACGGAATCCTAGCTGATAGGTTGCTCTGATCTTCTGTAGATGAAGAAATTGAGGATCTGGGAGGTACAATGACTTGCTTGCAAATACATTGTAGCAAGAGCTGAAGTTTGGCTTGGAACCCAATCCTGTAAGTCTGCATTCTTAATTACTGTGCTCTTCTGTGCTCAGTCATGCTGGGTTACACTTTTGCAAAACTGCAACACAGAGGCGGATCCTCATCTCCTTGAGTCCAAAGTGATATCAAACTAGCATATAAATGCATCCTCCCTACCCCAGTTTCAGGGTCACTGTTTTTGAGAAGGTATGGTTGGTTATTTTATGACATAAATCTACCTTTTTGTTACCATTTATATTTGCTTTCTATTGCCATTAGCTTGAGGTAAGCTGATTAATCTGTATTTTGTTTTAAACCACCAGATATTCTTAGATTGTCAATATCTCTTGGCGTCTCCTCCTTGTTACCTCTTGTTCATCTCTTGCCTGGGGCAGCCGTTGCTAACTGATCATGAAACCCTCTCCCCCAATACCCCAAAACACTTTTCAGCACAGCCCTCTAGGCAACAACTACCAATCAGTTAGATTTGTCACAGGAGATGAAACCTACATGTCAGCTCTGCGTGTTCCCTTCCTGAGACAGGTGAAGGCCCTCTATAGATGTTAGAGATAAAAGCATGCCTGTCTGATGGCAAGATCAAATAGAAAGAATTATCTAAATTGTGAATTAAGGATACCTTTACCTTTCTACCCTGAAGGTCAAGCACTGCTCAGCTTTTATCATTCTTTGTGTTTTATTACAGATGTCAGCACAGAAAATTGTTTACGGAGCCTGGGTCCCTGCTGCTGCTTCTGAGAGATACAATATTTATGGAATCAAGAAATTCACAGATATCTAAACCCTCTTTCCTTGATATGTGGGCATCGAAGGCTTTCCTAGGGACAGGTATCCCAAGAAGCAAATTAATGTCTGTTTGATTAAACAATGAGAGGGTAAACAAAGCCATGGTTAATGAATTTAGTCATTGTTTTTCTCTGCTAGGACATTTGCCTGTGTTAGATCTTGCTGATAATAACACTGTTAAATAATCAGACCATGATACAACCAAGCTCTATACTTTTCCATGTTAATCATCTTGCAGGATTGCTACACACTCCAGGGGGCTACAACAACTTCAGATGGGCTTTGAATGGGAGTACTTAATCAAACTCGCTGTATCAATTAGCACTCTCTTGCTTATAAGTGACAAGAAACTCATATGAAACTGGCTGAAGCAAGGAAAGAAATTTGTTGGTTCATGGAACTGAAAATAAAACAGACACAGAACTTGCTTTGGGTTTTATTCCATCTCATCAGGACTCATCCCGCTTCTCTCAGTTCTTTCTCCCTCTGAGTTGGCTAAACGCTCAGGTAGACTTTCTGTACACAGAGCCAGATGATGAATGCTAACTGCTCCCCAAAAGTCCGCATCAAAGTTCTAAGATTGTGTCTACCTGGCTGGGAAAAGGTTGTGTTCCATCGTGGAATCTCCATCATGGTCCTCTGATGCTCCAAATCCAGGAAATGACCCATATTATCTCAACCAGATGGATGAAGGGAGAAAAGGTGGCTCTTCCAAAGAAAATTGAGGTGCTATTATTGGAAATATGGAGAAGATAATAAACGTCCGCACAGCCAGCCCAATGGAAAGGCACACATGCATAACTTTAAATTTTAAATAATTTTTAAAACTTTCACCTGGAAGGCACTGGGCACACTCGGGATGCTTACCTTCCTTTTTGGTGTCTTACCTCCAGCAACTTCTTAGAAGGGTATTTTCACTTTCAACATGGAGATAATATTTTCCTTACATTTTTCTCAGGGTTGTTTAAGAATCCCAGAATACTTTATCAGAGAGATTGTTCAATACTGCTGAACCTTACACATTTTACAATTCAATGATCACAGTTAAATTTGAAATATTTTAATGATGTTATTAAACATCACCAAAGATAGTAAAAATTGATTTTTTTTAACTTTACATGCCCAAACTCACAAGCATCACTAAGAGTAGGAAAAAGTGCCTGTGGTTAGGAAGTGGACGATAGAATTTTTTTTTTTTTTGTCTTTTTCCCTGTCTCCAGGAGACTATAGAGCATAATTTGAGTATTTATATATTGAAAATATCAACAATACAGTTGATAATAACCTGCATGTCATTTTCCCATGCTTTGATCAGTATCAGTTTCTTTGATATATTGGTTTCTTTGAAGTACACGGATGCCATGTCTAATCAATACGTTGAAAGATCTACGAAATCAACATGTAAAAGGAATGAACCCAAGAATTAAACTCAGAGGCCTAAGTTCTCTTTGTGGCTTTTCTACTCATTCAATGGTCTGACCCGATGATGGTTAATTATATGTGCCATCTTGACTGGGCCACAGGGTGCCCAGATATTTGGTCAAATATTATTCTGGGTATTTCTGTGAGGGTGTTTTTGGATGAGATTAACATTTAAATTAGTGGCCTGGGTAAAGCAGATTGCCCTCTTCAATGTGGGTGGGCCTTAGCCAATCAGCTAAAGAACTGAATAGAGCAAAAAGGTTGATTCAACCCCCTCAGTAAGAGACAATTTTTCCTGCCTAACTGCCTCCCAACAGGGACACAGCTTTTTTCCTGTCTTCAGACTCCAAGTGAAGCACGAACTCTCCCGGTTCTCAGCTTTCAGACTTGGACTTCAGCCCTATCCGATTACTTGGGTCTCCGGCATGCCAACTTGCTCTGCAAAATCTTGGGACTGGTCAGCCTCCATCAACACATGAGCCAATCCATATGTATAATAAATGCTGTTATTCTGGAGAATTTTGACTTGCACAGGTTCTAAGGGCATTCTTTATGCTCTGGGGGGCTCTAATTTGGAGAAGATCGAACAAAAACATCTCAAAGTACCTTTCATATCTGCTAGCCAGTGACTCCACAAGCTCCTGTACACATTTGGGACCTACACCTGCAATGTGGCAGCCCTCTGCATCACGTCCAGGAGCTACAGACCTAGAGTCAGGTGCGGCCCAAGCTCTGAAGCCCAGGTCTCGGCAACTCAGCTGCAGCTGATGCATTTTTCCAAGGATGATAATGATCCACTTTCTAGCCTACAGATCATCTTTAATCTTCTAAAAGCTGGTTTTCGTAAAAAAAAGTAACAAAGCTTCTGAGATCCCATAGAGATATTTAGGGCTAGAGTATGAAATCAGCTATATCGGAGCACATTACGGGAGAATAGTTCTGTGTGATTATAAAGAATTTCACAGGGCGCCTGGGTGGCTCAGTTGGTTAAGTGTCTGCCTTGAACTCAGGTCATGATTTCAGGGTCCTGGGATCAAGCCCCATGTCAGGCTTCTTGCTCAGTGGGGAGTCTGCTTCTCCCTTTCCCTCTGCCCCTCTGCACCCTTTGTGCTATCTCTCTCTCTCTTTCTTTGTCTCGAATAAATAGATAAAATCTTAAAAAAAAAAAAGAATTTCACATCATGATAAAAAATATAATCTTTGGAGCCAAACAAATTCGGGTTCAAATCCCACCTCTGCCATTAGATCAGGGGTGCCAATTTGCTTTGCCTCTCTGAGTTTTGCTTTCCTCATATGTGTAATTGACCATAATATTTAGTTTAGGGAACTGAGTGAAGATTAAAAATGTTTCTTCTTGGCATCATGCCTGACATCCTTAGTTCTCAATCCAGCGTATGACAAAATTAGATTGAGTGTTACCTCATTGTCAAAGGTATTAAGGTTCAGAAAGTGACCTAGACCTCATGGATTTTAAATGGTAGATGGAGGATTAAAACCCAGAACCTAGGGTATCAACCAGCACAAAGCATGCATTTAGTAAGTGTCTGTTGAAGGAATGAATGAAAAAAATCAACAAATATAGGTTCATCAACACCTAATCCAATATTCTTTTGCCTCTTTTTTTCAGGATACAAAAATTAGGAAATCTAACACATCTTGAGCAACTGGAACATGTTTTCTGCTTGGTGCATTCATGTGGGTTATGAACTAGTTGAACAATGGAAAATATTCCTCCAGTAGGTACCATGTTACCATGTGTCACCATACACAGTGAGGAAGGTAAAGCAAATGAGTGAGAGGAGAAACGTTTGTTTACTTGTTTTACAATTCACTGTCTTAAAAAAATTACTTGTAAACTGAAATGTACGTGGGTACTAGAAAAAGACCCAAGAAGTGCTCCAGCACCGTGGGATTGAGTCCTGCATTGGATCCCTGCTCATCCAGGAGTCTGTTTCTCTCTCTCCCTCTGCCCCTCCCCTCTGCTCATGTGCATGCACTCTCTCTCTCTCTCAAATAAATAAATAAAATCTTAAAAAAAAAAAAAAAAGAGTGCTCCAGTAATGGCCATTCCCCAAATCCCTATAGGCCACTGAGGGTAGGCCAAGATATCTCCTGCCTGATTTGCAGATGTTCTTTGAAGGCAGCCAAGGGGTTCCCTGAGCAAGGGACCCTTCATGTCCCATTGACATTTTATAGACAAGACTAGCTGCAAGATCCCTTGATCACAGAGCCAGAATCAGACTCCATTCCTTGTTCCTCTTGCTGTTTTCACAAATGCAGCTTGGAAGCTTGGAAGAGACAGGAAAGTGTTTTTCCAACCCATTTTTAGGGCTTGCAGTGTGCATTATTTTCAAGTTGGAATAGTTATGGCTGTTCTTCACAAGCTCAAATTGGGTTGTGCGTGCTCCTGGAGAGCTATGTTGATATTCCACTGCTCTCCGAGTGTCTGGTGGAATTCGAGCCGCCTTTCTCCTCTGTAAACAAACACCCCTCTAAGTTGTGATCCTATTTGACTGTGCCCAGAATTCATTGTGCAAACATCTGTCTCCTGGGAAACTGCCATCTACCTTAGACAAGACCAGTGGGTCTCAACTGCCTACTGGATATCACCGGTCTGGACCTCCCCCACAGGCCTCTGCAGAAACAGAGGGGAATCCAGACCCCTGCCAGGCTCTCTGTGTTTCTGCAAATCCACAGGCACCTTTTGCACACATTAGTAGCTATGAAACGTCAGGATTAACGGATTCAGTGGAGACTGTCAGGTTCTAGATCTTTGGCCTAGTCTGGAGACCCGAGATAACATGCTATTTCATTGGAGAATGGGGGAGTCCCTGTTTTATTTTTGGTTTTAATTTTTGTCATTGTTGATGATATTTCTTAACAACCATCACCCTCTCGTCCAATTTAAATTGCATAATCCTCCACGCCTTAGTAAGCCTGCCAGATTTAGGACATGGTAGAATGAGCGAGGGTCTTATACACTTGGGCACATCAGCACTCATGCTGCACAAGCTGAATCCCTTAGAATCCAGCAGCATTCCAGCCCTTGAACTTCACTGCACTATAAAAGAAGGGCAATGGGGTTCCACCCTGGTCTGGCTCCCTGTCTTCCCAGCTTTATTGATCTGAGGGACCGAGGATGCCTCTAAAAACATCCGTGGGGCACTGAATCAGGGCTAAAATAACCTTTAAAGGTCAAGTCCTGTACTCTACTCCCTCCCATTTTCAAACTGATGTTTGAACCCCAGCTATCGGAACACATAGGCACAATGATTAAAACTCCAGAACTGAGCTGGTAATTACAGAGTGGCTGTTGCCACTCACCGGTGCTGTTAGGAAATCTTCCAGGCCACAGAAAGGAGGGAAGTTGTCTTCTCCTGGACTAGTTCTTGGAAGTGGCACCAGATGGCCACATGTGGTGGTTGAGAGATGGAGATCTAGAGACACGGCTAGTATGAAATGATATGTGCCTTGGTATAAACGACATACCAGAGATTGAAGATAGAGTATGGAAAAGACATGCGAAATGTCCATGATAATGGTTATATTAGTTACATGTTGAAATGATGTATTTTCAACAGATAGTGTTTAATAAAATGTTATCATAATTCATTTCATTCATTTTATTTTACTCTTTCTAATGTGACTCCTAGCTGTTCCAAAGCGTTTTGGAAGAGGAAATGGCCACCGTAGTGGAAGGTCACACAGTGATCAGATCCTGAGAAAAGCGACTTAGCCGTGACCTTGGGGAATGAGTAGAGAGTAAATGATAAGTGCTAAAACCAAACAAGCTCGTGTTTACTCTCCCATTAGAGCCAGAACAACTCTACCGTGGGATCACTTGGTGCATTCCCATTTGGAACGTCAAGGAACTGGGGCCCGTAAAGCTGAGGTGATATGTTAACAATCTAGCCACATGAAATGGTACAACCAGGAAGGTCAACTCAAGTCTTTCCACCACAGAAACCCAGGCTCTTTCTCTTACTTCCAAATGCACCCTCTCGAAATGTATTTACTTTACTCTAGCCAGCGGGCTGAAGATTTTCCGTCCTGATTCTTCGTCTTCTTTTCTTATCTCCTGCTACCCATCACTCACAGGACTGCGAACAGGATTTAATATTGTTATTTTATTTACTACAACCATTTCTGGCCCCTGCACTCTGCTTGATGCTGTACAAAAATTGTTTGCCCTTTGGGAAGAGAGTGCCGGGTCTGTGCACCTCCATGCCTGAATCTGTGTTTATGAACCAGGCAGGGGACAGGGAGATAGCAAGTTGGCTAAGTATGGCTCCAGGGGGAGTGGATTTCTGGCTGAGTTGATAATAGAAAATGGAGAATTTCATCTCCAGGTCAGTGACTGAATCTGGTCCAGTCTTTCGCTGTCTGCTCTCTATGATTACTTGGTGGATAGAAGCTGGGATTTGGGACTTCCCCCAAAGATACTTCTATTCTCCAAATGCTCCCCCTCCCTCCTCGTAGCCCATTTCCATATGCTATTTTTCTTAGGCCTACCTTCCCCCTAAACCTCTCCTCATTAATTGGGAATGCAAAGTTAATTCCCACTGACTTCACTTTTTCTCATACCTGAAATGAAAGAGAGAATTAAGAGCAAGTGGCATAGAAACACAGGATTAAGGGACAGCTCTGTATATTCTGATATGGTTATAATTATCATCATTAAGTAGCATTAATTTAATAAAATACTTCATGCGATTTGTTTTGGTAACTAAGGTTTTAATCATATTATAGAGGATTTTTTGAGTTGGTGATAGTTATTAGGCTACTTAATAATGTCTTCCACGTGTATCTGGCAGGAAGTATCATTTCCAAAAGATGGGACCCAGTGGTACAAAGGAAAGTTAGTTACAATCAGAATGAGTAGACTTGCATTTATATTGGACTCTTCTGTTTACATTATCCTCGACCCTACATATCCAAACCTCAGTTTCCTTATGCACAAAATGTGAATAATAGCTTCGGGCCTTTTTGAGTTGTCATAGGCCAACCCACTAAGTAGGTTACCTTGTCTGCCCATGCTATATTTTAGAGTATTTTATATTTGAGAGTAGTGATTTCTATCGTGGGTAAATATACATCTTACCAATGCAAAGATAATTCATTGGAGTTTTTAGAAGAAAATATTAGAATTGTATTTCTATTTTTCTCATCTTTCAGAGTTTCTTTTCTTATGTATGTAGGTGATGAAAAATACGCTGTATACATGTGACAATGTGAATAAATACATATATAGGAGTTTATATTTATGTTATTTTAACTGTTAGGGATGTACAATCAAAAGTACTAACAAGACCACTGTTTTAAAAGGGCCCTTCCCAGGGGCACCTGGGTGGTGCAGTCATTAAGCGTCTGCCTTCGGCTCGGGGTGTGATCCCGGCGTTCTCCTCTGCTGTGAGCCTGCTTCTTCCTCTCCCACTCCCCCCTGCTTGTGTTCCCTCTCTCGCTGGCTGTCTCTCTCTGTCAAATAAATAAATAAAATCTTTAAAAAAAAATTAAAAAAATAAAAATAAAAAATAAAAGGGCCCTTCCTTGGGACACCTGGGTGGCTCTGTCATTTGAGTGTCTGACTCTTGATTTTGGCTCAGATCATGATCTCAGGGTCCTCAGATTGGGCTCATGGGTCTCCGTGATCAGTGTGGAGTCTGCCTGAGATTTCTTCCCTCTCTCTCTGTCTCTGCTCCTTCCCCCTCTTTCTAAAATAAATAAAATAAAATAAATAAGAAAAAAATAAGAGGGCCCTTCAAAATTTTTCTAAGTCATGGAAGCTGAAGATGAAGATGGTGAAGGTAACTGAGCTATATTAATTTTTTTTTTAAGATTTAGTTTATTTATTTGTCAGAAAGAGAGAGAGCACAAGCAGGGGGAGCAGCAGGCAGAGGCAGAAGGAGAAGCAGTCTTCCCGCTGAGCAAGGAGCCCAATGTGGGGCTTGATCCCAGGACCCTGAGATCATGACCTGAGCTGAAGGCAGATGCTTAACCAACTGAGCCACCCAGGTGCCCCTGAGCTATATTAATTTTAATGCAAGGTCACGCCTTAGAAGAGAAATTTTATTTTTAATTTTATTTTTTTTATTATGTTAGTCACCATACAGTACATCCCTGGTTTTTGATGTAAAGTTTCATGATTCATTAGTTGCGTATAACACCCAGTGCGCCATGCAATACGTGCCCTCCTTACTACCGATCACCAGCCTATCCCATTCCCCCACCCCCTCTCCCCTCTGAAGTCCTCAGTTTGTTTCTCAGAGTCCATAGTCTCTCATGGTTCATTCCCCCTTCCGATTATCCTCCCTTCCTTTATCCCTTTCTTCTCCTACCGATCTTCCTAGTTCTTATGTTCCATAGATGAGAGAGATTTTTAAATTAATAAATCATATAGTTTTCATGTATCCCCTGCTTTTCCTTATGATTTTAAATAATGTTAAAGGACCACTGTCTGGTTAAAACAAAACATGTTAGCAGTGTTTTGTGGAGTTTAAAAATTAGGAGGAAAAATGTATGAAGGTAACAGCAGGAAAGCAAGGATGATAGAAATGGAAGTATGTTTTTGCAATATTTTATACACTATATGATTTGATATAATATGACTTGAACATAGATTGTAATAGGTTAAAGATGTATAACCCTCAAACAACGAATCACTACAATGAAGAAAAAGAAGATGAACAAATAGTAAGCAAATAGTAGAAACAGAATCATATAAAATGCTGAGTTAATGAAAAAAAAAGTTAAGAAAGTAAACCAAAAAAAGTGAACAAAAACAGATGGTATAAATAGAAAGCAAATAGCATAACAGTACTTATAACCCATCTACATCAATAATTAAATATAAAGAATCAAACTCCAAATAAAAGGCATAATGGTCAGACTACATAAAAAATAGCAAGATTTAACTGTATGGTGCCTGCAACTTCTTAAATATAAAGCCAAAGATACAGTAAAAGAAGGAAAAAGTACATCACACCAGCACTGAACAAAAGAAATCTGGGGTATCTGTATTAATAACCAAATAAAGTTGATTGAAGAAAAGATCTATTAGCACGGGGCAACAGCAGAATTAGTATTCTTTCAAGTAAAAATGTCCTGCTACATAACATTCCAGGCACCCCCAAAATCTAAATAAACTTAAAATGATAAAATATTTACAGAGAACATTCTCTGACCAAAATGAAATTAAATTAGACATGAGAAAACAGAACTGTTTTGGAAAAATAATTCTCAAATATTTGAAATTAGACAACACACATCTGAATAATCCATGAGTCCAAGGAGAAATCACAAGGGTTTAGAAACCATTCTGAATTTGGTGAAGATGAAAAACACAACATGTCAAAATTGTGGGATGCAGGTAAACTGGTACTTAGATAGAAATTTATAGCATCACATCTTGATTTTTGGAAAGAATAAAGGTCTCGAGTGAATACTCTAACTTCTACATAAAAACGAGAAAAGGAAGAACAAATGAAATCTAACGAAAATAGAAAAAAAGAAACAGTCATGATAAGAAGGGAGAGCAAAGAAATAGAAAACAAACAAATAATTCAGAAAATCAATAAATACAAGTCTGATTTTTGAAAAAGATCACAATATGCCATAGTTGTAGCCAGATTTAATAGGGATAGAAGACACAAATGACCAGTATTAAGAATACAAAGGGGGATATCATTGTTGACCCTATAGACATGATTCATTTTAGAATGAATAATTAGAGAATACCACATAACTAACAACTTCGTGACAAAAATTTTAACAACTAAGATGAAATGTATTAAGTACTTAAAAGGCACTGTCAAGGCTCTCTTGAAGAAGAAAGAGATAACTGGAACACTGCATCTATTAAAGTTATTAAATTCATACTTGGAAACCTTCCCACAAAGAAAGTTTGGGCCCAGGTGACTTCAAACAAATATTTAAGGAAGAAATAATACCAATTCTACAAACACTTCAGATAAATATAAAAAGAAATAACACTTCCCAATCTATTTAATAAATACAGCATTACCTTGACATCAAAACCATTAAAAGATATTAAAGGAAAAGAAAAATATAGAACAATGTCTCTCATAAATGTAGATGAAAAAATCCCTAATAAAAAATTTAAAAATGAAATCAGTAATATTTTCAAAGAATAAGTTTTATGAGTGGGCAGATTTTTTTTCAGGGGTACAAAGTTTATT
This sequence comes from Ailuropoda melanoleuca, assembly GCF_002007445.2. Classification (NCBI taxonomy): domain Eukaryota; kingdom Metazoa; phylum Chordata; class Mammalia; order Carnivora; family Ursidae; genus Ailuropoda; species Ailuropoda melanoleuca. Next base: position 45,899,070 of record NC_048224.1, read on the forward strand.
TAACATTTGCAAAATTGCAGTGCAATTCTGACACCAATTACCTTTGTTAGAATTCACAACTTATGAACACAGTGCCCAACAAGACTGCCATGATTTCATACACTTGCCACAAATCGCAGGGTTTCCAGGTCCCCCCTACTTCTGACCAATTGGCTGTAAATTCAGGGGCTTTCACTATCCTCTTGGGTTCAATGATTCACTAGAATGACTCAAAGAACTCAGGAAAGTGTTATTCTTATAATTACACTTTTATTATAAAAGATACAAATCAGGACCAACCAAAAGTAGAGACCCATAGGATGAGGTCTGGAAGGGTGCCGAATGTGGAGATTCCCTGTCTTCTCTCTGCTGAATCAGGGAATGTCACCCTCCTGGCATACCAATGTGTTAATTAACCAGGATGTTCGAATGTGCTTTGGTGTCCGGATTTTTATTAGGGTTTCATTATTTGGTCTGATTGATTGAATCATTAGGAATGTGATTGAACTCAATTTCTGATCCCTATCCCCTTCCCCAAACTCACACTGATATCATCTGGCTCAAAACCCCAAGCCTCCAATTACATGGTTGGTTGTAACTGCAAGACCAACCCCCATCTTAAACTATTCAAAGACTCCTTATGAATCAATTCATTAGCAAAAACTCAGGTATGTTCCCAGGGACCCATCATGAATAACCAGATACTCTTATCAACTGGGAAATTACAAAGGTTTAGAAGTTCCATCCCAGGAGCCAGGGACAAAGATCCAGTAGCTTATTATATAACAATATTCAAAAATCTACCGATGTTATTATCTATCATATTAATAGACTAAGAAGAAAGTCCACACAATTATCTCAATCAATGCAGAATAGGCATTTGAAAAAATTCTATTAGTGATAAAAAACTTGCAGCAAACTAAGAAAAAATTTTGTCAATCTGATAAAGAGCATGTACAAAAATCCTATGACCGTCATCTTATTTAATGGTAAAAGACTGAATGTATTGCCCATAAAGCCAAGCATAAGCCTAGAATGTTTATTCATATTACTTCTAATCATTATTGTACTGGAGGTCTTAGAGTGCAATAGGACAAGACAAAAAGAAGTAAAGATATACAGATTAGAATACAGTCAGTAAAGTTTGATTTATTTGCAGGTAACATGATGATGGATGTACAAAATCCCCCCAAATCTATTACAAAGCTACTAGAACTAGTAAGTGAATTCAGTAAGATTGCATGATACCAACAAATGAACAAAAGAATAGTTTTCTGTTTACCAGCAATGAACAGTCAGAAAGTGAAATTTAAAAAATACATCATTTATAATGGCATCAAAAAGCATGAGCACTTAGAGATAAATTTAACAAAACACAGTAATACCTATACATTGAAAATTAGAAAATATTGCTGAAAGAAATTTTTTAAAAGATGTGAATAAATGGAGATGTGTATCCTGTTCATGAATCAGAAGACAGTATTTTTGTTGTCAATTCTCCCCATTATAAATCTCAATCAATATTCCAATAAGCACTTTTTTGTAAAAATCAATACGTTTATATAAAATGTATATAAAAACGCAAGCCACCCAGAATAACCAAAATAATTTTGAAAAAAGAACAAAGTTGGAAGATTTGAACTACCTAATTGGAAGACAGTATAAAGCTATAGAATTAAGACAGGGTTGTTCTGGCATAGGGATAAAATAAATCAATGGATCAGAATGGAATATCAAAAATGGATTCAAACATAAATGGTGAATTAATTTTTGACAAAGGAGCCAAGATAACTCAATGGGGAAAGGTATTATCCTTTTGAACAAATGGTGCCTGGCACAATTGGATATGCACATATTTAAAAAATGAACCTCAACCCTTACCTCATACCAGTCACAAAAATGAACTCAAAATGGATTATAAAATTAAATATAAGAGCTAAAAAATAATTCTAAAAGAAAACATAGAAGGAAATCCTTGTGACCTTGGGTTAAGGAAAGATCTCATTCATAGAATATCTAAAGGAGAAACCATAAAGAATTTTCAAATAAGGCTTCATCAAAATTAAAGTTTGTTGTTGTTGTTTTTCTCCTCAAAAAACGCTGTAGTGAAAATGAGAAGGCAAATTACACACTGGGAGAAAATATGTGATAAGTACATATCTGATGAAGGACTTGTAATCAGTATATATAAGTAACCCATTCAACTCCATAACAAAAAGATAAACAACTAGATTAAAAAAAAAAAACAAACTCTGAACAGACACTTCCCCCAAAAATAATATACAGATGGCAAAATAAGCACAGGAAAAAGTCCTCAACGTCATTCAGTCATTAGGTAAACACAAATTAAAACCACAATAAGATAGTTCTACACACCCATTTGGAAATGGCTAAAATTAAGAAGGACAACAGCAAGTTTTGCTCTCACACATTGCTGCTGGGAATTCAAAATGATACAATGACTTTGGAAAACAGTCAGCAATATCTTTTAAAGTTAAAACTTAACTCTGCATTTCCATTCGTAGATATTTACCCAACAGAGAGGAAAACATACCTCCGCACAAAGACTAGTATACAGGAATGTTAAGAGCTTCACTAACAACAGTCAAAACTGGAAAGCTAAATATCCATCAACTGGTGAATGGATAAACAAATTGTTGTAGAACGACAAAAATTACTCCGGGACAAACTAACAATACACACCGACATGGATGAATTTCAAAAGCTTTACGCTTTGTGAAAGAAGCCAGACAACCAGACTAACAGGGATTCCAGAGCAGTTTGAAATAGGATCAGTGGTTGTAAGGGGCCCTGGCTCTATTGGGGGTGAAGAAAATGTTCTAATCTTGATTGTGGCACTTGATCTTGATTGCATGACTATATACATTTGTCAAAGCTTGTTGACTGTGTACTTAAAATTGATGACTATTATTGTATGTAAATTATACCTCAATTGAGCTGATTTTTAAAAATGAATATGTATATGTTTTGTTTGTATAAAGCCTGGGTGGCAGTACACTTCGTGTTAACAGTGGTTATCTCTGTGGTTCAGAATTATGTGTGCTTTTTTTACCTTTCTTCTTGTTGGCATTCATTGACTTATTCATATATTCAGAATCTATTTATTAATTAGTCCCAGACAGTCTACAAATCATTGGAGATACAATGGTTGGCAAGATACACATAGTTTCTGTGATCAGGGACTACACACGCAAGCCAACAGTCTTTTCTCTGCATTCCCTAATCCTTCTATGATGAGCATGTTTTATTTTTGTCCTGGCAAGGAGAAAAATTCCTCATGACTTCAGGAATTATGTTGTCTTTTGATCCTCTTTTCCTATAAGTTTTCTTCTCTGGCTCTTTACTTCTCTACTATCGTGATCATCAGCATATGTTCAGTACACAGAATGTATGGTGTATGTCAACTGCTGTCACCATGAAAAATAAGAAGAAAAGAGAATCTAACTGCTTCCCAACATGTGTTAGAGAAAATCATGTGACATACTTCAAATTTTCGATGAAATGAGTCAATATCAGTATTTTAAATAGCTACATTGTTTCTATAAGTAAATGCCCCATGTAGGTAATCTATAGGATTAAAACGAGGGGGAAAATGCACTGGTATATTAGGATGAAATGTGCCATTATTCTCTAAGAGTGTGCATGCTTTACTAATAGTCATTATAAACTTCCTGTATAATCACAGACCGTTTCAGCTGGATGAAACCTTATCAATCATCTACTAGAGTATTCAGATTTTACAGACTCATAATGACCTTTGAGAAGGAAATGACCTTTTGAAGGCCACACTGCTCATTATGGAACGCATCAGAAATAGAATCCAGGTGTCTTGATGACTCAAAATCCGGATTACGCAGATGGCTAGTGCTTTGGAACTTGGAATTTACAAAGGTTTTAAATTATATGGCATGCATTCTACCTTCTTACCACACACACTACCATCTCCCTGACAGACATTATTAATCAATCACCACATTTTCTGGCTAAATTCTGACATAGCCTTAGAATTCTCCCTACCAGTTTTCTCCACAGTTACTACCAATAGATCAGAGTAAATACTTGACGTGAACTCTCATGAGATACACGCACACACTTTTTTTCTTTTCTTTTTCTATTAAGTAGGCTACACAAGTTGTAGCCCAACGCGGAGCTTGAACTCATGACCCAGAGATCAAGGCCTGAGCTGAGATCAAGGGTCAGACACTTAACCAACTGGGCCGCCCAAGTGTGCCTCCCTGCACCCCCACGCACACATTTATGGTACATATAGCAGCATATCAGGCTTCACAAACAAGTCTTTATGTTCCTGTCTGTGTCCCACAGTCTTCATCTGGAAAATGCAGATGATAACCTCTAATCTATTGATCTGAGAATTAGGTGAGATAATATACTTGGAAGGACTTTTGGAACTTCTGCCATTAAATGATGGTAAATTTCCTCTATTTCCTGACTTCCGTCTCCTTCTCTTTTTCCCAAAGCGTATGTGGCTATGGTTTAACACCAGCTCATTCCCTCTGCTGAAATCCGCCTGCATCTTGATTTAGGATATAAAGTACAGTGAAGGGGATTTATGTTGATTCATTCTTATGTTAGCATTCCCTTTCCATTATATACAGTGAAAAGAAATTAATTATAAAAATAGGAGCTGCATAAGAACTTCCCAGGGAGAATACCAATGGGAAAAAAAAATGTTGCATATTTGGAGGTAGACATCGGTGATTTGGAACCCTCCTGCCCTGGTCCCTTAGCCATCTGACCAGCTGAGCAATGATTTTCTAGAGCCATGAACTGGAGGGGAAATGGATACAGTTGCTGCTCTTTAAAGTACTTCCAGGCATGGATGAGAGATTTAAAAATTACTTTTGGACCCTAACCACTAACATTGGGAGTAGGTAAAGTCCATCACGAGTAACCCCAAACTCTCTCTTTTGCAAGGGTGATGCATCTGAGGAGAAGAGCCTTGTGAGGCTTCCACTACACATTCAATTTTATGGCTTAAAGTGCACGGGGAGGACTAAACACTAACCAACAAATAACAATAATGAAAAGGCACACAGAGAAGCATTGTAAGAGAAATAATAATACAAATAAAAATACAAAAATTGACAAATGGACAGAGCGGGCCCATTTGGGTTGATGTTTTTTATAGCCCGGACCTAAGAAATTTGAAGGAGCCAGCAGAAGTGCAGACAGAAGAACATGACAAGGGGAGGGGGCCTTACAAGGAGGCAGGAAGGGGCTGGGTCCAGACAAAAACGTCCGCATGGCGGAGGGGAGAGCACAGGCAGCTTGAGGGGTAGGTTGAAGGGCTTGAGTGAGAGAAGCCCATCGTCTGGGACAAGGTAGGCTATTCTTCACGTAGGACTTCACACAAGATGGTAGGCATTTGGGTTGTGCTTCTAAATTGTCAAAGGCAACCTTTGCATGGTTTGTAAAAGGAACTTGGGCTCCTCAGCCCTGGAGAGAAGGGACAGGAGAAGAGAGCTTTTAAAAATACAAACACTTGTTTTGTAGGCAAAACTGCAATGAGGGTACCAGCTCCTCTTCCAACATTGCTGGTTTGAACCCAACAGATCAGCGTGGGCTCTCAATAATCACACGGAAATGTAGACACATAAATAAACATCATTCCCTTTCTCTTAACAAGGTCTGTGTTACCTTTAGCAGAAGGCTTGGCTTAGCGCACAGACGATTAATTGTAGCTGCTCGGAGGACGGGGCATGTTGTGAGTGAATTAGTGTGCTTCAAGGACCCTGTGTGTCTGACTTTTCATGTTGTGTAAATTTGTAACCTGTAAGACTGCATTTCCATAAGTTTTGAAATGCAATGTGTTCTGTGGCGCTCAAAACTCGATCAGGATGAAAAGAGCTTTAGAAAGTAAGATGTTATTATTGTATTTGCCTTCACAAGAGAAAATAGTCAAAAGAAGACAAACAGAGGAGGGGAGAAAAAAAAGATCCTACATAGATTAGCACTCCCACACACCCTCCAACCTGGGGGGAAAAGAAAAGAGAAAGAAAACCAGAAATCCTGGTATAAGAATAAACCTTATCAAAGACTGAACACTACAATCAGGCCTCTGTGTGGGGAAAGTTCTACCTTTTGGAACCCCAGAGAAGAAAATTACACTCACTGGAGGAAGAAAAAAAGAGTTATTAACAAATCAGTTATCTGATGTTTAGATCATGCCCCTGCTAAGGATGGGCCTTCTAGGTAAACCTACAGCGGAGCTAATTAGTTCAGCATTTTGGCAATAACTTCATCTCCCTTCCCTTTAGCTTAAAAAAAAAAAAAAATGGCTGGGCTCAAGGCATTAACACGTAACACCACCTATGTGATGAAACAGGTATTTCAAAGGAATTAACATGGTGGGCTGGTCTTTAAACCTGACAGCTTTTTAAATAGTGCATGAATAGTAGGTGGAATTTTCATTAGGGATTCTGAGCAGAGCCCTGTTTGGAAAATTGGCAACCGTGAGTTCGAGACCTGGCTCTGCCATTTGCTACTTGTATGGCGCTAGACGGGCCATTTAAAGCCCTCTGAGTGCTAGCTCTCTGAAATGGGCGTATTATTACCTATCTAGCTTGTCTCAGCAGTGGTAGTGATAAGCAAATAAATCATTTGGGGGCCAGTATTTTGAAGATGCTTAAGTCTCTCTCTCTCTCTCTCTCTCACACACACACACACACGCACACACACGTAATACACACGTGCATGCACACATTCTATTTTACTAAGAAATGACTATAAAAACAAGGTGAAGTGCCATCTTTCCATCTCATATGGTAACCACACGTGGCTATTGAAAGCTTGAACTATGGCCAGTGTGATGAGGAACCAGATTTTTAAACTTTTATTTAATTTTGTATAGTTGAAACCAAAGAGCTGATGTTAATACAACAATATTAAATATATTTGAAAAGCTCAGGTGTATGAATCTACTTTTCCAATTGTGTCACTTTTTGAAATCATAATTCAGGCTAAGTTTTCTGATGAAAATTTAGAGCTTGTATTGAGATATGCTTTAAGTATAAAATACACACTGGATTTGGAAAATTTAATATAATAAAAATACACTATCCCATTAATAATTTTATATTGATTGCATGTTGAAACGAGAATATTTTGAATAAAATATATACCACCTGTGTCTTTTTACTCCTTTTTAATGTGGCAACTATAAAACTTAAAAGGACTTACATGACTTACTTTTATTTCTATTAGATGGTCCACGCTAGTGTGTGAAGTGGGATATTTAGTGAGCGGGGTCCAAGGGCAAAGGTGGCACAACCCGAGACGTACATTATCTTGATTCCCTGAAAGGAAATAGGCTCACTTGGCATAAACTCACACAGCCACAGATGCGCAGCTGGGATTTGAACCTATGACTCCAAAGCCGGGTTTTCTTATAACATCAGACTGAGGCCACGCCCACCGCTGGCTGCTCCTGCTGAAAGCTATGCCATTAGAGTTGTGCTGTTAGAACCACTGAGTGTGAACGCCAAGTCAGCTTTGCCACCAACTTTCTTTAAGACCGGCCAGGCGACAGAGCCTGCTTCTCCCCGAGACTCGGTTTTCTCTCTGTCTATAATGAAGGTGATGCCCTAGAAAAAAGTGTTTTAGAAGGGACACGTTTGTCACTGGTAGAGGTATAGAGACTATACATCTGCATATAAATGTTAAATATATTTGATTTTAGTAAAATACATATATATAGTAAATATATATAGTAAAATAGCTATACATTTGTGTATGCAGAATGACTGTCCATATCACGCTTGTGTTTTCAAAGATATCGTTTTCCTTCCAAGATAAATTTATTTAACCTCTTCAAGTAAAGAGATTCAAAGGAAATGAATCACCCAGTGCAGATGAGAGCTAGACAAAGATCCCGAGGTGATATGCAAATATCCGCGGTTTGGGGAACTGCTTTTGAAGACATGCAAGGTCCCTTTGAACTCAGAGATTTTAGAGTTATGAGTTATTCGATTCTGAGAGACAACTTCTACCTTGGCATGTGGACTTGCTGTCAGACACAGTGGAAATCGGAGAGCTGGAGAGAAGGGAGCCCTACCCTGTCTCAGCAGGGGAGACAAGGGGAGCTCCTGGCTGCACAGGGCAGATCTGGGAAGGGGTCATAGGTTACCTGGGGCTGAGCCCTCCCTGAAGAACAGGGAGAATGGGGATATAAAATGACAAAGGGCAGGGAATTTTAGAGGTATGTGTTCCAGAGCTCTGACACCATGTTGCTTAAGAGAGAATGTTTGGAGGGGCGCCTGGGTGGCTCAGTGGGTTAAGCGTCTACCTTTGGCTCCGGTCATGATCTCGGGGTCCTGGGATTCGGTCATGATCTCGGGGTGCTGGGATCAAGCCCTGCATCGGGGATCCCTGTTTGGCAGGGAGTCTGCTTCTCCCTCTCCCTTTCTCTGTCTCTCAAATAAATAAATAAATAAATAAATAAATAAAATCTTTACCAAAAAAAGAGAGAGAGAGAGAATGTTTGGAGTCCCGTGAGCCCCAGGCACATCCCAAACCACGTTTGTTTAAAAGGATCCAGGGTAGCAGGCTCCTGTCCTCTGCTATGTAAATGGCATTCAGCATCCCTACTGCAGGCGAATTCAGATCCCAACACAATGAGTTCCAACTGTGCTCGCCAGACACCAATGCACAAAAAAATTTCAACAGTAATCAGTGCTTTACCATCCACACCCCACTGGCCTGTCCTTGACACGAATATTCTGCGCTCTTCTGGGTCCTGAACATAAATCAATTTGCATGACAGCAGGGTCTAGTGAAAAGAGCCCTGGGCAGGAAGCTGGAGCCTCAGGTTCTCTACTCTGAGCTCTTACCAATTAGTGAGGTGACCTTTCCCTCAACTCACATTTCCTAGGCACGTGCCAGGGGTCATGCTGAGCACTGGGGCCACTGTTGTCAAGGGTAGGCTGGGCCCCCTCCCTGGCTGGGCGCTGTACTTACCTTCTAGTCTTGGAGGAGAGCAGTTAGGTGGGTTATTCCAGAATAAGTCACTGCCATTCTCTGGTTTTTTTCTCCTTCTTCAATACGAGAGGGTTGCATTACAGGATCTGGGAGGTGGGCCCTTCCGGTCCATTTATTCGTTCCTAAATACATTTCTCAGTTCCTACTGTGTGACCAGCACTTTTCTAAGCCGTAGAGCTGAACTGTCCAATATGGTGGCCACCAGCCACATGTGGCTTCAGCGCGCTGAAATAGATCGCAACTGATTGTGCTGTAAGTATAAAATACACACTGGATTTCAAAAACTTTGTATGAAAAAAGTAATGTCAAATATATCCTTAATACTATTTTCTATTGGTTGCATTTTGAAATGGGAACATTTGGATATATTTGATCGAATTAAATATATTATTAAAATAATATTCACTTTTTTACTTTTTAAATGTGGCTACTAGAAAATTTTCAACTACAAATGCAGCTCTCATTTGTGGCTCACATTATCTTTCTACTAGAGAGAAGTGCTACATAGATATAGCAGTAAACAAAAAAGACAGAAGTCCTTCAGTGATGAAAGCCCATATAAACATTTGAGAACAAATGCACTGAGAATCACAGCCCCCATTGTGCTTACAAATTCACACAGAATTTAAGCCTGTTGAGGGCAAGAGTAGTGCTTTGCTCATTGTGGTGTCTCTATTCAGGTGAGAGGCACTGAGGTTGTCTTTGGTTAGACCATATATCAACTCCATTGCTTCTGGGGGTCATGAAGACAGCTGGGAGTCTATACACGGGGTTCTCTTTCCTGCTATGCCACCAACTCCCTTTGTAGTCTTGACTAAGTCACCCCACCTCTGGGCCAGTGTCCCCCCCATATGTGAAATAAGGGGAATAAACACAATGACTTCTAAAGCTCTTTCCAGGTTTGAACTTCTATGAAACTAGCATGAGGAGGGCCAGGTACAAACTGTCCCACCCAATGTCAGCCATCACTCCCTTCCCATTTGTTAGGAGTTATTAGGCAGCATTTCTACCAACCCCTTTTCCTGTCCAGAAGGGTGTTTAGTGAAAATTAGGATTAATGAAGAATCTTCTAAGAAGAGTGTGTCAAACTTTAAAATATGAACCCACAGAGAAGGGAGAGGGGTAAGTCCTTCAAGTGAAGGGACGCCTTGCCAGGCTGCCACCAAAGCCGCCTAGACATCTGCTGAAATTCCTTAGGAGATTATGACTAGGATAATCCCTCAGGGACCACAGAAGGAAGCAGAAGGAAATTCTGGCTCAGTCCTCGAGAGACCAGCTTTGGGTGTGCAACGTAATCAAACTGGGTTTCGGCAAACCAGGTGGCAGCCTGCAAGGTAAGGTGGTGTGGTGTCTCAGGCAGGGCCTCTCCCTGGGGCTGGATGGGCCATTCAACCAGCAGCCTCCAGCTTCTGAAGGACCCCGGGCTTTTGACATAATCAACAAATGAAGTTATGCATAAAGTCATCTGTGTGTGCGTGTGTGTGTGTGTGTGTGTGTGTGTGTGTAAGGCTTTAATGTTGCAAGGGTTTACATGTACTAAAATAGGCCACCATTTTGTTTTCACATTGGGCATTTATTCACTCGGTACATAGCTCAGCCCCTCACTAGTTCTCAGAGGCTGTGGTCCTAGAAGGAAATCTATTTCCATTTCTCCATGCCTCCCACACAGTGGTGTTTCCTTCCAGGAGCCATAAAGAGATTCGAATGTAAATACCACTGAAGGAGAGACACAGTGATGCGTCAATGTGGATGGCGCTCACACTGGACTACAAAGGCAAGGCTGACCAATGCTGAGGATCCAGAACATTGGGCTGCTGTGTGGCCTTAACTAAATATCTATCTCTGAGACTTGGTTTAGTCGTTTGCAAAATAAGCATTGGATGGAGTCCATTTCTTTTTAGTCTTAATATTCTCAGGGTATTCAACCTTGAATGCATATTAGAATCCGCGCAAATGAAGTATTTAAATCAGAACCAATTAAGATTAGGTCATCTGTTCCTCTGGTGATTCCAATATTAGGAACTTCTGGAGTTGAAACAACACTTTCTTTTTTTTTTTTAATTTTATTTATTTATTCGACAGAGATAGAGACAGCCAGCGAGAGAGGGAACACAAGCAGGGGGAGAGGGAGAGGAAGAAGCAGGCTCATAGCAGAGGAGCCTGACGTGGGGCTCGATCCCACAGCGCTGGGATCACGCCCTGAGCCGAAGGCAGACACCCAACTGCTGTGCCATCCAGGCGCCCCTGAAACAACACTTTCTTATGAACCAGGATGCTAATACTACCAGCTGGGAGGTCCTTCTGAGAAGGGAGAACTGTGGACATAGTTCTCTCAGGGGGAAGGTGCCCCACATATTAAAGGAATAACAAGTAAATTAACTGGGGCAGAAGGACAGTCCAGGCAGTGCGGTCAATAGAAATAGGATACGTGGGGTGCCTGGGTGGCTCAGTCATTAAGCATCTGCCTTCGGCTCAGGGTGTGATCCCGGAGTTCTGGGATCGAGCCCCACATCAGGCTCCTCTGGGGAGCCTGCTTCTTCCTCTCCCACTCCCCCTGCCTGTGTTCCCTCTCTCGCTGGCTGTCTCTCTCTCTGTCAAATAAATAAATAAAATCTTTAAAAAAATAGAAAGAGGATATAAGCCACATATGTAATTAAAATTTCTTAGCACCCACATTTAGAAAAGTGAAGAAAAAAAACAGATAGAAGTCATTTTAATGATCACTTTATTTAAACCAATATATCCAAAATAGGGCAAGCATGTAATCAATATATTTAATTTAAAATTTTTTTTTGTAGGCACATTTGGAAAGCAAAAATGAATGAACTTTATCTTAATGTCATTTTTTTTTAAAGATTTTATTTATTTATTCGACAGAGGTAGAGATAGCCAGCGAGAGAGGGAACATNGTCATTTTAATGATCACTTTATTTAAACCAATATATCCAAAATAGGCAAGCATGTAATCAATATATTTAATTAAAAAAATTTTTTTTTGTAGGCACATTCGGAAAGCAAAAATGAATGAACTTTATCTTAATGTCATGTTGTTTTTTTTTTTTTAAAGATTTTATTTATTTATTCGACAGAGGTAGAGACAGCCAGCGAGAGAGGGAACACAAGCAGGGGGAGTGGGAGAGGAAGAAGCAGGCTCACAGCAGAGGAGGCTGACGTGGGGTTCGATCCCATAACGCTGGGATCACGCCCTGAGCTGAAGGCAGATGCTTAATGACTGCGCCACCCAGACGCCCCTTAATGTCATGTTTTATTTAACCCAACATATCAAAAATATTATCCTTTCAACGTGCAAACAATAAAAATTTCCTAAGAAGACATTTTTACAATTGTGGTCACAAGTGGCTAAGGGCCACCAAGTTAGAGTGCATAGGTCTAGGCCTTCTTTCTTACTCAAGTGTGGTCTGTGGACCAGCACCTTTTACATCACCTGGGAGCCTGTTAGAGACTCAGGGGATGAGACTCCATTCCAGACCTACCGAATCAGAACGTGCATTCCTCAGGTGATTCATTTGCGCATGAAGGATTGAGAAAGTCCTCTCCTTTCACACAGCCACCACCCATTCCCACCCATATTAACAGTCCCTCAATCCCTGGAGACTTTGCCATTGCTCAGACCTCGCCTTTGTTAGCTAACTTATCACCAGTTTTCCTCCCAGCTGCAATGAAATGCTCTCAGTGACACAAGTCAGCACGACCTCCTACACTTCTGAGCATTCATACATGTTTTCTCCAGGAAACTCTCCATCTCCCCTGTTCCCCTTCTCAGAATTGATTCCCAGTTGGATTTCAGCTTCGATGCCATTTTCTTAGGAAGACACCCATAACCCACACCCCCTGAATTCTTCTAGCTCCTTTTATTTCTCCCTTCCCCCCACTTCTTTTATGATTTAGGAATGCCATTCTGTCCTTTCTCTTAGATGGGAAGCTTTGTGATGTTAGGGACGGTATTGGTTTTACTCACCACTCCATCCCAAAGATCTGGCATGGGATTGGCCTATAGTACATAGTAGGGGTTCAATAAACTTCAGTTGGGAGGGAGGAAGAGAAGAAGGAAGGCAGGACACCAAGAAGGGAGGAAGGAAGGTAAATTTCCCCTACTGTGAAACTGAAATCACATTTTCGGTTTAGAAAATTCTCAACATAATACCAAAAGTCTGGGGCAGAAAGGAAAACAGACATGGATTCCAGACCACTGTGGCTTTATAGACCACGGGCAGCTGCCGTCAGGCTATGTAGGGTCTGGACAAGCCACTTCACCTCACCAAGCCTCAGTTCCCTCACTATGAAGTAGGGATGATAATGTCTGCATCAGGTGTGAAAATTCAGTGAAAAGATGCATTCGTAAGGCTTCATATATTGTACAGTGCTTGGAACTAGAAGGCATTGCGGTTTGGTTCTGTGACATTGCAACCCCTTACCTGCTCCTCTCCAGGCACTGAGTTTCATTTTCCACTTGAGTTTAGAAGTCAAATATTTAGCTGTGCTAATGGGGTATTGGATCTTTTTATTATGGCCCCACTACTCAGTGTGTGCAGCTTTGCCGAGATAATAAAAGATGTTAGACTTGGTCTTGCAACTGCTTAATGCAGAAATGCTATGGGAACTCACCTGGGGTGCGGCTTCCAATGGAATCAATGGTGAAGTCAGCCATGTCCCCAGCAGAGATAAAAGCATTAATATCCGATTTCACCTCAGCCCACACGGGCATGACGTTGATTAAAATTATTTTCTGCTGTTTGACTCTTTTTTTTTGTAAGGAAATTTGTAAAGGGGTCTGTGTGTGTGTGAGCGAGAGAGAGACAGAGAGAGAGAGACAGACAGAGAGAGAGAGAGAGATAAAGAGAGGTTTTAACGGCAGTTGGATATGATACCGCTGCTTGAAGTCTGGTTTCAGATCTAGTTTTAATGGTATACATTTCACAGTCCCATGGCTTGGATGAGGCCACAGGGAGGTTTTGTTAAGTGCACTGGGCCTCCCTCACTCCCCCACTTTCCAGCCCCGCCTTCTGGTCTTTTGTACTAATGTGTGTATTCATGTATGTGTCTGTGCAGGTCCGTTGGTTTAAGCCTAATTTATATGATTTAAAAGAAAAGTCTCTGTTGCAGAGTTGACAGGTCTCATGAGAAAAGGTGCAGGGGGGCGAACACCTCAGGGCTCTGTGCAGGTGCATGTGCACGGGCACGCACGTGTGGGTGTGGGTGTTGGATCAGTGGCTGTCCAGGTGGAAGCTGCTAAGAGGACTTATTTGATAAAGAAGTGCTGAATAATACATCAGGTGGAAGGAGGTGTGTACATAAGCAGTGTGTCTTTACATTTGAACCACAGAGAAAGGGTGTGGAATACTGTATATGGAAGATTAGGATTGGCCATTGGGAAGGCAGGTATGAGCTTGGGTTTGTCCATAAGACTGATCCAAGGGTGTGTGTGTGTATCAGTTTTTTCTAACATCAACTATAAATCAATCAATGTGCTTATGGCCCAATGCAGGATATAAAGTTATGAATATGACAGCCAAGGTCTCTACCCACATCAAGCCCACAGTCTATGATGGAGTTTCTCAACCGTGACACTTTTGACATTTAGGGCCAGATCATTCTTTTTTGGGAGGACGGCTGTCCTGCACAGTGTAGAGCATGTAACAATACTTCTGGTGTCTACCTAGGGATAGCACTTACTAGTTGTGACAACCCCATGATGTCTCCAGTTGTTGCCTGATGTCCCTTGGGAGCAAGATCATCATATGTTGACAGTCATTGGTCTATGAGGAAAGATAGATTTTAAACAAGACGAAACAAAAATTAGTGCATTGATTACATGTGCAACTACGTGTTGTGAGAGAGAAGGGAGGGCGCTGTGAGATCTTACAACTATCAAGGTGATGCATTAGAAAAGGCCTCTGGGAGGGTGGGGTGGATAAGTAGGGCAGGAAAAATGCGTCTGACTTTGCTGGGTGATGTGACCAAATGTTCCAGAGTGGGGACAGTAAATGGAGAAAGGTCCCGATAGAAGAAGGTAGGAGAATATTTTTCAAAACAAAACCAAACAAAAAAACCTAGGAGAGAGCCCTGTGGGTGCAGAGTGAGTAGGACAGGTGGTGCGAGACAGGAGGCCAGCTCTTGGGCTGGGACTCAAGCACCCATACCCAGAATATGCAATACAAAG
Source organism: Ailuropoda melanoleuca (assembly GCF_002007445.2). Taxonomy (NCBI): domain Eukaryota; kingdom Metazoa; phylum Chordata; class Mammalia; order Carnivora; family Ursidae; genus Ailuropoda; species Ailuropoda melanoleuca. Next base: position 45,914,248 of record NC_048224.1, read on the forward strand.
TGGGTCAGAAGATGCGGGCATCGGACAGCAGCGACCAGAGGAAGCTTGTGACTATAGGGATGCAAGTGTGAATAAGGCCTGTGTACCCTGTTCACACCCGAGGCTTCTGCTTAATGAGGAGAACAGCATGGAGTCAGCCATGCTTGTCTATGAGACGTTCTCCTGAGGGCAGGTGGTTTCAGCTTTATGGGGACTGAGAATCCAGATTTTCAGTAGTGTTTCTACTTCCCTTTGAGCTACACCAAGGGTCCCAGCCATTCCTCAGGCTCACACACAGAAAGGGCACAAGACCTGCTCCATGTACACACACACACAACTTCACCTACTTAGAATTAACCAATAAATAATAGGGTTGGGCAGAGGATGGAGGAATAAAGTACGTGTGTGTGTGTGTGTGTGTGTGTGTGTGTGTAGGGGACGGTGTTCTTCAAATGGTCCACAGAGGCTTCTCAGGGTGGGGCTCATTAACATTTGCCTCCTTTGATTTGCCCCGACCCACTAGGTCCAGTCCACCAGTTCTGCTTTCCAGGGAGAGCGAACCGCCTTAGCAAATTCAAATCGGACACCTTTCTTCAGGGACCCAGGATGGAAAGTCCAGGGACTGTTGGCTATCCCAGCTTCAACATGACAGAAAATGCAGGAATGTGGCCAACTCAACCTTCTGAATTCTTACTCATGTGCTCCACTACTAACCCAATTAGTCTGTTTCTCTGTCTGTTTCCAACTAACAAATTCTTTCTGTCCTTCCAGTGTGAATTCTCAGGGAAGAAATCTGACGAATTCAGCTCACCCTCCTAGGACAAGCTATTTCATGCTCCACTACCAGCCAACAAATGAACCCTTCTTATGTCAGGTGACTACATGTGGTCCAATTAGTGTCTACCTGAAAACAGCAGGGTGCTGTAGGTGGGCCGGTTTTGTCCAGAAGGGGAGCTTGGGCATAGCAGGCACCATAACTGACATATTTCCTGGAAGCCTGGTTAACCACAGGAGTAGGCAGCTTCGGTGGGCTGGAGCCTGGAATAGTCCCAACCACTGGAGTAGAAAAGACCCTCCCTGAAGACCAAACTCATATCTGGAAGGGTATTTCTTTCCTTTTTCTTTCTTTCTTTTTTTTTTTTAAATAATAACCTCTATGTGTTTGTAGCATTTTACACATTGCAAGACACTCCTATTCACGACCATGGGACTGACTCAGGATCTCGCCCCATCTTGTGCCATTAAATTTGGTATCTTCACTCTCAGCCTCTTGAGTTTCTTAGCACTTCTACAAAGACTCGGAGTCACAGATGCTGACCCCAACGAGGAAGGACAGTCCTTTTGAAGAATAAAACCAAGTTGCCAGAGGCCGGGGTAACCTACAATGGGGCTTTGGGTTTATATATCAGGAAGTCAGAGTTGAATGAGCATGTGACATTTGGCAACTTCATTGTGAAACTTACAGTGATCTAATGCTCCCTGAGCATCTTGAAAGCCTGGATGGTGTCCTACCAGTGACCTCCGAGGGCCAGGCACAGTAGCTCACCCAGAACCAATGGCAAAAGGAGTTTATGAAACTGAACTGAGAGCCTTCGCACCTGTTTGGGTCTGCCAGGCCTCTCACCAGCTTGTAAGTTCCTTGAAAGCAGGCCCGTGTCCTCCAATTCATCTGGCATCTCTCTCTTAGCCTCGCACCAGGCCTGACAAAGAGTAAAGGTTCAATAAACATCTGCTGAATGTGTTTTTAAAAATCACACACCACGTGCACATGCTTCTTTGTTATTCCTAATACACAGACGCTTTCCATAGACACGGAGAACATCAGCTCTGGAGTGAGGACCAAATCCAGGCTCACCACTTACTAGCTGTTCGACCTTCAGCAAATTCCTCATTGTACCTGAGTCTCCTTTCTCATGGGAATAATAACACCTACTTCTGTGGTGGTGGTGGTGGTGGTGGTTTTAAGAGAGAGCACACGGGCCAGGCGGAGGTGCAGAGGGAGAGGGAAAGAGAGAATCTTAAGTAGGCTCCATGCCCAACCTGGAGCCTGAGCCGGGCTCAGTCTCACGACCTTGAGATCATGACCCTGAGATCATGACCTGAGCTGAAATCAAGAGATGCTTAACCAACTGAGCCACCCTGGTGCTCCAGTTGTTGTGTGTTTTAAATGAGTTAATACGTGTGAAGTGTGCAAAACAGTGCCTGACACGTAATACACACTCAATGATATGATTTTGCCCCTCACCTGCAAACATACTCAATGAATAGTTCTGAGTACACATATACTAATCCGATAATTATTTTCACCTGCTGCTTTCTTTATCTGAAATAGTTTCAAAACTTTTCTTTGCTCAAAAAAATCTCAATGAATTGGTAGTTTCCTAAACAGAACCAAAATGGCCTATCACGTGGTTCTCGCAAGCCGCCACAGACTCTCTTGCTTGTAAGTATCCATCTGGGTAGAAGGATTTCTCCAGTTTCTCCTGGAGATTGATTTTTTGTGTCTGTGAGGGACAGTCTTCCAGAGCTCCTGCCCCGGTCTTCATTCGTGTGTGTGGTTTGGACCCTAAACCAGTCCCATGGCTGCCCCTGCACCTGCCATGCCCTTCACCCATGCTGACCTGATGAAATCCCCAATGTCGGCAGCCCTGGGAATGGTGAAAATGAAGAAGAGGAATACAATGCTGATGGAGAAGGAGAAGAACATGTCCCAAGTTCTTCATGTGTCCCAGGTCCTGTGCTAATGGCTTTAGAGGGATGAATAAGACACAGGGCCTCCTGTATCATGCTCACAATGTGATTGTGGCGTGATGAGGGTTTTGGCAAAAAGATATGTCCCAGAAGGGGACCTTTCGTTCTCCTGATAGGGTCAGAGAAGATGTCTCAGATCTGGCACTTGACCAGACAAGATCACCAGGTCTTGCAAGGTGATCCATGCATGTGATCATTCATTCATTCTGTAATCCATTAACTCAGCCAACATGCCAAGTGTTTACTTTGGGTTGGGCACTTGGCTAAGCAATGGGCATAGAGAGATGGCCAACCCAGATCCATGCACGCACACACCCACACTCAGAGTGTCCTGGGCGGGATGGGGGGGCAGGGAATGCAGTGACAATTCAGTCAATATTCAATACAGCGATTGCAGTAACTGATGCATGTTGAAAGTGCAGTTGGATCGTTCATGGAGTGATGGAAACAGCACCTACATCTGCATGTGAGAATCAAAGAAGTTTTCGTAAAGGAAGTAGGATTTGAGCTACAGGAATAATGAAAAGAAGCCACTTACCAAGTATTTTCCATGTACCAGGCATTGTGCTCCATACTTTATATACATTAAGAAACTGAATCCCAATTACAATCAGGAAACAAGGAACAGTCTCTCTTTCAGCCCGAGCAGGTAACTGGAAACTGACAGAGAAGGTGAGCAACTTGTCAAGGTCGTGCAGGTAAGAGGTGGTGGAAGCCAGTATTCAGTGTTATCAGGTGGCTCAGGTTAGATCTTGGCTCTCAGCTGTTCCCTGTACAGCCTGAATGTCCCCAAAATGTAGGAAAGGTCCAAAGTAGAGGGAACTCTAGGGAGAAGGAACTTGCACCTAGAGAGGCGAGGAGATAGGAGACGTGGGACCCCAACAATCAGTGTTGCTGGTGAGCAGGGAAGGACGTGATGCAGGAGATATGACCCTGAGGGCCTTTTGTGCTCCAATTAGAATTTTGTATTTTATGCTGGAGTCTTTAAGGAGGGAAAACAGATTTTTAAAAATATTTATTTATTTATTTGAGAGAGAGGGGTAGGGGAAGGGGACAGGCAGAGGGAGAGAATGCCAAGCAGACTCCCTGCTGATTGTAGAGCCTGACATGGGGCTCGATCTCACGACCCTGAGACCATGACCTGAGCCGAAATCAAGAGTCGTCCGTTCAACTGACTGAGCCACCTAGACGTCCCAGAGGCAAAAAAGATTATGAGCAAGAGTGAAATCGGACCAGATTTGCCCATGGAAAGATGAATTACAGCAGAGCTAGAGGCTTCGAATGCCAAGCTCAGGAGTGTTTGCAGGTATGTGGAAATGTGTTGGCAAGAGTTAAAAGAAAGCCTCTTTTGCCTTCCTGTCTCTGCCTGTCAATCTAACCCATTGAGATGGAAGGCTGTAAGTTTATTTGATTTCAGGAAATGATATATTCTTTATGTTTTTTTTCTCTCTCTCACTATCTTCATTTTCCCCCTGGACTGTGTATCCATTGCATGCAGTGGCCTGCAGGTTCTCAGTTTTCGTGGAGAAATGTACTTGTGGGGTTGTTGGGCCTGTAAAACATGAAATTAACCAGTGTCATATCTTTCACGCCCTCCTCCCTGCTCACCCAGGAGCCCAAATTAAATTTCACACTGAACAATCCGAGCAGCTGACACACTCCACAGACACCCAGCACACGGCTTTGATGGCCACAAGGTGGACATCTCTGTCACCAGTTCCGTATCAACTCCGCCACCTCCGTTTTGATGGCAAAATTGAGCTGATTTTGGACTCTGTCTCAAGCTGATGCAAATTCCCCCAGGACCAACAGGCTCTGTCCCGGAGTACATGAGTGTTGGGGCAGCAAACGTTTACAGCTTACAAAGCAGCGTCCGTGCAAGCCTGCAGGGCAGGGAATATTCTACACATCTTGCAGGTTGGGAAGCCAAGGCTCTGAGAGGTAACCACCCAGTGAGCTCAGCACACTCTCCCCCAGGACAGGGGGCTTTTGGCCACACCCCAACTCCCTGTAATCCCATCAGATGAGAGAGGCTTTTATGAGTAGCAAGGAAATACCTAATAAGAGGCCGTCTTTTGTTAATTTCTTGAACATGGAAATTGTCACTTTTTTTTTTCTCTTTCCACCTCTCCCTTGGTTTTAGACCCCATCCCCTCTTCCATTCCTACAAGAACTGCTACACTGTTATTCCCAGGGCCCTTGCAGTGTCTTTCCTTCTCTCACTGTCTCCAGGTCCGGCTGGGCATGTGCTTACCCTCACTCTGCCAACCCAAGCCCTCCATCCATAGCCTTTTCCTAGAACACAGATCTGTCCAAATCTTTTCCATCTTCACCCTCAACTAAAAGTCCCCATCCACAAAAATGTTCCTGTTCCTCATCATAACTGGTTTGTCCCCACGTCACCGTTCTCCCGCTAAGTCTGTTATAAGCTGCTGTGTATTTCACTCTGATACCGTGCTGCCTGAGGCCAGGGGTCACGCCAGTTCACATCAGATCTTAAAGCAAAGCAATGTTTTACATGCAGCCGTCATCCATGCGTGCCTTACAAACCCAGTTTCATCCACCAAGTCAAAAAGCGTTGCTGCGCTCTATTTTCCAGTGCCTTGCTGCGTGAGAGTATCTAAATTGGTTTAAGAGATTACCCTTGCGATAGGCAGCAGTTAATCCTATGAATAAACCTAGAGCATACATCTGAGGGGTGCTTGTGAGTAATATTTCCTCCAGGATCCACTTACGTTTTATGTTGCTTAGCATAGTCCTGTTGACAAACGGGGAGCCGGGGAGGGTCCAGGGGAGAAAAGGAGAGAAGGCAAGCCTTAGGAGCAGCAAAGAATAATTACACAAGTGCCTCGTGAAAGGCATTTTTGAGTATGTCCAGCCCAAACTTAATGCCTTCTACTTTGTTTTCCCCAAAATAGATGATCCTTCAGTTGTCCTTTGAACTGCTCCTGGAGCAGGGACGTCATTGTCTTGTAAGGCAGAATCTCATGGTGAGGGGAACTCCTCTATCAGGCTTAAATTTGCACTTCTTCCATTCAATGGCCTGGCCCTGCCTTCTGGAATGCCATAGAGTGAACCCGGGTGTTCCTTCCATGACTCACGCCTCCACGCTAGAGACAACCCCTCTCGTGCCTCCCTCATTTTTCACTGTCTTCACTCCAACTATTCCGCAGAAGTTGACACTGAGTTTCAGAGGGGAGACAAAAAAGACTTGCCCAAGCTAATAGAAAGTTAGAGCCGTAGCCACGCTCCTGGTGATTTTCCCGTAACACCACGAGCATTGCGGTGATTGGTTTCATGTGCCAACTTGGCTGGACTAAGTTAAGCACAAAACGGGGTGCGAAGCTAGTACTCGGTTATGCAATTAAACTCGAGTGTAGGTGTTTCTGGGAAGGCATATAATAATTGTATAATCGGTTCACTTCAAGGGAGATTATCTTCCATCATCCGGATGCACCTCATCCAATCAGTTGAAAAGCTTTAAGAGCAAGACTGAGCTTTTCCTGAGGAAGAAGAAATCTCCCCAATGGATGGTAGTTCCTGCCCTAGAATTTCCAGCCTTCTGACCTGCTCTACAGAGATACACACACTCGTGTGTGTGTGTGTGTGTGTGTGTGTGCGTGTGCGTGTCCCATTGGCTCTGTATCTCATATGCTTCTGCTCTTACTTCTTTCTTTGAGTCCCGATTAATCCAAGGAGCTTTACCCTAAGACTTGTTCCTATGGGGGAGCATTTCAGACCCTAAGACAAGACCGGCCGTGGAGGCATTTTTTTTAAAGGGAGCTTCTGAACTTCTCTCACTGGGCATGGAAACTGAGGGCTGGCCATGGCCACAGGCTGGGCTGATGGCCTCCCTAGATCACAATAGAGCCCCATGCATTCGTGAGGGTGTGTGGGCAGGGAGAGCCAAGCCTTTCTTGGGCCCTTGGAAGAGGAGAGCTGACTCTTTCAGAAGCCGGCCTTTGGCTCTTGCTGCTGCTGCACCAGGCTGCCTCTGGGAGAAGGAGCAGACCAGACTGTGTGTCTCCCTGAGGCTAAGCTGATCTATCAGACGCACGTGACACTTGGGTTAGGCAGGCACCTGCTCTTCTAAGGCCCGAGGCTTTCTACGAACCCGAGAAGGAATTTGCTGCTGCAGCTACTCTGGAAAGGTTAGCTGAGAATTCTTTGCAGTGGTTAAGACTTGGAATGCTTTTAAAACTGCCCCGGGACACCACTGAGTGCAGGATGAACTGGGGATGGGGGTGGAGAAAGGCGGCTTCAGCTCTGGCTGAGAGACAGTTGAGTGGAATGAGAAAGCGGGCTTTGGGGTTGGGCTGCCTAACACCTAATTTCAGATCTCTCACTTACTAATCTGTGACTTCTCTGAGACTCAGTTTCCTCATTTGTAAAACAGGGACAAAACCTGTCCTTCCTTATAGGGTTTCTGTAAGGGTTAATTAGCACATGTGACAAGTAGAACGTATACAGATTTCCTGGCACAGAAACACTCAGTAAATGTCTGCTCTTGTCATTGCTATGCTTCCTTTTCTTAAAACTCCTGCCTAATGTTTCATTTGTTCTCAGCTGTGATTGGAAACTATTGCCCTTAGCAGACCGGATCGTGATGAGGCTGACCAGCCTTATCGTGCAAACCAGCGGCACTCCCTCCTTTTCTCGGTGAATTTGAGCAAGCGATCTGACTGCTGTCTCAGTTAGCTTGTGTGAAATTGGGCATAATAATACCCAGGATGGTGATATAATATAATGGGTATCAGGATGGGCACTACAGTCGGGCTACAGAGTATGAATCTCAGCTCTGTCACTTGATAGCAGTGTGGCCTTAGACAAGTTCCTTAATCTCTCTCTTTGCTGCAGTTTCTTCATTTATAAACTGGAGACAACAATAGTACCTATCTCCCAGGGCTCTTATGGGGATTAAACACATTAATATGTATAAAAGGCTTGGAACAGTGTCTAGCACTTAGTAAGAACCTGATAAATGGCAACAATTCTTGTTGTGTTCTGAGTCAGGATTAAATGAGATAATGCTTTGCGAATATCTCGTATCTGGCAGGTGCACACTAAAATAATAGCGATCACATAGTTGGTATTGCTTATAGTATCAATAATACTAACATCGAGAGGGGCGCCTGGGTGGTTCTGCTGGTTAAACGTCTGCCTTCGGCTCCGGTCATGATCTCAGGTTCCTGGGATTGAGCCTCCCACTGGGCTCTCTGCTCAGTGGGGAGCCTGCTTCTCCCCTTTCCCTCTGCCCCTCCCCCTGCTCATGCTCTCTCTCTCAAATAAATAAATAAATAAATAAATAAATAAATAAATAAATATTTAAAAAATAATATTAACATCAAGAATAACACCATCATATTATGACTTCTGGGGACCTACTAATACACTTTTGATAAGGTAAGGTTTGTCGATAGGCCCTCTCCATTTTAATCCCTTTGAATTTTCCAGAAGATTAATCTGGCTGGACCTCAGCTCCATGCGGCTTTTCAGTGGAAATAATATCTTCAGTAACTTTCATTGGCAGAAGGAAATCCAATCTCTGACTTCTTTAACTCCCATGATCTCAACCTCAATGAGCTTTTGTCCCCTCAGCACCCAGTGAGTTTCTGCTTCTTGGTGGACTGGAAACAACGATTAGCATTGGACCGCCCAGTCTGAAATGTGTCAGCGTGGACAATATAAGGATTGGAGAAACCATGGTAGCAACCAGACATTGGATACCTGCTGTGTATGGGGTACTGTGTCACACACTTTACATGTGGTCGGTCTTCCCTTTCAGTTTAATATTCACAGGGACCTTGTGAGGCAGGAATCATTAACCCCTTTTTAGAAAAGAGGCATCTGAGGTAAAATGACTTGTCCAAAGTCACTCCTGGGCTTCATTCTCTTACAATCCTGGCTCCTTATTTAGTTAAAAAAAACTTTTGGGGTGTGTAAGTACAACAGGCACAGAAAAGTAGAAATATTATCAATGCATGGCTTCACGAGTTTTTAGAAACTGAATTCTATCCATGGACTAAACCCAAGAAAGAGAACATGAGCAGGACCCGCAAAACCCCCGTGATGCTCTCCTCGGGTCACTCCTTCCCTGAGGGTAACCACTCTTGTGATTCAGTGTGTTCAATGACATATGAGTCATGTGTTCAATGAGGAGGTTATTGGGCTATTTTTGTACTTCATAGGAATGGGATCATTTGTGCCTATATTCTTTTGCCAAAGATATATGTGTGATTCATCCATCCTGTTGCCCACAGTGGTAGATCATTCATTTGGGTGGCTCTAAGTATTTCATATTGAATTATCTCCAAATCTGCATTGGACAGGACTGGCCATGGGCAAAGCTTCAACAGAGGCAAGTCTGTGAATCTGAAGAAACATCGCAACACTGAACAATGCAAAAGACAGAATTGGTACTGTGAAAGTAAGCAGGCGAGGCATGTGTTAAAGAGGAAAAGGGTGCAGGAGAAGCTGACAGCCTTCAAGTTCAATACCTGACCGTGTCTTATTTTAGAGGCTGTCTTATGAGGAGCATGCAAGCTTGCACACCTAATTACAAATTTGGAAATATTTCACAGAATTTCTTTAGAAAGACATGAACCCCAAGTAGAAAAATAGAGGGAGTTGTTTCTGTCCAAGAGTCAAAAATCCCCAACCCCGTTCATTCGTCTTGTCTAACTGACTCTCTGACCTCCTTGGTCTGGACCCTACCTGTTTTCCTCCACCGGAGCTGATGTCCCCGGACACGATACGGTGGCCTGCCTAAACTTGTCAACTCTGCTGGGTGCGTCTTGCCCAGTGACCCTACAACTTATTTATTCCTTCACCTGTTATGGGTGCTAGTGTAATTTTCAGTTTTCCAGGCAGTGCTGCCACAAACATCCTGGTATCCATGGATGCATTTCTGGACTTCCACGGTTCTGTATCTCTGTATTAAACAAGACTTGTGTGTTGGAGCTCTTAAGTGAGCAAGCTCCATGCGCGTTTTCTTTCTAACAAGCAGAAACATAGACGTACACATTCTGGTGGATATTACTGTTTTATTATCTCTGACAAGGGGCCGTCTTTGGAAGAAGTTGAATCTCGTGGCTAGTTACTGTCACAAGGCTCTCTTCAGTGTCAATGACGCGAAGAGCCCATTTCGGCAGGCATTCTCCAACATCTTAAAGAGAGTCATGAATTCTCCCGTTCAACAGGTTAATTTAGACCGCTATTTTGGGGACCTTTCACTGTCCACTCATTCGGCAGGCCTATCAGGATGTCGTCGTATTCAATAATAATGGTGACACCTCACATTTGCACAGCGTTATATAATTTAGGAAGTACTTTTTACGTGGGTTTCTGAAGGTCATGTGCATACCCATGTATATTTTTATCAATATCCCCTCTGCTGCATTTTATAGACAAGAGAGCAGGCTCAGAGGTAGAGCTGTTACCCAGGTTACACAGCTGAATCAGGCCTCACGTGTGGTTCTCTTGACTTGAAACATCCTTTTAAATACATCCTGACTTTTTTTTTTTTTTTTTGCGTGAAACAAGGTATTTATTTGGGTGTTTACAGAATCCTCCTGTAGTTAAGGAGATTATATGGTGATTTATACCTTAAAGAAGACATATGGGGCTCAAGTAGTTTTTCTCCTGCTACACAGTGTTACAGGTCCTCCACCGCTACTCATTTAACTCTCCACAGCTATCTGTCTGCCAGAACGGCCCTAGAAATCTCTTTCACAGCAAGTTAAAGGGCAACTCAAACCTACAAACTGAAGTCCATTGAGTTAGGCCGGACGGCCTGATTCTCCAGTCCTGGTTCCCCAAACCTATTACTTCTGGTTTCTAGTTTTGAATCTCAGTAATTGATCCAGCTTCGCTCATGGTTGTGTTCGTCTCCTATGGGCTTTGTCACCTCTCCCGTATGCATCTGGGTTTGAGTCTTGTTATTCTTCACTCTTCTGCCCTTCCAAAGGCTGGAGATGATCTGGGGTTCTTTCATGTGAAGAAATATTAGTTCGGCTTACAGATACCCTTCCTGTCTATGAAGTGGGCTGTCCTTCTGTTCAGATGAGAGCAGAATTCTGATGCTTAAAGTTTATCAGGGGGATGACCCCTTTCCATCTGATATCTGAAACACAGGATTTCCTCTTTGACCAAGAACTGAATGATCTGTATGAAGAATCAGCAAATGTTTTATATCAAGAGTCAGAGAGTGAATATTCTAGGCTTCTGGGCCATTGGTGTCTAGCAGCTACTCATCTCTGCTCTTGTCGCATAAAAGCAACCATATACAATATGCTCATAAATGAATGTGGCTGTATGCCAATAACACTTAATTTACAAAAACAGGCAGTGGGCCTGATTTGATCCGTGGAGCATAGTTTGCTGACCCTTGATCTACAGGACCAATTCTGGTTTAGAAGATCCTACTATTAAGTTACTGCAATCTAGAATCTGCCAAAGCTTAGTTTTGACATCAGATATTTGACAGTGGAGTCCAATGGCCATGCTAATTTCTCTTCATCTAACTCTTTCTTGGAATGAATAGCATGCTGGTTTGATAAAGACTTAAAATAATTTTTCTGCAAAGATTCTGAAAGGGAGAAATGCAAAAGGTCAAGACTGTGTAAGGATAAAGTTAAGAGGTTTGACGCCGCAATAAAGGATCTGACAATGACTTAACCATTGACTAACAAGGCTTGACCCAAAGGTTATATATTATTCATACAGTTAGACCAGAGTCAGTTCATCTCAGGATTGACTGAGTGGCTCTAAGCTTATCATCAAAGATAGAGACCCTTGGCATTTTTCTACCCTACCACCCTCACCAGGCTGGCTGCCCTGTCTTGTGTTGGTTATCTTATAGCTGCAAGATAGATGTAGTCCCTTCAAACATCACATCCTTAAAGGTCTGTGTCCAAAGTAGGAAGGGAGGGGATCGAATAAAGAACTTTCTCCTTATGTAGTTTTATTTTCTAAGAAATGGAAGCACTTCCCAGGAGTGCACCGCATAGACTCTGCCTCACATTAGCCGGAATTAGATCACATTCTCATCCATACAGGCCCCCAGCCAAGAAGAATGGAGATGGCACAATGGCTTACATAAATTAGGATTCATCCTCAAGGACTGGGTACATTCCCCTCAATTAGTTGAGTATTGTGTGCAAGGAAGCAGGTGGTAGGGAGAGGGGAGGTTGTGGGGCTGCCTGATGGGTGGATAAGCAAGACTTCAGATCACAAAGAATGTGCGGAAGGTACTAAAACCCTATGAGAAGATGATGGCAGGCGAGGCCTGTTGGAGTAATGTGAGGGTGATGTATTATCTTGAATTCAAGCTCTGGTCAAACCATGGTTTTCAGTCATAGTGGTCCTCACACATTAGTGCTCCCAAGAATCTCCAGGGGCCCTTGTTAAAATGCAGTCTCCTGGGTCTCTGCCCTAGGAATTCTGATTAGATAGTGCCAGAAGGGGACCAGGAATATGTTTTTGAACAAGCGCCCCAGGAGATTTTGATGCAGGTAGTCTGCTGCTCACGCCGTGAGAAGCAATCGCTAAAGAGTTTGAAGCCTTGATGAGAGTGATCTACAAGGCAGAAACAGCCGTCATTCTGCACTTCTGCTTTGTCTTAAAAGTGGAGATACAGATGTGTAAATACCGGGGGCATGGAGCTTCCTTTGTTCTGAGGAAGAAACGGAATCTGTGAATTTTTAATGACGTGATTACCAAGCCAAGGTGCCTGTATCCGATGTACGTCCTAGCACGCCTGTGTAGGACTGAAAGGTGGAACATGAGATCAGGGGAACTGATGTGAACATGACTTGTAAGCTCTCTGGCACCTTATATAGGCATTCTCGAACAAGGGATCTGGGTCTGCAGAAACTTGGGTTTGATCCCTAATATTATATATTTGGACAAGAGCCTAAGCTTTTTAGCTTCCATGTCCACTTATATGAAATAAAGGAAAATATTTACCCAATATTGTATGATAGGGTGATTTAAAAAATTAAGAAAAATTATCTGTATAAAGCATTGATTATGGTACTTGGCACCTCCAAATGCTCAATGGACATAGTATCCATCACCATCTTTATAGTGGTGGCAATGGTTTATTTATATTTATGTATTTTTAAAGTTATTAAAGTTGTCTTACTAATTTTCTCATTTATAGATGTGAATTGGAGTCCCAGCTATGTGAAATAACTTGCCAAATTTGCCAAATTAGTTGGCTGAGTTGGGTCTTGAACTCAAATTGGTTCTTGATTCTCTAATCAAATTCTCTAATAATCCACAGCCTAACTTCACAATGAACAAATGTGACCCAGTTTCCTGGCACAAGAAAGTACCCGACTCTGGGGAAAGTGGTTTTATTGCAGCTCCCCCTTTCTCTGTCCCCCTCTCCCTCTTTCCCTCTCTCTCTCACCAACCTGGCCAATACCCAGATGGCCTACTGGAGTAATTAAAACAGGGGAGTCAAGGGGCTCATTGGTGGGACCAGAACAAAAGTCGATGTGCCTCAATCTGCTGGGAATTGACTGCAATCAATTTCTCTGAAGGCCCGTCCAAGGCTGCTGCTGTAAAGCGCTCAGCACACTGATCAATGGTGGCCTTGAGTGCAGCAGAGGGAGAGACAAAGTGGTGGCGGCAGCCGCGGGGCAGTCTGCAGCCAGCAGGCGAGTCCAAGTCCAAGGTCAGCCTCTGGATCCTTCCTCCTCTCCCCTCTACGCACAGCTCCCCGGCAGAAGTGTCAAAACAAGATGGGGCAGCTGGAAACACACGAGAGACATTCCTGGAAGCTCTGTGGGGGGAAGAAACAAAACTCACTTGCTCAAGATACTAAAAATAATAATAATCTCCAATTCATCATCATAACCATAACGACAGCAGTGGTAATAATGACAGGGCACCTGGTTTTATCTTCTACTCCCTGAACGTGAAAGTACATCTCTATACCCAAAGGAAAGTCATTTAAGGGACGTTGTTTAGTAGCAAATGGAATTCATCGCATTTAATAAAGTGCTAATTGATGTGGAGGAAGGAAGCCCAGTCTTTCTGGTTTTGTACATTTGTTTCTTCATTAAACGAGTAGCCAAGCGCTAAACGGTGTAGCATGGCTGGCATCGTACACATAGTAGGTGTTAACTCCATTTTTTTTTAAATGTGCAAGGCACTGTGTTGTAAGTTGAGAATAAAAACCTAATCAATAAAATATGCCTTTTGCTTTCAAGGAATTCACATTCTAAAATAGCATGTGAACAGAGTGTCTGTCCATTTGGGCTGCTATAATGAAATACCAGAGACTAGGTGTCTTTTCAATGCAGAAACATATTTATTTCTCATAGTTCTGGAGGCTGGAATCCTTTTTTTTTCTTTTTTAAAGATTTTATTTATTTATTTATTTGACAGAGAGAGAGACAGCCAGCGAGAGAGGGAACACAAACAGGGGGAGTGGGAGAGGAAGAAGCAGGCTCATAGCGGAGGAGCCTGATGTGGGGCTCGATCCCAGGACCTGGGATCACGCCCTGAGCTGAGGGCAGACGCTTAACGACTAAGCCACCCAGGCACCACTGGAGGCTGGAATTCTGATATTAGGGGACCAAAAATCCAAGTAAGGGCCTCTTCCAGGTCACAGACTTTTCTCTTGTATCCTCACATGGTAGAAGGGGTGAGGGAGCTCTTTTCTACCATCACTAATCCACTTTAGGATGTAATTTATAAGGATATCTTTTATAAGAAGACAAATTCCGTTCATGAAGGCTCCGCCTTCATGGCCTAATCACATCCCAAATGTCTCGTCTCCTAACACAATCACAGTGTGTGTGAGAATTCCAGCAGGTGGATTTTGGGGGGACGCACATATTCCATAGACCAGGGGATGACAGCAATAAAGATACGAACCAAGTGGTTAAGGAGCTGGAGGAAGGATGAATTCATTCTGGTAGAGTCAGGGAGTGAAAGCGATGGCGATAATTTGAGCTCCGATTTGAAAATTAGTTTCTTTGGGAAGAGACAACCATTGAAGGCAGAGAGTAAAACACAGAGGTTTTTCAGAGATAAGAGGTAAGAGAGGGTGCAGCAAGTTTGGCCGATGCAAGCAGTCCAGTATGGCCTAGAATACTGGGTGCTTGAACGAAGAGTTACAAAAAAGTATGGAAAAGAGGGTCAGGACTTGGAGAAGAAAGGTCTTCATTTCATGCAAAGAAATTCACACATTTTCTTTTTTCCATCCCTTAGCCAATAGGAACCACAAAATATTCTTAACAAGAGAGCATTCAGTTCTCACCTGGACAATGGATCCTTATGAATAGAAGAGAAGGCCAAGAAGTGAAAGAAGAGGAAGACAGAGGCTGAAAGAGGGGAAGTCAATCACTCAGGTCAGCAAGCAATGGTTGATCTCAAATCTGGTATGTTTTCTAATACTTCATGTCAGGACAGCAGGTAAGGGCACGGATGTCGGAACCAGTAAATGTGGTTGAAATCTTGGCTCTGATACTTTGAGGCTGAGATGCCTGGAGCAGGTCAGTTAACCTCCATGAGACTCAGTTTCTTCATCTATAGAATGGGGGCAAAATTCCTATCCGTTGGGGTCACAGTGAGAATTGAACATGGTAGTATCTATAAGGACTTCAGGAGAGTTCTTAGCATATCGTAAGATTTTGATAAATGTTAGATGTCATTATAATTAATATTAACTTCAAATACCCTCCCCGTGTTTCCTTTCTGAACCTTTCCTCTACTTCTTTTGACATATCTTTGAATACTTTAGTAGCTTGGATTAATTTTAGGCATGATGACGGACTATCAGAAGAGCTATTTTGGTTTGGAGGGACTTTCCCTCACCTTTTTGAACACACCACCCAGCTGAATATCGTATATCATATGAAGAATGGTTAAGGGAGATGACAAAACCTGGAAGGGCATGCAAACCCCCTTCATGTATTTCAAAAGCTGTCTGTTTTAAAACAGATAAGTCTTCTTCTTGTTTGACTTCAAAGGTAAAAGTCTGGCCAGTAAGGGGAAGTCGGGGAGAAGTTGGTTTTATTCTGATAAGGAGAATTGTAATGGCTGGGGCTGTCTGTCAATCAAATATGCTAAATTGTGTGGTAGCAAGTCCCCCATCACTGAAAGGATGTGAGATTGATGGCTGCAAAAGATATGTTAACCGGAGACTGAGTTAAATGATCTTCAGAGTCCTTTTACTAAAACCATAAAGTCATCTGCTCAATGTAAATAAAGTAAGCCATTTATGTATGTGTTGGGGTTTCTTAATAAGATAGTTGATGTGGTAGGGTATGCATACTAAAAGCCAGGAGCCAAGTCCATCCATTCTGTCGATGTGTGTGTTTTCCAGGTCATTTTCTTTCTAGTTCACCATAGTCCAGACCGTTTCCTATTGTACGACCGTAGTGAATCACACCCCCTTACTTACTTGACCCTGGGTGCTGGACCAAAGGTCAGGAGACTCCCTTCTGCTCGTGGGTCTTCCAGTGATTTGCTGTCACTTTTGGTCAACAGGTGCCCCGGTCTCAGCCTCAAGATCTTTCTTATCTGTAAAATAAAGGCGTTGGGCTCAACAGCTAAGAGCCTCATCTGCACCAGCACTCTGAGATCTATCATCCTAAGAAGAAAAACTCACCCTAATGACCTTTTTTGGACAGGCAGTGTTTTTCTCTAAACTCCCTGAAGAGGGGCATTTCTGCATGCTTCGTAAGCTGCACATTTTTCTAAGAAATGTAATTTGTAATCATTAATAAAAACTGACAAATCTGCCATCAGTCTTCTTGGCTTTTCCTGGATTCCCAAGTTATTCTGAAAAATTAAAATGAGATGAAAATATTTGAATATTGGCGTGCTGGCTGGCTCAGTTGGTTGAGTATCCAGCTCTTGGTTTTGGCTCAGGTCATGATCTCATGATCTCATGTGCTGAGGAATCGAGCCCTGAGTCAGGCTCCACACTCATCGAGGAATCTGCTGGAAGATTCCCTCTGCTCCTCACCCCACACACGTGCACTCTCCCTTCCCTTTCTCTAAAATAAATAAATCTTAAAAAAAAAAAAAAGAAAAAGAAAAAGAAAATATTTGAAGGGTGCCTGGGTGGCTCAGTCTGTTAAATGTCTGCCTTTGGCTCAGGTCACAATCTCGGGGTCCTGGGATTGAACCTCACATTGGGCTTCCCATTCAGTGGAGAGCCTGCTTCTCCCTCTCCCACTCCCTCTGCTTGTGTTCTCTTGCTCTCTCTCTCTCTCTCTGTCAAATAAATTTTAAAAACTAAAAAAAAAAAAAAAAAAAAAAAAAAAAAAAAGAAACAAAACATTTGAATTTTGCCAAGGTGTTCTCTGTTAAGATAAACACTTAGTAGGGCTTGTACTAAAAATAGCTACTCCCCACACATTTTTTAACAGAACTGGTTTGACCTGCCAAAGGTTGATTTGTTGGTTGGTGCTACCATCATTCCCCTTCAGACGGACAGTTACAACAATGAGGGAAATGTCAAGAAAAGAGAAAAATCTTAAAGACTGTCACAATACAAAATAAATAAATATTAAAATAAAAACTCAATCCCTTCCTGGAAATGTGCAGAACAGTCATTCTGAAGTTCACGCGTGAAGCTCTGTCACTCCAGAGAGCGACTCCGCTCTGTGACTAGAGTCCATTTACTAATTGTCTGACATTGGGTGCTCCTCCCGCTCCCATTACAGAAAGTCCCTCTTATCTGTTGAGATCAGGATCTGTAATTGTAGGTTAATGGAAAGGCAGTGGAAGCCGAAGTGTACTGTTGTATTAAAGAGCAGCCTTACCAGCAGGGAGGGTCTAACTTGCAGTGGGCATGAGTCATATCTTTGAAGAAGATGGAAAGCATTGGTTAATCCAGGGAATTGATGAATTCAGAAGTCAAGGCTGATCGTATTGAAACAATGGGAATATACAGAAAAGCAAAAAGAGAGATAATTCCTTAAATCCATTCAGAGACAGCATCTTGATATAAGCACTTCTAGAACTTTCTCTTCAGGTATATTTTCAATATGTAATTTATATGTATATGTAAATGCATTTTACAATGTGTAAATAATGTAACATATATGTAAACAGATCCTAGAACTCAATTGATTTATGACCCATATTTCACTTACTATGTCGTAAGTATCCATTAACAGGGATAAATAGAAATTCATATCATAATTTTATTAGTAATTTTATTTTGCCATTTTAAACCCCCCAGTTATCCCCAAATGCCACCTATGACACACTATTGTTTTTCAGGTTTTCTACAATGAGCATGCATTCATTATTTACTTAAAGGTGTGAAAAACAGGAAAACAAACCAAAAATGCAAATATGTGGCTTAAGAACAGTATAATTAGACGTTAACAGTGTGGATTTTGGAAATAAACGGACCTGGCTTTCAAATTTCAGATCTGTCCCTACAAACTGTGTGACTTTGGGCAAGTTGTTTAACCTCTCTGAGCTCAATTACCCCATTTAAAAATGGGGAAATGAAACAGATCATATTGAGTTGTTAACCAGGATTAAAGAAATCGATGTCTGTGTAGTGCCTTGCATAGATTTGGCACAGAATAAATAGCTGGCAAATGATAACTGTCACCATCATCATCGCCATCATTAATGCTTTATCTGATTTTGAAAAAAATTTATGTCCAAGGAAAAAAAAGGAAAAAAGAAAAAGACAAAAAAATTCACTTTGTCTTTGGAAGTTCCCCATTTTGATACCCAAGAATGTTTCTTCATTTTGGATTTCGTACGTAGGGATGTCACATTTCATTTAGAGAATATTATCCTTCCCAATTACAAATAGCTATGGCACTTTGAGTCCAAAGTTGATTAAGAACTATTCAGAATGGGGCGCCTGGGTGGCTCAGTTGGTTAAGCATCTGCTTTCAGCCCACGTCATGATTCCAGGGTCCTGGGATTGAATCCCGCAATGGGCTTCCTGCTCTGCAGGGAGTCTGCTTCTCCTTCTCTCTCTCTCTTCCCCTCGCCACTGTTCATGCTCTCTCTCAAATAAATAAATAAAAATCTTTTAAAAAAGAACTATTTAGGATGATTTATAACACTCATGCAAATTTAAATAGCTGGCTTTACAATTTTACTAATGGACCTATAGGGAAAATATCCTTGCCTCATATTTTATCTTATTTTTATTGTTACCTCTATATTTTAACAATTTTATTGAACTATTATTCACATCCTACACAATTCACCCAATTTAAGTACAAAATCCAAAGATTTTTAGGATATTCATCAAATTGTGCCACCAGCATCACAATCAATTTTAGAACATTATCATTACTCCCCCCCAAGGAAACCCCATATCCATTAGCAATCACTCTCCATTCACCCCTGCCCCCAGCCTTTTGAGGGACTGCCAGACTATTTCTCCACCAGGTTGTACCAACAGTAGTGGGTGAGGATTCTAGTAATCCACATTCTTGTCAACGTTTGTTATTATCTGTCTTTTTTTATTATCATCATCCCAGGGTGTGTGGAGAGGTATCTCAGTGTGGTTTTGATACACATTTATTTAAGGGCTAATTTATTTAAGGGCTGAGCATCTTTTCTTATGCTTATTGGCCATTCATATATCTTCTTTGGAGCAATGTCTATTCAGATTCTTCACCCATTTTTAATTGGGTTGTCTTTTTAGTATTGAGTTCTACGAGTTCTTAATATGTTGTGGATACACATCTCTTAGCAAATATATTATTAGCAAATATTTTATCCATTCTTTGGGTTTCTCTTCACATTCTCCACAGTGTCCTTTGGAGCATAAAAGGGTTTGTTGGTTTGTTTGTTTGTTTTCTGTTTGTTTGTTTGTTTTTTTGATGAAGTTCACTGTATCTACTTGTTCTTCTNAATATTTTATCCATTCTTTGGGTTTCTCTTCACATTCTCCACAGTGTCCTTTGGAGCATAAAAGGGTTTGTTTGTTTGTTTTCTGTTTGTTTGTTTGTTTTTTTGATGAAGTTCACTGTATCTACTTGTTCTTCGGCCACGTATGCTTTTGATGTCATATCTAAGAAACCATTGCCTAACCCAAGGTCACAAAGATTTGCTCCTATATTTTCCTCCCAAAGCTCTATAGTTTTAGCTTACACATTGAGGCCCATGCTACACTTTGGATGAAGTTTATGTGTGCTGTAGGGAAGAGCCCAACATTATTCCTTTCAATGTGAATATTCAGTTGTCCCAGCACCATTTGTTGAAAAAAAACCTCGTTTCCCCTGAATGAATTGTTTTAGCAATTTTGTTGAAAATATATTGACCATAAATGTGAGGGTTCTGGGCTTTTTTTTTTTTTTTTGAAGATCTATTTATTTATTTTAGAGATGTGAAGAAGGCCAAAGGGAGAGAGATTCTCTTAAGCCAACTGTGCACTGAGTATGGCCATTGACACGGGGCCTGATGCAGGGCTTGATTCCACGACCCTGTGATCCTGACCCTGAAATCATGATGACCTAAGCTGAAGCCGAGACTCAGATGCTTAACAGACTCTACCACCCAGGTGCCCCAATTCTGGACTTCCGATTCTACTCTATTTCTCTATATTTTTATCCCTCACCAGTTCCATACTATCCTGATTACTGTTTTCTTATGCTTTAAGTTTTGAAACCAAGAATTGTGAATTCTCCAGAACCCCATGCCCCCCTTAAAATTTGTTCTAGCTATGCTAAGTCCCTTGCATTTTCATATGAATTTTAGGATCTGTTTGTCAATTTTGCAAAAAAGCCAAATGGATTTTTATAAGGATTGTCTTAAATGCATAAGTAAATCTTAGCAATATTAAGTTTCCTGATGCATGAACATGATACATCTTTTCATCTCTTTGTATTTTATTTAAATTTAGTTAAATTTATTCATGTTTTATTTTCAATGCTCTCATAAATGGCACTGTTTTCTTAATTTCATTTCTAGATTGCTCATTGCCAGTGTATAGAAATAGAACTGATTTTTTGCCTATTGAACTCATGTCCTGAAAACTTGGTGGAGTCCATTATTAGCTCTCATAGTTTCTGTGCATTCCTTAGGATTTTCTACATAAGAAATCATGCCATCTGCGAATAGAGATAGTTTCCTTCTCTTTCTCCAGTAAGAATGACTTTTATATTGTTTCCTTGCCTAAATGCCCCAGATAGAACTTCCAGTACAATACTGAAAAGAAACTCTGAGAACAGACATATTTGTCTTGTTCCTGATCTTAGAGAGAAAGCTTTCAGTCTTTCAACATTAAGCGTGCTATTAGTTGTGGGTTTTTATAGGTGTCCTTTATCAGAGCGACGAATAATTTTAGTTTGTTGAGTGCTTTTATCATAAAAGAATGTTGGATTTTTGTCAAAAGCTTTTTCTGTGTCTGTTAAAATTATCATGTGTTTTCTGTCCTTTATTCTATTGATATGATATATTACATCGGTTGATTTTCACATATTGAATCAATCCTGCATTCCTGGGACAAATCCTACTTGGTCATAGTACGAAATTATTTTTATATTTTGTTGGACTCAGTTTGCTAATGATTTTTAAAGGATTTTTGTATCTATATTCATAAGAGATATTGTTGTTTAGTTTTTCTTTTGCTTGTGATGTGTTTGTCTGATTTTAGTGTCAGAATAATATTGGCCTTATAGAATGTGTTGGGAAGTATTTCCTTTCCTTATATTTTTGGGGAAGATTTTGTAGAGGATTATGTCAATTCTTTTTTAAAATTTTGATAAAATTGAAGAGTGAATCAGGTCCTATGCTTTTCTTTGTGGGATTTTGAAATTACTATTACTAATTGAACTCTTCACTTGTTATTCAAATTTTCCATTTCTTCTTGAGTCAGTTTTGGTAGCTTATGTCTTTCTAAACGTTTTTTCATTTATTCTGGATTATTTAATTTGTGGCATACAGTTATCCATAGTGTTCTCTTATAATCTATTTTATTTCTGTAAGGTCAGTAGTAAGTAATGTCCCTTCTTTCATTCCTGATTTTAGTAATTTGAATCTTCTCTCTTTTTTCTTGGCCTGTCTAACCAAAGATTTGTCAATTTTGTTGATCTTTTCAAAGAATACAGTGTTGGTTTTGTTCGTTTGCTCTACTTTCTTTTTTTAAATGTCATTTTTTCCTTCTCTAATCTTTATTATTTCCTTCCTTGTGCTTACATGGGGTTTAATTTTCTCTTCTTTTTCCAGTGTCCTAAGGTACAAACTTATTTCTTGTCCCTACAGTTTGAGGGAGTGGAGGCTCAGAGATAAAAATAGTCATAATAGCAATTGCCCCTATTTATTGGGCGTCTACTGGATTAGACATTTGCATACATTATTGCTAGACTTTGTAACAAATCTGCAAGTCAGGCATCCTTATTGCCATTTTACAAATAAGGAAACTGGGGTTCAGAGGAGCAAATTGAGTTGTCCAACACTATGTAGCAGAGCCAGTAATTATATCTGATTCTGTATGGCTCAAATTGGCTCTGTCTCTGCCTCATACAGAGAAAGAACAGGGAAAGAGCATGAAATTGGGAGTCATCACACGCAAGTTCATTTACTCTAAATGCACCAGCATGAATGCTAGCTATCTGAAACTCAGTTTCCCTAATTCTTTGCAGAGTCAGTGCCCTCTCATCTTTGGGTTTTAGCTTCTTTATCACTTCTTCTGAGTTTCTCTGATCACTCTTCTTAAAAGAAGCTTATCTCATTGTCCTATGTCTCAGAATTCTGTTTGTTTCTTCTTTTCTCAATTTGTATATTTGTCAGTTTATGTGTTTATGTATGAGTCTTGTTTTCCTATCTTGCTTTTGTTCTTTTTTCCCCACGAAAATGCAAATTCCATGAGGTCATAAGATGTGCCTGTCTTGTTTACAGTTTTTTTCAGCTTCCATTATAGATCCTGGTTTATAAAATGAGTTCAATAAATATTTGTTAATTGAATGAATTGATGGGAGAAGAGGTATAAACTTTAGGTATAAAGTTTGCTCAGACACAAAGTTACAGAATTCTCTTGCAGTTGTTTTCCAGTAGTAAAAATTCATTCAAAGAAACTGAAAAAAAAAAAAAAAAGAAAAAGAAAAAAGAAAGGGGGAGATTTTCATGGAACTCAACTTCTGGGTCTCATAGGAACCAGAACATAATCAGGTATTTCCTTTCTCTCTCTCTCTCTCTCTCTCTCTCTCTCTCCGGCTACATGGTCTTCTGTGTCTGCTTCTGTCTACCTGTGTGCTCTTCTAGTCTCCTGTCTAAGGACCTGCTTCTTCAGATTAACTACTGTCCATTGTTGCTACTCCAAAATGGTGGTTTTAGCCCTGGAGATAATCGGCATTTACAGCTCCAGTGCCTCAGTTAACGGAGTCCCTTTTTCAGCTAGTGATTTCAAATTCCAGAGAGAAGTCTGATTGGCCCAGTGAGTCAGTGGTGCTTCCCTGGGCCAGACCAACAGGTTGGGGATATACAGTGCATAGGGAGACCTGTTCTTGGTTTTTGGGTTATAAATGGCTGGGCTTGAGATGACTGGCAGATCTATTACAAATTTTAAATTAAGTGTTTAAAATTTAAAATTTGCATTTATATTTTCTATGTGAATACCCACTTCACCTGGATAGTAAGTGAGACTGAAACCAGGTCTTCTTGCTTCCAATATATACAGTTATTTTGCACATAGATGGCATTCAGGATACCCTGTCCTGGGCCCACAGAGTAGAATCCTTCTTGTAAAGTCCCTTTTGTTTCAAGGGCTGGGAATCTGGCTACCATCCATTGATGGGGTGTTCAACCTAAAGGAGGTCTCTTGCCTCCTGCTGCTAAGGAAATTGCAGTATTGGATTTTTAAATAAACCATTGGCCAGAATATCTAAGAGCCTTTCTTGCAGACCTTGACAGGTTTATTTTTTTTTAAATTAAAAATCCTGGCCTGGGGCAAAATGAAAATGTCTTCAGATTTGCAATCAGTGCTTGTGTTTCATATTTGAAATGCATGCTGGAGACCCGAGTTTGGTGTGACCTGATGTTCAGGCTCCATTCAGCAGATTGCTGACTTCTGTGAATTTAGGTGTTCTTGATGGAAACTGCCCTTGATCATCACAAGTGGCCAAGAAAGACACCCAATCACCCCAGTGTAGGAAGGTCATTTTCCTTCTTCTTTTTTCCCATAGTCTGACAGCAAACAATCAGTCAAAATACCCTATGTGATTGGGAAAACAAATGGCACAGGAAAGATCCATAACTATATAAGGCCTTCTTGTCACTAACTGATCTGAATCAGAAAAGATTATGAATGTGTACCCATGCACACTCTTATCGATATGAGCAGGAACACTAAGAAATGTCAACACCAAGGCAGCATCTTCAGAAAAATGCATGATGAATTAGGGGTCCAGTTGATATTTTCAAATACAATAAATTATTAGAAAAAGGCTGTTAGTCCCATTAAAATACCAGGCACATACGATGATGCCATGTTGGGATTTTTCACAAAAATATTTGGATTTTATACACATACCTCGTAAGCTGTCGAGAAGGCAATGCCTCAGGGCTTGAACTAACAAATGATTATCTTTCGCTGTAAGAGGGTAAATAAAACCTAATTCACATATTTACTCTGTTTACTTGTTTATTAATGCCCCTCTGGTTCCACAAGGATTGATGCAGGATTCTTTTTTTTTTTTTTTTAAGATTTTATTTATTTATTTGACGGAGAGAGAGATAGCCAGCGAGAGAGGGAACACAAGCAGGGGGAGTGGGAGAGGAAGAAGCAGGCTCACAGCGGAAGAGCCCGACATGGGGCTCGATCCCAGAATGCCGGGATCACGCCCTGAGCCGAAGGCAGACGCTCACCGACTGTGCCACCCAGGCGCCCCTGACGCAGGATTCTAAACAGTATTTTTTAATTTCGCTGGTAGAAATTTGGTTGCTTTTCTTTTTCTTACATCTAGTCTTAAGTCAAAATACTAAAGCAGGGTGGAGATCTCAGAGGACCCTTGTCCACACACATTCTCATCCCAAACTTCACTACTGTCTACATTTGAGAAGTGAGACTCAGAGTAAAGCAACTGACCTGAATCCTCCCAATTAGTAAAAAACACACTTAATGTATGAACTCTAGTCCTCTGACCCCATATGTAGCCCTCTTTTCATTATCTCTGTTACTTCTGATTCGAATTCACCCCAAGTCAATACAAATCAAGGGTCTGCTCAGAGCCAGGCCCTGGGCTGGAACTGGGCTCAAACAGATAAATGAAACATGGCTCTGGCTGTCCAGGAGGTCATGGTCTAGTGAAGAAACAAACAGAGAAATACTCATGACCTCACTGAAGCAGTAGCTATAGGAGAAATTGAAAGAGTTATCAAAGAATTACTTCCCTGAAAGCTGCTGATCCCACTGTTTTTATGTGTGTATGGTTTTTTTTTTAACCCCCAGGTAATTTCTATCAAACTTTCAAGAAACAGATAATTCTCATACTTTACAAACTGCTCCAAGAGCAGAGAAGAAGTTGAACATCTATTTCATTCATGGTTGGAAGCCAGCAAAACTTGTCAAGAACCCAGGATTCACAGTCCTGAGGAGAAGCAGACTTCAGAGTCCTGTTTCTACCATATGACCCAACCCCAGCCTAGCCAGCACTGCGTGAACCAGGTGTGGACCCCTGAACCAACATTGGCTCACCTACGGACTGGCCAGCAACCAGAGTTTCTTTCTTGAGCTGCTGGACCTCGAGTCAGGGAGAAGATAGTGGGTTTGTGTTGGATGTTAGCTCTAAGAGGACAGGTTTAGCAGCATGTGACAGCAGAGAAAGTTTTCTTTTTTTTTTTTTTTTTTTTTTTTTTTTTTTAGATCTGTTATATGTTCTATTCTTTTCTTTTTTTTTTTTAATTATGTTATGTTACCCTGAGCAACTACGGACTCTGGGAAACAATCTGAGGGTTTCAGAGGGGAGCGGGTGGGGGGATGGGGTGGCCCGGTGATGGGTGTTAAGGAGGGCACGTGTTGTAATGAGCACTGGGTGTTATACGCAGAGAAAGTTTTCTAAGAGAAGATAGACACGAGGAGAGATTTCAGGTTCAAGAAGTGAAGAAGAAACAAACTATCAGCTCCTAAGGGACGAAGAGAGCGGTTTTGGTTGCTAGTAAGCTCCCTAGCTCCAGATCCCATGAGACCGGACTGTATCAGTCTCCAGTTTCCATGGCATCTGGTTGTGTCCTTTCCATAACAGCTCCTTCACCACCCCCACCAGACGCATTCCCCTTCTCCCTGCACTACGTCACATAGGTTTCTAATCTCTACAATAAAGATAGTTTTGCTAGAATAATAATGGCTTAAAATGAAGAGACAAAATTATCATTATTTGCAAAAGATGTCTTTTGATACCTAGAACACTCCAGAGAACTGACTGAAAAACTATTAAAATTAATGAGAAATCTCAGCAAAGAGACCAGTTATAGGGTAAATACACTAAAATAATAGTGTTCTTTACTGGCAACGACTAGCTGGCCGATATGATTTTAAAATGTCATATTCACAGTGACCACAGAAAACATAAAATGCCTATGAGTAGTTTTAACAAGAAACATGTAAGGTGTGTATGAAGATAACCACAAAACTTTACAATGAGATGTAAAATAAACTTGACTGAATAGCAAGATAAACAGCATTCTGGCCAGAAGGTTCAGTAGCATAAACAGATCTGTTTTTTCTAAGTTAACTTACAGGCTTATCATATTTTCCAATCAAAATCTTGACAACGTTTTTGGAAACTTCCCAAGATGATTCTAAAATTTTATCCACAATAATAATACATAAAAGTAGCTCAGTCATTTTTGAAAAATAAGACTTATTAGAAATCTTATCCAGCAAAGATCATAAAAACATTATGTTTCTGGTATAATAATAGACATGTTGATGAACAAAAGAGGTATTGGAAATAAGCCTGAATTTACACACACCACACACAAAAATTTAAGAGATCATTAAAATGGCCTCACAAATTTGTGGGGGAAATATTATTATTTTTTTAAAATTTTATTTATTTGTTTGACAGAGAGAGACAGCCAGCGAGAGAGGGAACACAAGCAGGGGGAGTGGGAGAGGAAGAAGCAGGCTCCTAGCGGAGGAGGCTGATGTGGGGCTCGATCCCAGAATGCCAGGATCACACCCTGAGCCTGAGCCGAAGGCAGACGCTTAGTGACTGTGCCACCCAGGTGCCCCGGAAATATTATTTTTAATACATGGTCCTGATCCCCTTTTATAAGGGGTTAAAAGTCTTGGAGTTCAAGGAAGCATTCGCCCACACTGTTGAATTCAATGAATTACAAATTTACAAAAGAATTAAGTTAAATGCTTTTACATTTTTAAAAGCAAAATATAACTAATATTGGTAAATGATGAGATTGAGGAATGGGGAAAGAAGATACTTTAATTTAAAAGGAAGAAAAATTACCTACAAAAAGAAAAATTAGATGTTATTATGTAAAAATATAAAATAATCTGTGCTTAAACAAAAAAGACAATATTGAAATACTAGGGGGGAAACTGAAAAAAGAAATTTTAAAAAATGTAACAGAATAAATACCATCTTTAAGATACAAAGGAAATTGATACAAAACATTCAGATTCCAACTGAAAACTGGCCATAAAATGTCATAAAGAGGAAATTCATATAAGAGAGGATGAATATGACAAATTAACCTATGTTTTATGAAGGCAACCTCACTAGCAATTAAATAAATACAAATTAAAACAATGAGCTCTTATCCTTACTTCTCATATTAGCAAAACTGGGAAACAAAATTCTCCAAACAGGGACCTTTGAGATAAGCACTCTTCTCTGTGGCTGGGAATATAAATTTGTAT
Source organism: Ailuropoda melanoleuca (assembly GCF_002007445.2). Lineage (NCBI taxonomy): Eukaryota > Metazoa > Chordata > Mammalia > Carnivora > Ursidae > Ailuropoda > Ailuropoda melanoleuca. The sequence goes on from NC_048224.1 coordinate 45,941,807, forward strand.
ATCTTTTGAGAAAGCAATTTAACTATTGTATCTAGAGCCAAATATATTCAAATTTTAAAAATCTGTATTCCCATTTAAGATCCAAAGAAAATAATTTGCTAAGCAGACAAAAAATACACAAAGATATACATTGCTGAAATTTCTGCATGCACATTTAAATAACAGCATAATTAGAAGCAAAAATATACTCAAAAAGAAAAAAATTATTAAAATTGTGGTACATCCATATAATGGAAATTGATGTCATTGTAAATGTGGCTTGGGAGGGATTTTTAATTTAAAATTGTCTTTATCAAGACCATATTTTCAAAAGAGGAATACCTCCTTCATATAAGTTATGATCCCAACTAAGTTAACACACACCAGAAACGCTTTGAACACTGAAACATCATCAGTGATTTCACCTGGGAGACAGAATTATGAAGGATCTTCAAAATTCCAAAACTCCTTTTCTATACTTTTAAAAATATTTGCATAAAAGAGTATATACTGCTTTCATAATCAGGAGCAGGAAACGGAGAGAAAAACAGGAAAAAATCATCTCACTCTAATGAAATAAATACTTTGATAAAGGTCATTCCTTTGAGAGCACCGAGTCTGCCTAAAGGAGTCAAGGAAGAGACAGTTCAGTTGGATCTTCCAGAAGCAGACACTGGGAGAAGAGTATGGAAGGGCATTCTGGGCAGGGCCAACTCCAGGAAGAGGAATACAGATTTAGAGTAAGAGAGGCAAAGATGGAAATTATCCTCTGATTGTGGAAGAAAAACATAAAAAAATAAATAAGCAAACAAACCATGGTACTTTATGCTAAAGGAGAAATGAGCATGTAAGCAGTAAGCCGTGAGATGTGAAGGTAGATTTAGGGCATGGGAGAAAGAGCAAAACAGAACTCGAAGAAAACAACACTGAGTCCTCTTCCAGCCTTCCAAGCCATTCATCCGTTTAACCCCATCCAGGTATTGATACTGCATTCATCTTATTTGACCCTTCCTCTAACTCTGCTGTATTTCTCACTCTCCATTAGTCATTTCAAAACAGGGATGGAAAGAGAAGCATGGCCTACTCAACTCTGTAAACTCTGGGGCCATTGTTTTTCTCAGCAGGATGTCCAATCAGTAAGCTTAGGGTGATCTCCGAATGTTTGGCTCTTGCCTTTTCTGGAAACTTCACATCTGAGAAGGGAAGGCAATTCTACACAGAAGGTAACTGAGTGCCTTGTTGGCCAAGTAGATGCTGGCTTAATTCATTAGCAGTCAGGTACCGAACCTCTCCCCTCTACAAGACATTGCACTAGACTGATGCAGAATGTGGGAATGGACGGCTACCAAAGAATCCACCTCATTAAATTTATAAGCTAAACTACTGGGTCTTCCACTTGGCTGCCATTGCAATCACCAGGGAAGCTTAAGCAAGTCTGATGCTCAGATCACATCCCCAGAGATTCTGATTTAATTGTTCCGGGGTGCGGTCTGGGCATCAGGCATTTTAAAAGCTCCCTTGGTGATTGTAACAGGCAGCCACGTTTGGAGACTACCGTTGAAAGGGAGTGGAAGACAAAATGCCTAACCATTTAACAGCCCTGATCACAGCACCTTCCTTGATCAAATCCTTACTGGCTTCTCTATTGCATATGGAAATAAACTTGTACTCTTAGTTGGCATTCAAGGCCTTATGCAATCTGGTATCTATGGAAACTTATTCTCCCGAAGCTCTCCCAAGAGGAGGTCTATTGCCTGAGCATCCCTTTAGTCTGCTGACTGCTCCAGAAGCAGGAAATAGGCAGACCTCTGCCAAGTCTAACTGATCACTGCTGGCTACCTGGAAAAGTGTGTCTAGAAAGATCCTGAGACCATTAGAGGGCTCAGTAGGAAAAGGCACCATGATCTACTAGTAATATCTGCCATGGGTAGGGAATGGAAAAGGACAGTTCCAGCCCCAGACATTGGCCATGCTGACATTATTCCTTTGGTTCTCTTGTTGCTCTTGGTCTGGAATGTGCTCCAGACTACCCTTGAAAAGTGCAACATAGGGGTGTCTCCTCTCAGAAGCTCTCCTGCTGTCCTCCACATTCTTCCTACTTTGCCCCAAAGAGTTTATCAAGCCTCATTCTGAACGCCCATTGGAACTCTTGTCACTTTAGTATACAAATCAATATCAGTCCCGTCCATGTTGCTGCAAATGTTGGGTAATTGTTCTTTCTGATAGCTGAGTAACATTCCGTTGTATATATGGACCACATCTTCTTAATCCAGTCATCTGCTGAAGGGTGTCTCAGCTCCTTCCACAATTTAGCTATCGTGGACAATGCTGCCATGAACATTGGGGTGCATATGGACTGGAGGAGATAATGCTAAGTGAAATAAGTCAAGCAGAGAAAGACAATTATCATATGGTTTCGCTCATTTATGGAACATAAGAAATAGCAGGAAGATCGGTAGGAGAAAGAAGGGAAGAACAAAGGCAGGGGTAAACAGAAGGGGGAATGAACCATGAGAGACTGTGGACTCTGGGAAACAAACTGAGGGCTTCAGAGGGGAGGGGGGTGGGGGATTGGGATAGGCCAGTGATGGGTATTAAGGAGGGCACATATTGCATGGAGTATTGGGTGTTATATGCAAATAATGAATCATGGAACACTACATCAAAAACTAAGGATGTACTGTATGGTGACTAACATAACATAATAAAAAATTATTATTAAAAAAAAGAAAAAAGAAATCAATATCAGCCTTTTTGTACATGTCTCAAATACTATGAGACCGTGATTTTCAAACTTAAACTTGCATTCCGATCACCTGGGGTTTTGTTAAAACACATTCAGAATTTTGGATTCAGTGGGTCCCAGGTATGGCTCGAAATTTTGTATATCTAACAAGTTCCTAAGTAATGGCACTGGCTGGGGGCTTGAGGACCACCCATGAGAACCACTGCTCTTTCACATGATAATTACAGTATAATTTCCTGAGACGCCTGTCTTAACTTCATCTTTGTCTGTGCATTCCTCTGAGCAATATTCTACACATAGTAGCTGCTTATTTTTCTTTGAATCAGACCACAACAACCCAAGACAGATGCTAAGTGAGAGATGATTGGTACAGACACACACTGTAAGAAGTCACACTTGTTTCGAGTGATAACAAAAATCTTAGATGACAGATTATGTTTCAGACAGGAGGGGAGAAATAGGGATGATTCCTGTCTCAGCATCTGGAGCTGAGGTCAGAGATGAGAAGAGTTTTAGAAAGATGCCAGACTAGTAATCCAGAGACACCCTTACTTATTGTCCCCGTCAGTCTCCAGCAAGCAAGCCCCGCATGGACTCTGGGTTCCCAAGGAGGAAGAGAGCCTGCTCGTGTGGTCAGGGGTGAAAGGAAACAGTAGTTAACCAAGGGAAGGAGAAGCAACGGTGGGAAGACTCCAGGAGAATTTCCATCTTGCATCTCTGGAAATATGCCTCCATTGGCTTTATTGAAAAGTGCCCCAAGGCTGGTGGGGGAGGCGGAGGAGCGGATAGAAGATGAACGAGATGGCTCACTGGGAAAATCTCCCCAGCTCTCGCAGGCTGGGTTTTAAAAGCCATTCCAGCAATTGTTCAAAGCTGTCAAATGTCTCTGTCAGATCAATAGGTTACTGTGGAATTTGCCCAGACTGTTGGCCAATCAAAATGTAAATTCCAGATAAATTTAATACATAAACCAACTTGTCTTCTTCAAGCCATTTTGAAAGTCATCAAAAGTAATTTGACTTTCCTTCATGACTGTCATATAGGAGACACATTTCTTCTGGTGTTAAGCGTTTATTTAGCCTCAAAACTCATTGTGGGTCCAGCGGAGGCAAGAGAAGAGCAGGGCTTATGTGCGTTTATGGTCTCGCCATCCATGGGCTTCAGAGGGTGCCGACAGATTTGCTTATCTAGGTGCCTTTCATGGGAAATGTGCAATTTATATGAATATGTGTGGTGTCTCTTTGCGCATGAGGGTATCAGACATGCTTGTGGAATGTGGGATTAAAAAGTCATGAACTCCCTATTTATGTCTCTCGGGCAATCTCATTTATTAGAACATGCAGTGTGTGTCTAGGGGCATGATTACGTCTATGCATGTTGCAACTTATCTTTTCCAAAAACAATCATAAATCTTTACATTGAAAGAAAAGATTTACAGTTGAGGCAGGATGGCTCCAGGCCCCTTGGGGAGGTATGCTTTAGAGACATGCCCTAATTTTTCAGTTTGAAAGAAGTCATAATGGGAAAATCATGTAGGCAAGAGGTATAAAGCTTTAACCTCAGAAATGTCTAAAGTGGAGATTTTGCATTGAATCATTTTTCCTGTGGTCCTTGCCCTGCAGATGCCGTGCTCCCATGTGGACATGAGTTTATAGAACACTTTGGCATCCATGATGCCCTCGGATTCTTATGGCCCATTGAAGTAGGAAGGACGGCTCTCATTTCACAGGTGAAGAAACCGAGGCCCAGGCAAGTGAACTGGCTTATCCAAAGCCATAAACTAATGTAGAGCCAAGGCTTGAACCCAGGTGTGTGGATTATTCTCCATTGTGCCCTTAGATACTCTTTTTACCCTCCTCCACTGTACTTTTTTTTTTTTTAATGCAATGCATTAGCTAAGCTTTTGTATTAGCTTTTTACGGCTGCTGTAACAAATTGTCACTAACTTGGTAGCAAAGACAGCAAAAATGTATTCTCTCACAGTTCTGCAGGTCAGATGAGTCTTACTAGGCTAGAATCGAGGTGTCAGCAGGGCTTTGCTCTCTCTGGAGGCTCTTGGGGACCATTTCCATGTGTCTTTCAGCTTCTAGAGGTCACCTGCCTTTCTTGGCTCCCTTCAAAACCTTAAAGTCAGGTGGAGCTCTTTTCCTGCTAACAGCTTTCCAGTTTTCTTCTCCTGTTTTCCTCTTCCATTTTTGTAATTAAGGTATTTTTTTAAAGATTTTATTTATTTATCTGAGAGAGAGAGAGAGAGAGAGCACATGAGGGGTGGAGAGGGGCAGAGGGACAGGGAGAAGCAGACTCCCCACTGAGCAGGCAGCCTGACGCGGGGCTAGATTCCAGGACCCTGGGATCAAGACCTGAGATGGAGGCAGACACTGAACTGACTGAGCCACTCAGGCCCCCTTCCCTCTTCCATTTTTATATACCATTTTTATATACCCTTCTGATTACATTGGGTCCACCCAGATAATAAGAAACAATCTCTCAGCTGATTAGTAACCTAATTCCTTATACAACCTTAAATCTCTTTTGCCACCACCTGATATGCTCCTGGATTGGGAAATCAGGATATAGACATCTTTGAAGAACAAGTATTTTGCCTACCATGGCATTATTGTTCTGTAGTTTCTAAGGGTTCTGCCAGTGGAAGACACAAGCCAGAGAACAGAAAGGGAAGGGAGAGAGGTCCGGGTGTTTATTCCCCCTGTTCTCTCCTTATTGGGCTGCATCTCTGCAGAGGCTACGTCACTCTGTTAAAGTCCTGTAATAAGGTCCTTTCCTACAGCTGAGACTTTATCTGGGTCCCACAACCACTCCCTACCCTTGTTCCATCAGGCCTGGGGTGGTAACAGCTTCCCTTAATTGTTATTCCTACCCTGTTTTACCAACAAGGGTGGTGGTACTCTTGACCCTCCCCATACCTTTGTCCATAATTTTTCATTAAACCATCTTCAACCATTCCTTTAAGTGGGCATCTGTTGCTTGCCAGGATCCTGGCTGATGGATGAAGGCAGTATTCTCCAAGACCAGCAGTTTCCTGCTTACTGATATTCTCACTTGAGTGCATGAAAGGGCCCCATTTTGGAAAGCAGAAGAGAGCATTTCTATTGTTCAAAGTGGCCCAACAAATAATGGGGGAAATATAGACCTCGTTCCTTAGCACTAGTGAATTTTAATACTCAAAAACCAGCCATGTTTTCTGCTCATTCTAGTCCCATTCCTTATTCAGCTCTGCAACTAGATGGCTTTGCAGACATTCCATTTGTAGACAAAATGCCAGTTCCTTCCTGGAGGCCATAGTTCCCACCTTGTGGACTTTTGTGGACGTCTCCAACCTCATCTCTTGCCAGAGGACTTTGCCCTTGCTTTTTCTCTTCCTAGAAATCTCTGTACCCATACCTTGAAATGGCTCACCCTTCTCAATACTGGGGTCTTAACTCCAATGTCACCTCTTTAGAGAGACCTTCCCCGAGGAACCTAAACTATCACTCAATCACTCATCCTGTTTCTCTTCCTAGTACTCAATATCATCTGAGATTACCTTTAAACATTTTATTTTCTATCATTTTCCAGTTAGAATATGTACTCCAAAAGATCAGTGGCCTTGCGTGTCTTATTCATTAAAATATCCCCAGCTCTTGGAACTCCGACGGCAACATAGAGCTGTTATTAAATTCTTAAGTTTAAGGATATCGACAAACATTTATTCAAAACTTAGATGTGCCAGGCACTGTTCTAACTGTTCTATGTGTATTTACTCATTTTTACTTTCTAGAGGAATGTTCCGAGGTTGGCATGATTGCTGTCTCAATTTTACAGGTGAGACAACCAAGGCCCCCAAGGACTGTGAGTTTGATTATCCTCAGTCACAGGTTATGAGGTTGATAAATAGCAGAGGAGGGTTTTGAACCCGGGTAGTTAGCTGTGGGGCCTGTGCTTTCATTACCATATTCCACCCTCTGTCCCCACACACTCTTTCTCTTCACCTTTTGAGGCCCCATTGAATGGGACTGGCATACATTTCAATATTTACCTTGACAGGAGCTTTCTTTGCTATCCTCCTATCTCATATTGTATGCATTTTGGTTATAATACGTATCCACTCACGTCAGAAACATGGGCTGACTTCCTATTTAATTGTTGAGTCTTTAAGGCAGAAATCCTCACTCCCATCTCCAGGGGCCAGCAGAATGCGTATTTGACACTCCATAGCTGGTCTCTATTGAACATGCTGTATTTTAGATACTCAAAAATTGTTGAACAAATAGACTTAGGACTTCCAAGCCACGCAGCTTGGTCCAGAGTTTGGGACATTTTGTCCCAAATTCTAGAGAATACTTGAAACCATGAACTCAACAAGGGAAAGTTGAGACAAGATGTGGCAGGAGCTCCACCAAGGAGCCTGATTCTGACACCAGTGTCCCCAGAAAAGCCAGGGAGATGAGAAAAGTCTGGAGAAAGCAGCTGTACTGGGACCACTGGACAGAGAGGAGAGAGAAGGCAGAGAAACAGAGGAAGGGATTGAGATGTTTTTCTGTACTCAGCAGCTCCTCGGAGTTAAGTGGGGAATCCAGCCTGGGGAAGCACACACCTGAAACATCAGTCAGGCCCTTCTTCTCACGTCTCTCATCTCTCATCTCTCGTCTCTCGTACGGAAGCCCATTCGCCACCTCTCAGCATTTGCTTCTACTGGGCCCACTACTCAGCACATTCTTCCTTCTCCCAGGCACCTAACCAAATATAGTCATTGATCCTAAAGAGTTTTCAAAAAAGAAAATTGCATGTGTTGGGGATTAATTAAGGAACAGGAATTCCATTAAACAGCCATTGGTTCGTGAAGCCTTGTAGAAGCAAGGGGGTTGAGGAATAACAATACTGAAAAGAAAACAGGGCAAGTTGTTGGTGATTGTGTGTTTCTGTGGCTCTTTTGTAGGACAGTTTGTTCTGTTTCTCCAAACAGTGGGTGATAAAAGTGATGAGAATGGGTAAGAATCCTGCAGGAATCATGGAGCCTGAGGTGGGGCTAGAAAGAGATGAATGGCATCAAACACAGGATTGATTTTTTTTTCTTTTATTACAAGTGTAATTAACACACAGTGTTATATTTGCTCAGAGATGCTTATAACCGTATAATCATCTGATTTAATAACAATAACTGTAATCCCAATAATAACAACCAGCAACTTGTGCTATTGAAATTCGGGTGAGAAAAAGAATTGTTATTGTAAGCACGAGACAATGTAGTTCTAGGAAGAGGCTCTCCCCACCACTGGCACAGGAGTGTTTCTTTGGCAATGGGAGGGTTCTCAAGAGCCCAGTTGCCCTGCTTTTGCAGAGCAGGCCAAGATTCTCATTCTCCACGGGTCAGCTGAAATCCTTCCTCCATCCACGCTGCTCCACCCTGCACTGCATTCCTGTCTCTGGCATCTTCGGCATCTTTGGTTCAGACATGTAAATTAATGGAGGAGCCATCTTAGGCTCCACCATCTACATTAATATTTGGATTATTCTCTAAATAGCTATCATGCGTTATTTCTCTCCTACCAAGATTATGGACTCACAGGGAGAGAGAACTCCCGCAGGCCCCTAGAGCCCAGTAAAGATAGGGATGGCCACAGACCTGACCTTCAGTGAATGTAGGTTGAGTTGAATTAGCATGAACTTTGCCAAAAGGCTTTGTGGAATGTTGACAGATGTTATGCAGGTGCGTGAGGCAGGAGGGAAGGGGCTGACAGGTCTCTCTGGTCAAATCCATTTGGAAACACTGGACTAAACAAAGTTTAACAGGTCTCCTCCCTCCAGGGCTCCCCTCGCCCTTTGATATGCAAATGTTGCTATGACTCCTGGAGGGGGGGCTTTCCTGTGCTACACTTGCAGACCTGGTTGGCCTTAGGAACCTTCAGTTCACGGAGAAACTTAGAAAAATCAGTACTCCACTGAAGACACTTGGGGAGCACTGAACTCAATTAAATAAATCATAGATCAAAAGGAACCCTTCAAGATGACTTTTTCTACACCCCTTCAGCTCCCTCATATGAAAAATGGGGATGATAATGTCACCTACCTCAAAAGATTGCCCCCGAGAGTAAATAAATGACTATATTTCAAGTACTTAAAATAGCCATAGATGGTAATTATTACAATTTGCTAGGTGAAAAATGGAAGTTTCTACTGCATATGGTGAAGGGTTCAGAGCCAAGGCTTTGGATTTAGACCAAGGTTAAGCAAGTCGGGCGGGCGGTCCAACTTATCTTAGCCTCTGCTTCCTCATCTGTAAAATGGGCCTGCTGATAGCCAAATTCATGGGCTGCTATGAGAGTAGAAGGGACAATGTGAGTGGAGGGCTTAGTCCAGAAACTGGTACCCAGGGCCCATCCAGTTGGTGGTAGCTCTTAGTTAGAGGATGGCATTCTCTGAGAGTTTCCTAGATGCAAACATTGTTTTAAAGTTGGATATGTTTCTCATAGTCCATAGTCTCTCATGCTTCATTCCCCCTTCTGATTGGTGATGGGTAGTAAGGACGGCATGTATTGCATGGTGCACTGGGTGTTACACGCAACTAATGAATCATCGAACTTTACATCAGAAACCAGGGATGTACTGTATGGTGACTAACATAATATAATAAAAAATCATTAAAATAAAAAAAAAGATAAGAAATAGACTAGAAGATATAGATACATCTGTACGTATATGTGTGTTAAAAATCATTGAGACACCTAAAAAGAGAAAATTTTACTGTATGTAAATTATGTTAATAAACCTGACTTAAAAGGCTAAAAAAATAAAATAAAGTTGGATATGTATTAACACATGACCTTAATGAACTTAAGAGGTGGGTGCATATCCAGCCCTATTTTACAGAAGGGAAATCAAAGATCAAAGAGGTGAAACAACTTGCACAAGGTCACATGGCTAAAAAATGAGAGGGTCGAGGGTCAGACCCCATCAGGCTAACCCCCGGGCGAGTTCTCTCAACAGCTGGGCCCTCTTGGCTCTCTATTTCTTCCCAGCCAGGTCCCCATCCACAGAGAATGGCGTTGGCTGAGGCAGGTTCTTGGCCCCTGGCTTATCACTGCTGATGTGACCCAGACAGGCTGCACCTGCCCTAAATCTGCCTTCGGCTCAGGGGTCTTAGTCCAGGCGTCCTGCACGTCTGCATTCACAGCAAGGTGCTTGCCCGTGGGGCTGAGAAAGCTGCAGCTACATGGTGTGGTTTATAGAGGCCTTTTCTGCATCCCTGTATCCAGGGCCCCCCAGGCAGAGAGAATCCAAAGTCGGAAGTCTAAGGATGCTGTGAGAGTCAGAGGTCTGGGGTACAGTGGCCTCCAGTCCCTGTCCAGAGAGACCCAGGGACCTGGACACGTGCAGGGTCAGCCTATCTTGGACCGTCCTGAGAAAACCACATGAGGAAGAGAACATCACACCTCCTGTCTCTTCTCAAGTAAGCTTTTTTTAAAAATAATTTTTTAAAGCTTTTATTTATTTTTGTGAGAGAGAGAGAGCAAGAGCAGGGGACGGGGGGAGGGCAGAGGGAGAAGCAGATTCCTCAGTGAGCAGGGTGCCCAAAGCAGGACTCGATCCCAGGACCCTGGAATCATGACCTGAGCTGAAGGCAGATGCTTAACCAACTGAGCCACCCAGGCACCCAGGAAGCTTTGACCCACAACACAGGCCATCATTCTCCCTCTCCAAGCAAACCGAGGAGGCCCAGAGAAAGAAAGTGGTTTGTCTTTGGTCATGGCTGCAAGGTAGGGACTCGGACTTGAGTGCCTTCACTCCAAACCCTGCTCTATCTGTACTTCTGTGGACAGGCCCAGCAGATGTAGAGGGGTCAGAAGGAAGGAACTGTGGGTGAACTTAGGGCAGATCAATCCACAGAGAGCTTTTATCTGCGGATGTGATGCAATGGGCCTCGGGCTTAACTAACACCAGCGAGTTCAGAGATGCCCGGGATAATAAGCTCTGCCTATGTCCAATTCTCTCTAGAGTTATCAGCTGAGACCAAGACATCCATCTTTCTTCCTTCCAAGGAGTCACCTGATGGGAACTGGGGTCATGTCAGCATTTCCAGGAGGCGTATTTATGTAGTGCTTTTATCAAGCAAAGCCACGGCCACCATCCCGCAGCAGGGCCGGGTCAGGCAATTGGAGCATTACATCATCTCACTTGAGCTGTTTTGGAATGAGAAGCCAGAAGAAAAGGGGAAAGGGTCCAGGATGGTGGGGAGGGAAAAAACCACCCAAAACCTCATGTGTCGAGCAGCGCAAGTATGCTAGATTTCCAATCAGGTGCCTCACAGACATTATCTGATTCAATCTTACCTGAGTCCCACAGAGTCGGCGTGAAAAGCCAGTCGCACAGATGAAGAAATTAGTCAGGAGGATTAAGGGTGTTCTGAAGTTTGGCATCTGTGATTTAGACCGAGATCGCTCTTGGGATCCTGACACCTGTCCTATTTTCCACTATTTTTCTCAGCCTCTGTGTCTGAAGGAACAGTCCTGATTCTCCCATTTAACTGACCTCACGTGAGTTTCTCTACCTTGTTAGGCCTCGGGTTTGAGTCCAGAAACAATAGGTCCTCCCTCCTCTAACGATGGATGGGACACGAAGGTCACCAATTTGAAAACATTTTGATCACATGGACCATATGTAGTATTTTTGTAACTAGAATCAAGGGCTTTCAAAAAAGGGAAAGTACTGAATCTGTATATTTGCCTCTTTTCCTCTGTGTGTGTGTGTGTATAAATATGTGCATATGCATTTATACACAAATATGAACACACACAGTGTGCATATATGCCTATAATAACTATATATAATTAACTATATATTGTATATAGTTATACATGCACTGAACATAATTAACTGTATATAATTATTACATCTAATCCTTCCAGAAAGTCTTTCATGAACTATTTGGCATTGAGTGATTCCTTTTTTGACATGTTGATCTTGTGTTTTCCTTTTGGGGGACAACAATACCATTTTAAATCATGGAATATCTTACCTTGAAAAAGTTCATTTAACATCCTTGTTAACATTCTAGTCTAATTGTGTCACTTAATGATTTATCTTTGTGGTTTTGTGTAGAGTGCTCTGTGAGTTCTTCCTTCCTAAATCAAAGCTGAGGTTGTCAAAGGTCTGCTCCCGTAGTGGTGGTGGGAGGAACGTGGTCATTGGTGCTAGCTTGGGTTCAAATCCTGCCTCTGCCACTTACCTGCCATGTGAGCTGGGATACATTAAGGTCCCTTCTAGATGTAAAATGGCAGAGGATTAGTGCTTGCCTCCTAGTGCATGTAAAATGCTCAGAACAGGCCCTGGAACATAGTAAGTGCTCAATAAACATTACCATAATTATTTTATTCCAGCTCTAGGAAGAGAGAAGAGATGGTAGTAAATTATCTCTGCCCACCGTTTGTTTGAACTTGCTTTCAGGTACGACTACCAGGGTCAGTATAGAAATGCATTTGACCTGATAAATCATTGCTGAAGTGAGGGTTATACAAATAAAAACACAAATAAACGTGATTGCAAACTAGTACTTTGAGGGAATTCGTGCTTTGGAGGGAAAATTAGCAAGGTACTCTGAGAGAGTAAAACAGGCATGTTGTATATAGAAGTTTCAAAAAAGGCCTCCTTGGGGAAGAAACATTTCAGGGGAGGCTGGAGGATGATAAGAGAGGTCGGCCAGCTACAGGTAAGAGCAGGGGACAGAGCCGTGAAGACCCTGAGCTGTAAAAGAGCCTGGAATCCATGAGGAGGAACAGTATGGCTGGATTGTGGTGAATGAGAGAGAGAGGAGGGATGAGGAGAGAGAGAAAGACAGGGAGGAATTCAGGTGGGGCTCTGTAGATCGTGAAGGGTTCAGATTTTGGTTTGAGAAATGAGATGCTATGGGAGGGCTTCGTACAGACAAATCTTGTAAACGCTTCAGTGTTTGGTAGAAGCCCAGACTGGCGGCCACGGATCAGGAGCAGATGTAAAAACCAACTGAGGGGTTGTTGCTAGAAGCAGGCAGGGAGGGTGGTGATTGAGTCTAGGGTGGCGTTGAAAACAGAGACAAGTAGATGGTTGGCCATGTTGGAGGTGGACGGCATGGATGTGGGGGTGCCTAGTGTCCCAGGAAACATGCTTTGAGATTTAATGTGCTGAAATAATTTGCAATAAGACAGGGATAGAATCAAATCATTGCATGGGCTTCACTGGAAGACCCATCTAGATTAAACATTTATGAAAGCCATCCCCAAATGCAATAATCTGTCTAAGGACGTAATAAGATTATTTGACTTTGGAAATGTTCCAGAAGGGTCCGGGTCCCCATCTGTAGGAGAGTTTATGAAAATGGCTTGGGATTCCCCCTTAAGGATGCATTTCAATGTTTTGGGAACAAATACGCGTCAGAATATCCGTAGTTGACTCAGTTTTGAGCATAGCTAACACGGGGTGCTCCTCATATGGTTTCAAACGCTTACCGTGGATTCATTCATTTAACCCTTGCATCTGGTCTATGAGCTAACACTGATATTACCCGCATTTTACCAGCAAGGAAGCAGAGATCCAGAAATATTAAGTGATTTCCCCTGGGTCACACCGTTGGCAAGTGCGTAGAAGCAGGATTCAAACACACACACTAAATATCTCGATGATGGGAAATAGCGCAGTGCCTTGTGACACAGCCATTCTGCAGAACAGCCTTATGTCATTAAACACAGTGGTCAAGAAAAATAGAGAGCAAAAATGCAGAAGGGTTAAAAATCACTGGAGTGCAGACCACAATTCTCACTGTGTACAAAGCACACACCGACCACAGAAAATGGAAAAAAAAAAAAACCCCAAAACAACAACAACAAAAAACAGGACCGGTAGGGTGAAGGGAACATAGCTGACGTTTTTTTCCTGTTTCCTTTTCCAAATTTTCCCCAGCGTGGTGATACTACGTTTATCCAGAAAATATAGTTGCAATTCAAACCAGATGCTACCACGTGCCCTGAATAGAGTTGGAGGAGGTTGGACTTCTGAGAACTTTCCCGACATGGAAATTCTATGATTCTGGGAGAGCGGGCTTTTTATGGGCTCACTGGGTATCCCGTACGGGTATCTGATGAAGGCAAATCTGTCACAAATGAAATGCAAAATCTCAAGTGAAAACTTCTATTTTGATTTAACAGTCAATAATCCAAACTAAACACCAGTCGATTAAGACAAATATGTTTTTGAGGACTCACAGCTCTGTGTGATTAGTCACACATCCCTGACAAAGTTGCTAGACTTCCATAAATATGTTTTTAATGATCAGATGATATTTATCTAATGCACGCTATCTCTCACATTAAGTTGAAATTAAATGCACCGTTTACTGTGTCATATGCCTTCGTGGCTTCGACAATCCTCTCTCCCCTTGTCTTTCGAGCTCCGACGACAATTTGCAATGCAGCTGTGTAACATCTGGTAGCCAAGAAATGCTCCTGGAGAGGTTTCCAATCTCAGAGTTTGATGGGTCCTGAAACATAACGCAAAGCCATTTCTCATCAACTTTTCCCAGATGACAAAGTGCATCTAAGGCAAACGTGCTTGGGAAATAACCATGTGTCCGCCATTTTCCCTATCTCAGAGCCGAGGAATATTCCACAAGGCAAGACACCTCGCTGCAGGGGAAAAAAAGAGAGAGAGAGAGAGAGAGAGAGAATACATCAAGGTGTCTCCTACTTTTTTTTTTCTTTTTCATTTATTAAGCACTACCTGACCCTAGAATAGCTGATTCAGGATGAAGCAGCACTGTTTCTTAGGAGGGTCTGTTCAGTGGATAATAATACTGCCTTCCTCCTTTTTGAAGATATGCTTTTTGACGACGTTTCCAATTATAAGGCACACTACTGCTTTATTACGAGCCCCTTGGGAAAAGGAGAGGATCACTACATTAATGTCTATGTCAATTGTAAGACATCCCAATTTCAGATATGTTTAACATGTGGGGAAAAAAGGATATATCTAAAAATTCAGGAAAAACGATATGGCAAAATGGGGTTGTGTTAATGTTTCCATTTTCCTTTGTTCTCAAAATAAGCCTGTGGATTAGATCTTTTTCTCTCTTCTTCACAGATGAGGAAACCGACTCTCAGAGGTGAAGTGCGTTGATGGCAGAGGTGGGGTTCTTGGCTTCTCTTCGCAAACCTGTCTTCACCCGAGGGAGAAGTGTTCCCTTCCCAGCACTAGAGCCTGTGGGAAGTGGAAGGACACTGAATTTGGAGACACAACAGGCTGAGCCTGAGATCTGTCCCGTATTAGTGACACAGTTTGCACTAGTAGCTGGCTTGCATGACTATGTAGGTACCTACAGCGGCTGATATCTAAAGTTATTTCCAATTTAAAGTTGGTGGGGCACCTGGGTGGCTCAGTTGTTAAGCGTCTGCCTTAGGCTCAGGTCATGCTCCCAGGGTCCTGGGATCGAGCCCTGCTTCGGGCTCCTTGCTCAGCGGAAGGCCTGCTTCTCCCTCTCCCACTCCCCCTGCTTGCCTTCCCTCTCTTTTGCCCCTGCTTGTGTTCCCTCTCTTTTGTTGTGTCTCTCTCTGTTATATAAATAAAATCCTTTAAAAAAAAATAAAGTTGGTGAATCACTGATTTTAAAAAATACATCAGAATCTTAATGAATATTTGCCAGCTGTTTCGTTCTTTGTCCCTGCTCTAGGAGAATCAGGCAGTAACCACCACCAAGCCTCTAATGGTCCCCACTTGCGATGTTCTTACCACTTCCTGTACATAACAGTTTACATTTGTAGCAGGTCTGTGAGTTAAGTGAATTACAGATGGGGAAATTGAGGCACCAAGAAAGAAACTTGCTCAAAATCTGGAACTCAAATCCAGATGTTTCTGATTCCAGAGCAGGAATGACTACGCTATTCCTACGTTAAGTGACTACGTTAGCCTACTTTCAGGACACAGGGGGAAAAAATGTGGGGGGAAGTATTTTCTTCCCTTGAGTTTGAAAACTAGTGAGATAAGATTAAAACATTTCAGATAACAAGAGGAAAACGCCACCCAGTGGATATTATTACCCCATTTTACAGATGAGTAAATAGAGCCTAAAGCTCTAAAAAGTGAGACAATTCTAACCCAGGGTTTTTAAGCCCTGCTCCCATTCTCTTTCTACTTCCACGTTGCATTTGCCATCCCATTTCATTTTTGAAAGGGGAGCCAGGTCCCAATGATACTCAATAACTGTCCCAAGATGAAAGGTTTATCAAACTTTGATGATGTGACTCCACCCAGTGATTTATGTCTGAAAGTCCAAGGGTGGGCTGTGACAGCTGAAAGCTCCGTCTTCTAGATCTTCATATTTCCTCCATCCCTGTCACTTCCTGCCCAGCACTCACTCACCCCTGGTCATAAATATCGCCTGCCACTTTTATGATTATTGGTGGTTAGATAGGATGAATTCTGATACTAGTCAACTGTGGAGGAGATATTAAATACATTAGCTAATTCTCCCTTAATGCCTCATCCAATATGAATCAATATTGGTTTAATAATTAACATGTTTAAACATTTTTATGTATATTTCATGATGAGACGATCTATGTTTATTTTATGAAGATGAAATATTTAACTCCCTGCCACCAACGGCAAAGCCTTTCCAACTTGGAGCTTTCTCTTTAGCCTGCTCTGGGGCCATCTTTTCATGTCCTGGGAGAGCTGGCTGGTTCTCACAGACTGTAACCCGACAAAGGATGCTGACTCCATAATGAGAAATTCAAAGCAACTGGAAAGAGGGAAGGCTAACGCTGAAGAGGGAGTTCTGAGAGGAGCCTACTGGAAGAATGGTTCCAGCTCCCACCTCTGCCCTAGCTCAGCCCCAGGCTAAATGCATGGACTGAGGATTGGCGGGCTCTCAATAGGAGTCACCCCCTCACTCGGGGAAAGATGGCACTGCGAGGGGGTGAGCAGCCTGATTTAGAGCGGTGGTTTTCAACCAGGGGTGGTTTTTGTCCCCACTGAGATGTTCAGCGATGTCGGGAGCTATTTCTGGTCATCACAACTGGAGGTTATGTTACTAGCATCTCTTGGGTGGAGGCCAGGGATGCCGCTAAATACCCCCACAGTGCGCAGGACAGCTCTCCACAGCCAAGGACCATCTCACCCAAAATGTCAGTGGTACCAAGACTGAGAAACTCTGCTTTGCCATCAGATGGTGCAGACCCTGTTTCCCCGTGCTGCTAGGTGTAGTTGTATGACCTTAGGACATTTCCGGTCCTTACCTTCCACAATCTTTCAACTGGGGTAATGACCATAAAGTTATCTAATTTGTGAAGTTTGGTATAAATTTTTCTTTTCTTTTTTTATATATAGAGAGGGAGAGTGCAAGTGAATGGAGGAGAGGGGCAGAGGGAGAGAGAGAAACCTAAGCAGGCTCCACGCTCAATGCAGAGCCCGACTCAGGGCTTGATATCATGATCCTGAGATCATGACCTGAGCTGAAATCAAGAGTCAGATGCCCAACCGACTGAGCCACTCAGGTGCCCCAAGTTTGGTATAGATTAAGTGAGAGGGTAGATATTATGAGTCCAAGTGTTTGGTGTATATGGGAAAGCCCAGGACCCCCAGCTGAGCCTGGGACTTTGGGAAGGACTGGAAAATTCTCCACAGGAGGTGAATAAGATAGATTGCCAAAAACATTCACATTCTTAAAGCCACCGTATCCCATCTTTATAATGTGACTTTGAAGTTCCTGCATGTATTAGTTTGAGCCTAGGCTTCAAGAGGCTGTGGAGGCTTCCATTTGTTCTCCCGCAAGCTGACCACTAAATGATCGTGCTGGCCCACTAAAGAATGGGAGAGCACCTGGGGCAAAGGGGAGTTATCCCAGCAGAGGTCATTTCAAGCTGGTCTAGCACACACCAGACACATGACACCCTGGCCAAGACCACAAGAACCATCCAGCTAAGCCCGCCCCAAACTGACAACTGGCAGAATAACGAGCAAAGGAATTATTTTAAGCCACTACACTTAGGGGTGACTTGTTACACGGCAAAGTCTAACTGAGATAGTAAGCTAGAGCTGAGTCCCCAAGGCCAGGAGGATGTAACCCAGAGACGAGGGCAGAATGTGCAGAAAGATCTAAATGGAAGACAGAGAGCAGAATTCCTGACAGATCCTAAATGAAAGTGTCTAATTTCCTTCAAGAAGCCCTTTGGGATTTTCTCCTTACACAATAAATGGCTTCCTTAAAGGTAAAATAGAAAATTATTTTGTTTTTTTTTCCCCATTTTCTTCCTTCTCATGCCCTTTTTCATCAGAAGAGCCTAGTGAACTAGAAACTCTGTCCTGGACCCCATGTTTTAGAGCTGTGCTGTCTGCCATGGCAGCCGCTAGCCACATGGGGCTATTTACATTTGAATTGATTAATTCAGTAATAGTAAATAAAATGGAAAATTCGGTTCTGCAGTCGCGCTGGCCACATTCCAGGTGCTCACAAGCCATATACGCCAACTCAGATGCACAACATTTGTCTCATCAGAAGAAAGATCTGCTGAGAGTGGTGTTTGGAAGGCCTACTTCTGGCTCTTCTTTGGGCAAAAAGAGGCAAGGGCTCTATGGGGCCAAAAGAGTATGCTCACTGGGAGCTGACAGCCCAAGTTTCAGACCTTGTGTCAGGAACCCAGTAGCCCAGAATGATCTTCGTGGATGGCCCCAAGTCTACTAGTAGGGCCTCGTCCATGGATCTGTCTCCTTGAGCATGGGCTCTGTGGCTGGTGACATACCTCTGTGTCCAACAACTGCCTATAGGACATCTTCACATGGAAAGGGTAGACCTGTAGGCTGGGGTTTTCACACATAAGGACATAGGGACCCTCTTGAGGTAAGAAAGAGCTGGGGTAAAAAGAGAAGAAAAGTGGGCCGCAGGCCAAGAACCTATATCTTTTTTTTAATAATAATTTTTTATTATGTTATGTTAGTCACCATACAGTACATCCCTAGTTTTTGATGTAAAGTTCCATGATTCATCACTTGCGTATAACACCCAGTGCACCATGCAATACGTGCCCTCCTTAATACCCATCACCGGCCTATCCCATTCCCCCACCCACCTCCCCTCTGAAGCCCTAGTTTGTTTCCCAGAGTCCATAGTCTCTCGTGGTTCATTCCCCCTTCTGTTTACCCCCCCCTTCATTCTTACCTTCCTTCTCCTACTGATCAAGAATCTAGATCTTTAATCTCACCTTGAACCCCACAAATGTTAGAGGCAGGTCTTATCATCTCTGCTTTGTGGCCAAATTGTAACTGTATTTGTTTCCATTGTTTTAGCAAATTACCACAAACTTCAGTGGCTTAAACAACACAAATTTATTATCTTACACTTCTGGAGGTCAGAAGTTTGAAATGGGTCTCCCTGTGCTAAATAAAATCAAGGAGTTGGCAGGGCTGCAATTCTTCCTAGAGATTCTATAGTAAAGAAGCCATTTCCTTGCCCTTTCTAGTTTCTATAGAAACTAAGTCTTTTGGGTTCTGCACCCAATTCCAGTGTGTGTGGGGGGGAGCAATTCTCCGGACACCTGCTGGGTGTCCTGTAATTCAACTCAATTCAGACACTCTTCACCCTAAGATAGCATCAAATTCCACGGGTTATGGGCTCAGCCCTGCAAGATCGCCTGTCACTACACTTCAGACACCAGTCACCAGGCCAGGTTTTTACCTGTGCTTCAGACCAACCGGCTACAGATTAGAGGTTCCAGCCACCCTCTCCAATTTTAGGACATCAACTGCAAGCCTAGGTTATTACCTGTGCATCTCACCAACTGCCTATAGATAGGTGATTCCCACAACCCCTTCCTTGAGTTTGATTACTTAGCTAGAATGGCTACAGAACTCAGGAAACCTGTTTACTCATTAGATCATGGGTTTATTATAAAAGGATATAACTCAGGAACAGCCAGAGAGAAGAGATGCATAGGGCAAGGAATGCGGGAAGAGTGAACCACCATCTCTAAGCCTCCGCGCATTTACCAACTGGGAAGCTCACAGGAGCCTAACCTTTTGGGTTTTTATGGAGGCTTCATTACATAGGTGTGATTGACTGCATCATTGGCCATTAGTGACTGATTCAAAGTTTAGCCCCTCTTGTCTTCCTGGAAGTCAGGGGGTAGGACTGAATGTTCCAACCCTCTACCTATTCATGGTCAGATCCCCTGGCAGCCAGTCCCCATCCTAAACCACTTTCCAAAGTTCCCCTCCTTAACATAAACCCAGTTGAGGTGAAAAGGCGCTCCTTATGAGTAACAAGACACCCATTTCACCTTTATGACTCTGAAATGATTTCAGGAACTGAGGACCAGAGACCAAATATTATAACAAAAGGTTTTCCCATTGCTCTTATCTCTCAGGCAATCCCAAGAGTTTGGGGAGCTGTGAGTCAGAAACTGTGGAGAAAGACCAAATATATATGAGAAATATATTTTGCTTAACTGAATGGCCAAATATATATTTCTTGTAAATCACAATATTGCACTAGGCAATCCACATTCTTTGGTAGGTGGTCCTTTCCATCATCTTTGAAGCCAACAATATCAGAAGTTGTGAGAAGTGTTTGCATCTTGGATATATTTTGAAGGAGAGTCAGGAAAGTCTGTTGATGAACTGGATGGAGAGTATGAGGAAAAAAGGATAAGCCCAGAGTTGTGTTCTGAAGAACTGGAAACAGAGACTTGCCATTTACTGCAAATGGGCATGTCTAGGTGGGCCTGGTGTGTAGGGAATTATTTGAACCACAGGAGACATTGTTGCATTTCTTATATTAATTGGTAAGATTTTCCAGAGGGGGAAAATACGATTTTGAGAAACCAGGATCGTTTTCAGATTATAAGGGCTGTGACCTTGAGCAGAGGGTGGTTTGGGGGTGGAAGAGAAGTAGGGGTGGCCTCTAGCGGTAGAAGTGAACAGATCAATCCTAGATCAAAATATGAACGATTAATCAATAGTAATAAGAGGGAAAGCCAAATGCACGGGCACAAATCCCAGTAGGCTGGTAGGTAGTCTCATGGATTTTCTAGTGAGATAGGTACAAAGTCTGAGCAAAGAGTGGGAAGCGGGGAAAGAGGTACTGGAGATGTGAGGGTAACAGATAAGAAATGAAACAATCACGATGAATGGATTAGGGAAATGTGGCAGAATTCGAACCCAGCTCCAGTAGGCTCCACTATCAGCAAATTTCTCATGGACTATATAGTCTTAAAATTATACTGCAAGGTAAATAGATCTTATTCCGATTTGAGTAATGAGCAAGATGAAAATTTCAGGTTTATGTGGCCCAAGACCACTGGGTTTGTGATGCTGCAAAATCAGCTTTCAGACTAAACCTTCAGACAGCTAATTCTCAGCCCCATGAACCTATTCACAAATCTTCCTACAGAGGAAGGAAGTGCCGCGGAAGACAGCTCCATAAAGAGGAAGTGAGGTACCGCGTCCCCCGCAGAACCCCCCTGGAATGATGGCAAATGTAAAAAAAACTTATCTGCAGGTTTCTGTGGGTGTTCTCCGCCGAATTTTGTTCTAATACCACTGCCGGATCCTTTGTGTACTTATCCCTTTTGCCTTCAGCTTTCTTTATTTCTCAGGTCAAGTGGAAGGGACAGATGTGAGAGCAGCTTTGATCTGTCCCTGTGAGTCAGCGACACGTGGCAGGATATCTCTGTGCTGAGGGCTTTGAAAAAGGGCTGTACTTTCCTGGAAAAGATGAACTCAGGATAGAACATCTGCATGTACTTTTTTTTTTTCTTGCCCAGGGTTCTATCCCTTCATTTTTTTTTTTTCCTCCTTCATCCTGTGCAATATGATTCATAGCTAAATGTGCCTCTTAATGGAAACTTTGGGTTCCAAGTAACATTTTATGATTTCAAGTCTTAGAGAATCTTTCTTTGGGTTGAAAGAGACTTTGGAGGCTGCCACGCCCCGTCTCCCTTTGCTCAAATGAGAGCCTGGAAATGTCAGCGAAGGCGGGGCCCGAAATCATGGCTCATTCAGTCCCATCGAAGGCTGCAGGAAGGTTCCAGAAGGTTGCCTATTCTTCACATTTCCGCGTGGGCTACGGCAAGCGAAACAGGGTTCACAGTTTCCCAACCAGACTCCTCAGCCCTACAATGACATTTGCAAATAACATTAGGGAAAACATTTTTTTCCCCTTGTTTTTGATGCCCAAAGCTTAAAGTTTCTTTAAAGGTTGTATTCTAAAAAGGTTGAGTTCATGGTGAGTCAGTGTCTCAGACAGACTGCAGGGCTATTTAAAAACTAGCCCTGTGACTTCTAATTCCTCCACTGCAAAAGGCAGTGGTAGACCCCAGAGAAAACTGGCTGCCATAAAAAGAAAGTGGGGAAGCAGGCAAGGCGGCTCGCAACCGTTCAGACAACACACGGATCTCAGCTACAGCCCTTTCGAGTCACCACATCCCTGCCCTACCTACAAGCCTAAGGGCATCTAGGCTTGCTGTCGGCCTTCTCTCCTGCTCCAGGATCCCATATCACCGAAGATTTTCCCGTGCTCCTCATCTTTGAATCTCTTTGCATCTCCTAGCAGACTTTATTCCACCCACTGTGCCCTCCATTTCTGAGATGTCCAGCTGTGTTTCATGACCCCAGCCTTCCTTTCAATAATGACATGTCCCCCACGGCCGCTCTGCCGTGATGCTGTGTTATCCCTCTTTCCCCTCCTCTTTCTTTAGTCCTTCAAAGATGTGTACTGCAAAGAGGTTCTCTCCCTTGACTGTTGCTGCATTCTGACCTTCCGTGAATTCTGCAACCCAATAAAATCGGATCTCCTCTCCCAAAAGTCCACTCGTATTTCCCTGCCAAGAATACCAACCGTCTCCTAACTGCAAAACCCAGGGGCTACTTTGAGCTTCTTGTCTTATTTGATGTCTATGCCATTTGGTGCTGAGGACTTCCTCCTGGAAACAATTTCTTCTTAGGAATTCTCAGGTTCCCACAAAGGTTCTTCGTCCTTTATTGACTTGGTGAAATACTGTTTCCTCCAGGATCCTCTTTGACCCTCTCTCTTTTCCCTCAATTGACTGGCTTTCTTTTCTCTCTTTTCCCTTTTCCTCTTTTCTTCTTTTCCCTCCATATTTCTTCCCTTCCATTTCTCTTCCCATTCTATACTCTTCTGGGGCAATATCAGTCAGACTCAGAGCTTAACCTACCACTGATCCTCTAATAATTCTTACCTTGGCATTTCTTTCTTAGCTTTTTTTCTGAGTACCAGGCACATTTTTATGACTGTCTATTAGCCATTTCCACCTGTGAACTGAGATTTTGATCAACATAAATCTGCTCTCCGAGGTCCCCGATGCCACTGTCAAACCCAATCCCCGCACACATAATTATTCACCGAGTACAGTGTTTGCTACGTGCTAATTGTAGAACAATCTAGCAGAATGATCAAGGAGATGCCCAGAAGACAGCTGCCCAGGCATCTGGATTGCAAGGAAGACAGCTGAGCTGAAGATCCAGGTTGGGAATGACCCCAAAGAAAGGAGAGCTAGGAGTACATGAAGTTACCTAGGAAAGAGCTCAGAACAGGAATTCAGAGCAGAGGGCTTCAGAGATGGTCCCCCAGATTCTATCCAAATTCTACCATTTGCGTATATATGTATATTTTAAATTTTCATTTAAAAAATTATTTTAAGTAGGCTCTATGCCCAACGTGGGACTTGAACTCACGACCCTGAGTACAAGAGTGGCACATTTCACCAACTGAGCCAGCCAGGCACCCCTTTGTACATTTTCAAAGATGGTTCATGGCTTTTCTCAGATCTTCAGAGAGATCTATAGGTCACAGAATTCTAAAGATCCCCTAGTCTAGGGCAAACGAAATTCCAAATATAATTGCAAAAAGTGTAAGGAAGAAATGACTGCATGAAAAGAAGTAGATTTGGGAACTAGGCTTGGCTTTGCCACGCACAGACTGTGTGCCATCAGGAAGAACTACGTGACTCTCTAGGCCCACGTGAAACCTTCCCAGCCCACCCTAAACTCTCCCAGAGCACCTCGTACATTTGGGGTGATGATTTGCATTATTGATGTAATGTCTATGTTCTCCACTAGATGGTAAGCTCCAAGAGGGTAAGGTCTGTGTTGCTCCCTACTGTACCATGAAACAGTGTCCATGGTAGTTGTCCCTGATTTCCCCAGACCATTAGTTCTTTTCTCTGGGTTCCAGTGTCTCTATAATATTAGGGATTCATTTTCACAATTCATTTTTTACAAGCACTAACAATCCTGCACAGTGCTGGTCTTCGCCAGTGTTGTATCTCCAGAGCCCACAGAGCCTGAGTGCTGGCTCTTCCGGTGGAGCAGAGCAGGCAAGCAAAGAGAGGTGTAATTATAATAAATTGCGATGTGTGTTACAGTAATGGGCTTAGAAGCGCTAAGGGAGCAGAGTGAGGGACTGGCCGCATCTGGGGATTCAGGCATAAACCATCTCGAGGTAAGCTCTTGGCCAAGGACACATTTGGCTCCTTGGAGCAGGACGTACATTGCCCCCTCCAGGTGACGCTGGATACTACTCGTCCTGGCCACATGCAGACAAGCCCATTTTACTCCTTCCTAATCATTTCAGGTACTGTTTTTTTTTCTCCCCTCCTCTCAATTTCAACTCAGGACTCACGATTTATAAAAAATAAATTACCTGCCACTGTAGTGTGTAATTTTCAAAACTACCTGTTCACCACAGCAAAGCAATAATGCCTGGCTCCCAAAGGAAGCATCATTCTCTCCTCCCCTTCCTTCCAATCTCATTGTGTGCTTAGCCACATCAAGTCCGGGAAGGAACAAACACACCAGAAATCAGCCCCCCTCCCGGCTCCGCTTTCCACCCAGCACAGCTACCCTTTAAATGTCTTTCTTTACAAAGTTCCTTCATTTTTTTCCCCTTATGATTTCTCAGCTTTTCTTGCTTGGAAGGGTACTTCATTTTTATTATTATTATTATTATTTTATTAAAGATGGGTCCTGAAATTATATTTTCAGCCTACACTACTTTTAAAGTAATAACCACTCTACTTTCTCTTGTGTATTCTGCTTACTAGTTCCATATTAGAGTGATACAGTTAAAAACATTTAGGATTCGGACTGAAAAAATCTGGTCTTTAAAACCTTATTCTAAAAAATGAACAACAAACAAAACAAAACAAAACAAAACAAAACAAAAAACCCTAATTCTACACCACAGCCAATCCGTTGACTGCCTGAGCTTTAGTTAACTCATCTGTTAAGTGGGGACCCTAATCATAACAGCATCTTCTCATATCACTTTTGTTGGTGAGGTTTAGATCCCGAATCATGGGGCCGAGGGCTTTGCACATTCTTCGGTGCTCTAGGAGAGTATGTAATCGGTATTATTACCTTCCAACTTCATGCTATATCTCACGTCCTCAATTTTTGCCGAGCAACCACCTTCCTTTACCCATCTTCCTTCCAATCTTAAAGCTGCAGTCAATCCTCTCAAAATCCATCTCTCCATGGTAGTGAAAATTTGCTTTTTAAAAAATTAATCATATAAGTTATTCAAGGAAGCAATTTAGCTAGCTGTTCACTCTTCATTCAACCAATATTTATCATGCATATAAAATGTCTCGGATATGGACTTTGACTTTATACATTGCTGTTCCAACACCTTCTATCACACCCAGCACCCTCTTCAACACCCTCTGTGACACCTAACAACCTCTGTGACAGCAGATGGTTTTGATGGTTACCCTGGGTCTGACTGACCAAGGCTGGTGAAGAGATAAGGCAGCTAACTGATTGAGCAAGAAGCTTTAATTTTGAGGAAGTTATTCCGCATGTTGAGCGAATCTGTGTCTTCCTGCAATTTACGTCCATTGTACTATTCTAAGGTTCGGTATCTTCCTGAGCAAGTGTTCAGATGTTTGTTGATAGCTACCAAGTTCCTCCTCCCATAATTTCCCTTCTCCAGACTAAGAACCTGAAGTTCTTTAATTATTCTGTGTATCTGAATTTTTTCATTCTCTCCTTCTTCTGCCCACACTCTGGTTTGTCATCACTGAGTCGGACTGAAGTTGAACTCAGGATCACAGATGTGGTTGGACCAAGGTTAAGCAGGGTGGAGTTATCACTTTCCTCCACAGAGCATGAAACTACTCTTAGCTCAGCCTGTAATAACATTAGCATATTTTGTTCCAATCGAAGTTCCTTATTGACTCATGCCGTGCTTAAATAGAAATACAACCTCACACTTTTAACCTATCTTTTTTTCTGAACCATGTCTTCTTCATCCTGTATTTATAGAGTTCTTCATCCTGTATTTTTGGACTCATTTTTGCCCATATTTAATTTTCTCTCTTTAGAGTCGGCCCGATATTTTCACTTGCCAAGAAGTTGTTGAATCATGATTATTATTCAGCATATTATTGGCTGTTCCTCTGAACTTCATGACATGGAAAGTTTTAATCAATAAACCTTCCATGTACTCCTGCTGTTAGTTGACGTATGGCAAATGGAGATTAAGAATGAAGTTTATATATGAAATAATTATAACCTGAGTTATTTTTATTACCTTTTTTTCCACTTCAAAAAGTACTGTAGGGTATGAAGATAAGGCTTCGGAAGTACATAAAGGATACATCTAGCACGTAATACCTACCACTTATCGGGTAAACAAAACCATGGGACGGGTCTGCCACATCTCATTTTGAAAAAAAAAAAAAAATCAAAGAAAATACACAGAAAAAAATAAGAGGATCTGCCACACAAAGTTTGAGGAACGGGAACACGAAGTTGTAAAGATAAATTAAATTCTCAAGGGAAGTCAAAAGCTGGAAAGTGTAGCAGTGTTCAAAATGAAACCAACCACTCTACAAGGTCCATAAAGCATTTCCCCTGAAGTAGGTCCATGCAGATGGCTACTACCTACGGTCTTCTGAGAATGCTTTGATGAGCATGAGACAGTAACAGGCAACAATAAAGCATCCCCTCAATACACATGCATAATAGTGTTAGCTAACTCCCGCTGAACACCACAGTGGGCCAGGCATGATGCTACACCCCAAGAAAGTCTCCCAACAACCCACTGATACTGTTGGTCATCCCCGCTGTATAATTGTTGATACTGCGGTCATCCTTACTATATAAAACAGAGAAGTGATTCTCACACAGATGACATCGATTGCTCTAGGTCATGTACACAGTTGAAAGTAGACATAGGATCGGAACCTTGGTATTTCAGTTACCAGTGTGCACAACTGTCTGTATGTAAGCTTAAAGACGTTTCTTCTTACCTTCTTACACATTTTGAAGCACTAGGTATAGTTAATCCATGATTAAATACAAGGGGAGAGTTGTCAAATGAAGACCCAAAGTACCATTCCTTAAAGACCAATAAAGAAAGCCCTGTAGAACATAGGTCTAGGGGCGCCTGGGTGGCACGGCGGTTGGGCGTCTGCCTTTGGCTCAGGGCGTGATCCCAGCATTATGGGATCGAGCCCCATATCAGGCTCCTCTGCTATGAGTCTGCTTCTTCCTCTCCCGCTCCCCCTGCTTGTGTTCCCTCTCTCGCTGGCTGTCTCTATCTCTGTCGCATAAATAAATAAAAAATCTTAAAAAAAAAAAAAAAGAAGAACATAGGTCTAGAGCCTTCAGATTCCTCTCCCAAGAGCCTGCTGTGGGTCTTCTATATATTTAATGGCTCCAATTCCACTAATCTTTTTTTTTTTTTAATTTAAATTCAGTAGCCAACATACAGGACATCATTAGTTTTTGGTGTAGTGTTCAGTGATCCATTAGTTGTGTATAATACCCAATGCTCATCATGTCACATGCCCTCCCTAATGCCCATCACCCAGTTACCCCATCCCCCCACCCACCTCCCCTTACACAACTCTCAGTTTGTTTTCTGGAGTCAAAAGCCTCTCATGGTTTTTCTCCCTCTCTGATTTCTTCCCATTAAATTTTCCCTCCCTTCCCCTATGATCCTCTGTGCTATTCCTTATATTCCACATATGAGTGAAACATATGATAGTTGTCTTTCTCTGATTGCCTTATTTCACTTAGCATAATCCCCTCCAGTTCCACCCATATCAGTGTAAATGGTAGGTATTCATCTTTTCTGATGGCTGAGTAATATTCCACTGTATATCCATTCATCTTTTGAAGGACATCTTGGCTCCTTCCATAGTTCGGCTATTGTGGACATTGCTGCTATGAACATTGGGGTGCAGGTGCCCCTTCATTTCACTACATCTGTATCTTTGGGGTAAATATGCAGCAGTGCAATTGCTGGGTCATAGGGTAACTCTATTTTTAGCTTCTTGAGGACCTTTCATACTGTTTTCCAGAGAGGCTGTACCAGCTTGCATTCCCACCAACAGTGTGAGAGGGTTCCCCTTTCTCTACATCCTCACCAACATTTGTTGTTTCCTATCTTGTTAATTTTAGCCATTCTAACTGGTGTAAGGTGGTATCTCATTCTGGTTTTGATTTGTATTTTCCTGATGACAAGTGATGTGCTCCAGTTCCCCTAATCTTGTTTGTTCTATCACACCTGCAAATTCTGATATTATTTTCTCTGTGGTCTATATCCTTACCAATTTTAGATTGGAAAATTAAGTTGACAACAGCAAGTTCATGGCATTGGATCACCCTCCAATTCTACACCCATTCTTCTCATAGTCAGCTTAAGGGATCTCCTTATGACCTTCCATCTCACTGCTTCCCTGAGCCAGCCCCCTCTCCTTTGGCTCTCTTCCTTCAATGTTCAGGTCAGGGGCTGATATGTGTGTTACAGGAAAGTTCCCAGGACTGGGAGAGATCTTACTGAGACAAGGAATGGGCTGGTTGCTAGTGGGGGTATTCTGAGTAAAAGGCAAAGACCAAAGAGATGGGGACCAAAACAATCAACTCCCAGACACTTACTTTAGGCACCTTGCCAAGGGGCAAGTGATACATTTCCAGGGGATGTTACTGAAAGCTCCACTGATAGTCCATTTCTTCCTCAAATACTTATGGGGGGGTCTACTCTGTGTCCAGCCCTCTGCTAGTTACTGAGGGTACAGCCATGTGCAGGACAGAATGAAGAGTTTAATGTTTGCAAAGGATAGAACAGAAGCATAACCATTGAACTCCTAGTCCTAGCTTTACTAACAACACACCTTGGTGAGACTTCTGACCTCTTTGGGGCTCATTTCCTCACCTGCAGAATGCTCAGTTGAGGACGTGCTGGGTGAGACAGCAACTAAGCACCCTTTCAAGCCCAATGACTCCGAGTCTGTTTCTCGACATTGGCTATCCCACCTCCCTTGTTGGTGGCTTATCTCCTGTTTGCCTTGTGGGGGAAGGGATGGGGAGGCTACCTGCTGGAAAGTTCTTTCCCACTGTTATAACAGAGTTCTATCTGCCCCTCTGTAGGTCTTTAATCTTCCAGCATTTATCCCATCAGCTCCGTCTCTAGTGAGCCCTTATCCCAAGATGTTTGTCTATTAAATTAAGAGTTTTGCAGAAGGGGAGAGCCATTTAAAGGCTGTAAATCACCCAGCAGTCTCTCAGCTGCTCTCTGTTCTGAGCTCCACTGCGTCACGGTGCAGTCAGGCGGCCGTTGCTTCCCCTCGGGCCCTGGCTCGCAGAGGCAGACGGCTCTGGAGCCTGGAACCCGCACAGACCTGCTTGCTCCCAAACCTGCTCCAGTCTCTGGGGCCAGCCTGGCCTGGGGCTGAGGGGATGGGGAATTCACACGAGTCCTTAATTAACGCTCAGGAGCCCCGAAGGCAGCTCAGGTCTTCCTTCACCCTTGCCTTGGTGCTTTTCACGTCCCCAAGCCCTTGCTTGATACATCAGCTTTGATAACTGTGTCCTTTGATTATCTACAGTTCCCTAACTTGGGATTCTAACCAGGAAGGCAAGAAAATAACACACTTCTGGAACCTTATTCTTTCCAGATGCTGTGTGTGTCCTCTACCATTTACTTTTTCACCATCTCCCGATGCTTTAAATGATAGGGTTATGCCTATATTCCAGATAAAGAGACTGAGACCCAGACAGACCGCACATCCAGGGTTTTAGAACCTATTAGTGATGGAGCTGGAATTTTGCATTGGAAGCTGTTTTATACAAAAGCCTGTGATACACATTCATTCACAGGTGGGTTTTGAGTGCACCGTGCTAGTGTGGTAACCAAAACAGCTGCGATCCCACACCCTCCAAGAGCATGCTCTCTGCCCTGCACTGGGATTCCATTTCCTCTCATAGATGCATCAGTGCAAACTCCTGCTTCCCTCCAATTCTGGCATCGAGAATTTTAGCCCTGGGCCACTTCCACCTTCTAATCCTTCCCCGTTCCTTTTTCTGGCTCTCGGGAAATTGCCATGAACCCCCCCCCCAGCCATGTTCACAGGCAGCCCTTGGTAAGGTCCATTGCACAGACTGGACAGTGGCTGTCTCATTGCTGGCACCACAACACAGCGTGTCTTTCCTGGTGCCCTGGATCATCCCCTCTCGTGCTTCTTCTCTTGAGCTTCCACATTCTTGGGGAGATCTCAGCTCCTGTCCCAGCCTCTGTCTGAGTGTTCCATCCTGCTGTGTTTCACCTTCCCATGCCCACCTGCCTCACAGGGTTAATCGGATCAAAGCAATCACATGCAATAGGGCAACACAGGGATGAAACTGAAAGGTATGTGCTCTCCATTTATCTTGTTCATTCCCCAAGGACTGATGGGCCTCCTGCTGCGCCTAGAGACCTGCTTTCCTGCATTCTGCCTAGGTTGGCCTTCCTCTAAATGTTCCATGCCTGTCAATGACCCTGCCCTGCTGCCAGGATTGTGCTTTCCAGCTTCATGAGAAGCCATGACAGAAAAAAGTGATATGAAGGGTTCATCCAAGATACGTAGAGTGGGAATCACATGGGGCCAATCATTGCTTAGAGCATAGAGCTCGACTCAGGGCTCAAGCTCATGACCCTGAGCTCATGACCTGAGCCAATATCAAGAGTCCAATGCTTAACCAACTGAGCCACCCAGGTGCCCCAAGCAAGCATGTTTCAACCCTGGATCGCACCATGTCTACTAACATCTCCTTGGTCCATGCAAATCCCATGGCTACCTCCAAACTCAAGAGGCAGGGAAGCACACTCATAGTTTGTGGAAGTTGCTGCAAAAGCACATTGGAAAGAGAGTAGCTTCAGACTGAAGAATCAAGACTGCATTTAAAATACAGTAGTTCAAGCAACAGAGGGACAGGCCTAACCCACTCACAAGGAAGCAGTTGACCAAAATTAGAGCAGAAATCAATGAATTAGAAAACAGAAGTGCAGTAGAGCAAATAAACATGACGAGAAGCTGGTTCTTTGAGAGAATCCATAAAATTGGCAGACCACTGGCAAGACTTATCCAAAAGCAAAGAGAAAGGACCGAAATTATTAAAATTATGAGTGAAAAGGGAGAGGTCACGACCAACAACATTGAAATTGGAAGGATTATTAGAAATTTTTATCAACAGCTATATGCCAAAAAACTAAGCAATCTGGAAGAGATGGAGGCCTTCCTGGAAACCTATAAACTACCAAGACTGAAACAGGAAGAAATAGATTTCTTAAATAGGCCAATTAACTATGAAGAAATTGAGTCAGTGATAAACAACCTTCCAAATAATAAAACTCCAGGCCCAGACGGTTTTCCTGGGGAATTCTACCAAACATTCAAAGAAGAAATAATACCTATTCTCCTAAAGCTATTTCAAAAAATAGAAACAGAAGGAAAGCTACCAAACTCATTCTATGAGGCTAATATTACCTTGATCCCCAAACCAGGCAAAGACCCCCTCAAAAAGGAGAATTACAGACCGATTTCTCTAATGAATATGGATGCCAAAATCCTCAACAAGATCCTTGCTAATAGAATCCAACAGTACATTAAAAGGATTATCCATCATGACCAAGTGGGATTCATACCTGGGATGCAAGCATGGTTCAACACTCGCAAATCAATCAATGTGATACATCATATCAACAAGAAAAGACTCAAGAACCATATGATCCTCTCAATTGATGCAGAAAAAGCATTTGACAAAATACAGCATCCTTTCCTGATTAAAACCCTTCAGAGTGTAGGAATAGAGGGTACATTTCTCAATCTCATAAAAGCCATCTATGAAAAGCCTACTGCAAGCATTATTCTCAATGGGGAAAAGCTGGAAGCCTTTCCCTTAAGATCAGGAACACGACAAGGATGCCCACTCTCGCCACTATTATTCAACATAGTACTAGAAGTCCTTGCAACAGCAATCAGAAGACAAAAAGGGATCAAAGGTATCCAAATCGGCAAAGAAGAAGTCAAACTGTCTCTCTTTGCAGATGACATGATACTCTATATGGAAAACCCAAAGGAATCCACTCCCAAACTATTAGAAGTTATAGAACAATTCAGTAAGGTGGCAGGATACAAAATCAATGCCCAGAAATCAGTTGCATTTCTATACACGAATAACGAGACTGAAGAAAGAGAAATTAGGGAATCCATCCCATTTACAATAACACCAAAAACCATGCGTTACCTTGGAATTAACTTAACCAGAGACGTAAAGGACCTATATGCTAGAAACTATAGATCACTTTTGAAAGATATTGAGGAAGACATAAAAAGATGGAAAAATATTCCATGCTCATGGATTGGAAGAATTAACATAGTTAAAATGTCCATACTACCCAGAGCAATCTACACTTTCAATGCTATCCCGATCAAAATACCGAGGACATTTTTCAAAGAACTGGAACAAATAGTCCTTAAATTTGTATGGAACCAGAAAAGGCCCCGAATCTCCAAGGAACTGTTGAAAAGGAAAAACAAAGCTGGGGGCATCACAATGCCGGATTTCGAGCTGTACTACAAAGCTGTGATCACAAAGACAGCATGGTACTGGCACAAAAACAGACACATCGACCAATGGAACAGAATAGAGAACCCAGAAATGGACCCTCGGCTCTTTGGGCAACTAATCTTTGATAAAGCAGGAAAAAACATCCGGTGGAAAAAAGACAGTCTCTTCAATAAATGGTGCTGGGAAAATTGGACAGCTACATGCAAAAGAATGAAACTTGACCACTCTCTCACACCATACACAAAAATAAACTCCAAATGGATGAAAGACCTCAATGTGAGACAGGAATCCATCAAAATTCTAGAGGAGAACATAGGCAACAACTTCTATGACATCGGCCAGAGCAACCTTTTTCACGACACATCTCCAAAGGCAAGAGAAATAAAAGATAAAATGAACTTATGGGACTTTATCAGGATAAAGAGCTTCTGCACAGCCAAGGAAACAGTCAAAAAAACTAAGAGACAGCCCACGGAATGGGAGAATATATTTGCAAAGGACACCACAGATAAAGGACTGGTATCCAAGATCTACAAAGAACTTCTCAAACTCAATACACGAGAAACAAATAAACAAATCATAAAATGGGCAGAAGATATGAACAGACACTTTTCCAATGAAGACATACAAATGGCTAACAGACACATGAAAAAATGTTCAAAATCATTAGCCATCAGGGAAATTCAAATCAAAACCACACTGAGATACCACCTTACGCCAGTTAGAATGGCAAAGATAGACAAGGCAAGAAACAACAATTGTTGGAGAGGATGTGGAGAAAGGGGATCCCTCCTACATTGTTGGTGGGAATGCAAGTTGGTACAGCCACTCTGGAAAACAGTGTGGAGGTCCCTTAAAAAGTTAAAAATTGAACTACCCTATGACCCAGCCATTGCACTACTGGGTGTTTACCCCAAAGATACAGACGTAGTAAAGAGAAGGGCCATATGCACCCCAATGTTCATAGCTGCATTGTCCACAATAGCCAAATCATGGAAGGAGCCGAGATGCCCTTCAACAGATGACTGGATTAAGAAGCTGTGGTCCATATATACAATGGAATATTACTCAGCTATCAGAAAGAACGAATTCTCAACATTTGCTGCAACATGGACGGCACTGGAGGAGATAATGCTAAGTGAAATAAGTCAAGCAGAGAAAGACAATTATCATATGGTTTCTCTCATCTATGGAACATAAGAACTAGGATGATCGGTAGGGGAAGAAAGGGATAAAGAAAGGGGGGGTAATCAGAAGGGGGAATGAAACATGAGAGACTATGGACTATGAGAAACAAACTGAAGACTTCAGAGGGGAGGGGGTGGGGGAATGGGATAGACTGGTGATGGGTAGTAAGGAGGGCACGTATTGCATGGTGCACTGGGTTTTATACGCAACTAATGAAGCATTCGAACTTTACATCGCAATCCGGGGATGTACTGTATGGTGATTAACATAATATAATTAAAAAAATCATTAATAAAAAAATAAAAAATAAAATACAGTGGTTCAGAAAAGTGTTTAGAAATCTGCTTTTGCTGCTTACAGGTTGTGACATACCTAGATATGGCTAGGAATAAACCGAGCTGTCTCTCTTCCAGTTCTTCTTTTTTTTAATAATAATATTTTTTATTATATTATGTTAGTCACTATACAGTACATCCCTAGTTTTTGATATAAAGTTCCATGATTCATTACTTGCGTATAAAACCCAGTGCACCANCTAGTTTTTGATATAAAGTTCCATGATTCATTACTTGCGTATAAAACCCAGTGCACCATGCAATACGTACCCTCCTTAATACCCATCACCAGTCTATCCCGTTCTCCCACCGCCCTCCCCTCTGAAGCCCTCAGTTTGTTTCCCAGAGTCCATAGTCTTTCATAGTTCATTCCTCCTTCTGATTACCCCTCCCTTTCTTCTTCCCTTTCTTTTCCTACCAATCTTCTTATTTCTTATGTTCCATAAATGAGTGAAACCATATGATAATTGTCTTTCTCTGCTTGACTCATTTTGCTTAGCATTATCTCCTCCAGCCCTGTCCATGTTGCAACAAATGTTGAGAAATCGTTCTTTTTGATGGCTAATATTCCATTGTATATATGGACCACATCTTCTTAATCCAGTCATCTGTTGAAGGGCATCTTCGGCTCCTTCCACAATTTAGCTATTGTGGACAATGCTGCTATGAACATTGGGGTGCAGATGGCCCTTCTCTTCACTACGTCTGTGTCTCTTCCAGTTCTAACTCTGCTCCCAAGAAGCTGCAGGTTATTGTGAAAGGCAATTCGTAATGTTTCGTCTGGAAAATGGGGGGTAATAATGCTTACCCCTGGAGCAAGATCAGCTGGATTAGATCTTTTAATGGTTCTATAATTTTGGGAGAAAATATTACGTACCCATCAAAAAGAATGAAATCTTGCCGTTTGCAATGACATGAATGGAACTAGAGGATATTATGCTAAGTGAAATAAGTCAGTGAGAGAAAGACAAATACCCTATGAATTCACTCATATGTAGAATATAAGAAGCAAAACAGATGAACACAGGAAGAGGGAAGGAAAAATAAAATAAGACAAAACTGAGAAGGAGGCAAAGGCTAAGAGACTCTGAGCTCTAGGAAACAAACTGAAGGTTGCTGGAGGGGAGGGGTGGGGGGATGCGGTAACTGGGTGATGGACATTAAGGAGGGCACGTGATGTAATGAGCACTGGGTGTTATATGCAACTGATGAATCACTAAATTCTACCTTTGAAACTAACAAAAATAAATAAATAAATAGAGGGGAAAAAAAGAAAATATGGAAACCACAGAGTCCTCAAATCTTGGAAATAAAGACAGATTATTTTCTCTTTTATTCAGTCATTAAAAAGTCCTTCATTTAAAAATACATTTTATGATAATACTTAAAAACACTTACAAATTATAAGTAAAAATGAAAGCCTGCCTTCAAAACCCTTCTACCAGGTTCCATATTCAATTCTCCTTACAATGCAAATCATTGTTGACATATTGCCTGTTATCTTTCCAAGTCTTTTCACGACTACACACGCGCACGACCACATACTTTCATATTGTAGTCTGCTCTTTTACTTTGCTGTATCTTCGTCTTTTCATTCCGCGCTATGTCGATCTATTTCAGACTTTTAAAATCTGTCCTATTCCCAAGTGTGAATCTACCAGAATATATTTAACATCTGCTAATTTAATGATCACAGTAATTCTTCTGCATGTGACTTAACAAATCAAATGGTGAAGAGAACATCTTTGAGCCTGCCTTTGTGCAATGTGAGAATGTTTTCTGTAGTACAGACACCTAAGAAATAGCTGAGTTGAAGAATATTCACATTTCTGAAATTTGGACAGATTAAAGTCATGTTTCCCTCCAAATAAAGCCAGATACAACATATAAACTCACCAAAATTATATAGGAATGGATTTCTCCAAGTTTTTACCAACACAGAATACCATTAACTTTAAAGGTTTCTTTGTTTTTGATTTATTTTTATTTTTATTTTTTTATTCTTTCCTAGTTGAATGCTTACATAGTTGTCACAAGGATTATTACGAGGAGCAAACATCAATAGGCACATGCAAGGGATAGGAGTTTCTTGAATGTTAAAGAATACACACTTAGATATATTTTTTTAAAGATTTTAATTATTTATTTGAGAGAGAGAGCATGAGCAGGGAAGCTGACTTGGGTCTCGATCTCAGGGCTCTGGGGATCAGATATTTAACTGACTAAGCCACTCTGTTGCCCCAAAAATACAAACTTAATTGCATGAAGATGGCTAGACAAAGCAACAAGGGATATGCAGTGTTCTCCTCACTGGAGGGGCAAGACTTGTCAGCCTTAAAGCCTGCACAAAGAAGCATTTTTACACATGATACCAACCAAACAGAGTAAGGTCCTACTGAGCCAGCAAGAAGCTTCCTTGTGGCAAGCAGAATGATGGTTCCCCAAAGATATCTGTGTCTTAATCCGTAGGACCTGGAAATATGTTAGCCCCTATGATGAAAGGGAGATTACGGATGTGATTATGGTTAAGGACTTGAGATGGGAAGAGTAACTTCCATCATCCAGGTGGGCCCAATCTAATAAAATCAAACCTTAAAAGCAGAGAAGCTTTACCAGCTATGATCAGAGAAGCTATGTACACAGAAGGGTGGCCAGAGGGATTCAATGTTGCTGGCTTTGAAGATGGGGGAGCGTGCCATGAGACAAGGAACTGGCAAGGATATGCATTCTCCCCTAGGGCTGTCAGGAACAAATACATCCCTGCCAATGTCTTGGTTTTAGCCCACTGAGATCCATGTCAGACTTCTAACCTACAGAACTGGAAGATGACAAATTTATGTTGTTTAAGCCACTAAGTTTGGGGCAATTTGTTACACTGGCAATAGAAAATTAATATAGCCACCCTCACTGCAGGGAGCAGTGATGACCTCTTTTGGGTTTCTTCTTAATGAGACATGGGCTACCTCCCGCCTACCACCACGTACAAGGAGCTGCCAATGACCACAGAAAATATATCAATATTTTCTGTAAAGATTAAGACAAAGTCAATTGATACAGTTTTTGCAGGTATCATTGGCCTAGCAGATACAGATGCAGCATGAAAGCCTGCTCAACTTAATGAAAAATAGTTTAACTCAATAGTGCTTCAAATGTAATTTCCTTAATTGTGAACAGAATATGACTTGTAAACAGAAATACGAATCACCTATTATCAAGATTAAATCCTTTCTGTAAAACCTTATCACAAAGAAACTCTTGGCTCAGAAGTGTTTCTTTGGTGAATTCTATCAAATATTTAGGACGGAATTAATACCAATTTGACACAATGTCTTTCAAATCACAGAGGAGAAGGGAACATATCCTAATGCATTGTATGAGATCAGTATAAAGCTTAAACCAAAACTAATAAAGACAATATAAGAAAAGAAAATTGTAGACTGATTTTCTTCATGAGCATGGACACAAAAATCCTTCACAAAGTATTAGTAAATCAAATCAATGCCTAAAAAGGGCAATTTATCATGATCATAAGGGGCTTATAACAGGAATGCAAGGTTGGTTTTACATTCACTGAATTGTTCACCCTAAAATGATTAATTTTATGATATGTGAGTTTCACCTCCATCAAAAAAAAAAATCAATGCATACAATTCACTGTATTAACAGAATACAAGGAAAAGCCCTATAGTTATCTCAATAGGTGCAGAAAAAGCATTTTCACAAAATCCAGCACCAATTTATGATGAAGTTTCTTAGCTAATGAAGAAGGAAAGGAGAATTCTTCCATCTAATAAAGGAAATTTGTAAAACTTACAGATAGCATCATCTTTAATGGTGTCATATTGAACAGTAAGATCAGAAACAAGGTAAGAATTCCCACTCCCACTACTTTCAGTGCTGGAAATCCTAACCACTTGCAATAATACGAAAAGACATAAAAAACCCAAAAATCAGAAAGGAAGAAACCAAACTGTCTATTTGAAATGACATATTTGTTTATAAAGAAAACATAAGGAGTTTAAAAAGCTACTATTAAAGGGATTAAGTGAATTTAGTACGGTTATGGAATACAAGGTTTTATCTTAAAAAGACCAAAATGGTGATGGGTAGTAAGGAGGGCACGTATTGCATGGTGCACTGGGTGTTATACGCAACTAATGAAGCATCGAACTTTACATCGGAATCCGGGGATGTACTGTATGGTGACTAACATAATATAATAAAAAATCATTAAAAAAAAAAAGACCAAAATGCACACAACTATGTAATTAGAATATAAAATTCAAAAACAATTTTTCTTATAATAGCATCAAAATGTAAAATACATAGGAAAAAATTTACCAATACATGTGTAAGACCTCTACCCTGAAAACTAAAAAAAAACAAAAACAAAAAAAACCCCACAAAACCATATTGCCGAGAAAAAAATATAGAAGACCTAAATTATCAAACCCTATGGTACTGGCATTGGAACTGACAAATAGATTAATATAATAGAGAGTCCATAAATAGTCTTATATGGTCATCTGTTTTTCAACAAAGGCACCAGAGCAAACACAACGTTAAAAGGAGTCTTTTCCGTAAGTAGTGCTACGTAATTGGATATTCACATGAAAAATACCAATTGAACTTCAACCCTTAATCAAAATTTACTTGACATGGATCAGAGATCAAAACATAAAAGCTAAACCCATAAAACTTTTTAAAAGTAAATATAAGACATTATTTTTATGATCGGGAATAAGCAAAAGTTTCTTAAACAGGTCCTAGAAAGTGTAACCATAAGAGGAAAATTGTGATAAATAAGATCTCAAAATTTAAAAATTCTTCTCTGCAGTGTACTGTACTGTATGGTGACTGACATAATATAATAAAAATGTTATTATAAAAAAATAAAAATTCTTCTCCGCAAAAGGCACCATTTGGAAAATGAATAGACAAGCCAGAGACTAAGAGAAAATATTCATAAATATAAGAAAAGACTGTTATTCGGGGTTATATAAGTAATCCCTATAATTCAATAATTAAAAGGCAAACGACTCAATAACAAATAGTCAAAATATTTACATACCCTTTTACAAAAGAAATATACAACTGGCCAATGAGAGCAGATGATAAAGTGCTCAGTATCATTAGACATCATGGAGATGTGAACTAAAACCACAATGAGCTATAGATACCCAGCTACCCAAATGGCTGTAATTATATATACTGGGAACATTGGATGTTGACAATGATGTGGAGCAACCAGACTCCGTTCTTGGTGGGAGTATAAAATGGTACAATTGCTGTGAGGAAAAGTTCTGACGGATTCTGATAAAGATAAATGCATATGTATACTCTCTGATCCAGCAAGTGCAATACTAAGAAATAAAAGACTATGCCCGCACGAAGACTTGCAGATGGACATTCACAGTGGCATTATTTTTAATAGCCCAAACTGGATCGGAACAAAATGTTCATCAAGTGGTCAATGGAAAAACAAAACAATGTATCTCCACGGGATGGGATACTACGCAGGCATTAAAAGGAAAGCATTAGTGAGAGCTTAAAACATGAGGCTTAGTGAAAGGAGTCTTACTTTAAAAAGTGCAGTCTGTATGAGTTACTTTATATGAAATTCTACAACAGGCAAATGTAATCTATAGTGGAAAAGAATCAGAACAGTGGTTGCATCTGGGGAAGAGAGAGTTTAGTGATTGGTTATGGGTATGGGGAAACTTTCTGGAAGAAATTGGGATGTTCTCTATCTTGAGAGGGGCTTGGATTATCGGTAAGTGCATTTGTCAAGTGTCAAAATTTGTGCATTGCCTGGTACATAAATTTTACAATAGAAGGAAAAATATAAGTAAGTATCGAGTCTTGTTAATGATATGAATGTTGAAGTTTTCAGAGTGACTGACGCTGGCAGTTTCCTTTGAAATGCAAAAAAAGTAAGAATCTATTAATGGAAGGAAAGAAACGTAATAAAACAAGTATAATAAAATGTTAATGGTACTTTGAAATAGCTTGGCAGTTCTTCAAAAGGTTAAGCATAGAGTTACCATATGACCCAGCCATTCCACTCCTAGAGATATACCCAAGAGAAATGCAAACATATGTCCACACAAAAACTTGAATACAAAGGTTCAGAGCAGCATTATTCATAAGAGCCAAAAAGTGGAAACAATCCATATGGCCATCAGCTGATGAATGAGTAAATAAAATGTGGCATATCCATACAATGGAATATCTTTTGGTAATAAAAAGCAATGAGGTACTGATGCATGTTACAACACGGATAAACCTTGAAGACATTAGACTAAACCAGAGAAGCTAATCACAGAAGGTCACCTATGATATGATTCTGTTAATATGAAATGTCCAGAATAAGCAAATCTATAGAGACAGAAAGTCGATTATCAGTTTTCCAGGGCTAGGGGATGATGGAAAGGACATGGGAGGTAGGGGTGGGAAGGGGAGCAATTGGTGATGGGTATGATGTTTTCTGGGAAAGAATGGTAAAAACATTTGGAAATCATTTGTGGTGCTG
The DNA here is from genome assembly GCF_002007445.2 of Ailuropoda melanoleuca. Taxonomy (NCBI): domain Eukaryota; kingdom Metazoa; phylum Chordata; class Mammalia; order Carnivora; family Ursidae; genus Ailuropoda; species Ailuropoda melanoleuca. The sequence goes on from NC_048224.1 coordinate 45,982,458, forward strand.
GTGTCACAAGAAAAAGCATTGCATGGTGTACTTTTAATATATGAATTGTATGATATATGAATCATGTCTCAATAAGGCTATCATAAAATTTGTCCGTGATAAAATCTAGGTGGTGGGTATATAGGTGTTCACTCTAAAGTTATTCCAACTGTGCTACATATGTGAAAATCTTTAAAATGAAACAGTCTTAGTAAGATCTTGATTGAAATTGTCTTACATCTAGAGATGAATATGGATGAAGCCTCTCTCTCTACAATGTTGAGTTTTTCCAGTTAGGGCTGGGCCACCTGCTGTTTACATCCTTTTTCAGCATCATTAATAGACACTATCATCTCAGGCCACCTCTGATGAGCGTGTGGCCAGCTCCACGCCCCTCACCGCTTGGCTCTGGTTGTCAGAGAGATCTTCCTTACGTGCTAAGACAGAAACCCCTGTCACTACCTCACAAGAACTTGTTTTTAACTTCTCAAAACTTCTTCCACATTGAATGTCATCCTATGTGACCATAACGGTCATTAAGTCTGTGAATCCTTAATTTCTCAGGCTTCACGAGCCTCAGCCTTTCGGGGGACTTTCCAATTGCATGCTTCTGAGACCCTTCAATCTCTGGGGTACCTTTCTCCGAAAATCTCCGAAAATACCTCCCCTCCTAGATACAATAAGAATGGAACAGTGTGGCTCGGGTAAGCTCTGATTAACCCTGAGGAGAGAGGAATTATTTCTCTCCTCTAAAACATTTTGCTTCTATTAATACAATCTAGAATTGCAATAGCTTTTCCAGACAACCACAGCTCACTGCTTTTGAACTTAAAACCCTTTAGTCTATTCCTATGCATTACCAAATGCACTATGTTTTTTCCCCATTTATTCCTAAAATGACCTTAAAAAAAAAAAAAAGAAAACAACTCAAGGACTTTCCTCAGCAAGTGTTCTCCGAGTGCTAAGCGTCTGAAAGCCTGGTTTAGTGACCACCTACCTTCGAGAGAGCTGCTTTACTGGATTTGCGTCATTTTCGTGATGAATAAAGCATGGAGAATCACTCTCAGCTGGTAGGGGTATTCATAGCCTTCCCAGATTGGAAGAGACCTTAAAAGTCCGGCTCCTCCCTCCTCCTGTCAACAAGCATGATGATATCCACATCAATCCTCTTCAGAGAGAGGGCAGCAGCTGTCACCAATCCCCCCAGATCTCTAGGCTGTCCCTCTGTGACCCAGTCTCAGGTTAGCATAATCCTGTTGATGAAGAGTTTTGAGAGCCCCGGATGAATGCAGTGCTGAAATTAGCAGGAAGTAGTGGAAATAATTCGCCTGCACTCAGCGCCTTGTGCAGACAGTGTCTGCCAGAAGTGGGGAACTGCGGGCGGGCAGAGATGCTGCGCACGCCAAGGGTGAGGAGGGGGCTTGGAGCTCCCTGCGCCATGGGCGGATAATTGCTTACTCCCGGTCATCTACTTGGTGGGCACGCGGTGCCTAGGACTCCACCTCACCCCATGCTGCCCACAGCCTCTGAAGGGAGAGCCTTTCCAAGGAAAGCAGGTCAGTGCTGGGTAGAGGGTCACTTCACCTGTCATCGGGTCAGTCCCAAGGCCTAGGGTCTCTTGCTGGTGGGAGATGAGCATTGGCAGTGATGGGAGATTTGCCAGCTCTTTTATAGTGTTTATGCCAGACTCATCATAGGGCAGAACTGGAGGCAAGAGGCAGGTCATGAGATTCCAAAATTGGCCCTTGGGTTACGAGATTCAAAAAGCATTAGCTACTCCAAAATGTTTATTAATGACTATGGTTGTGTTGACACATGTCTACATAATTTTGACACTCCACACAGCTTCATTCCGCTCTCCCTAAATATGGCCTGGACTTAGTGATCTGCTTCTGACGAATGGAGTATGGCAAGGGAATAAGGCTAACTTGGCAATGGAGAAACCTAGCAGACGCCCCCTTAATCGAACGATTAAGGTTAAGAGCCACAGTGACATTAAAATCACATAGCCAGGGCGGGCTTCACAAATGTACAAATGGTGAGCACACAGGGCTCCATGCTCAGAAGGGTCCTGCACCTGATCTACTGTTCTGCTCTTGGCATATTGAAATTCTTAACAATTTTGTTTCTGAACTTGTGTGTTGCCAGTTAAATGCTACGGGAAGTGGAGCAGGTGTGCGAGCAGAAGAGATGCGTGCGGCATGCATGGCCACCATTCCTCCCATCTAGCATCCGGATGACCCGGGAGCACGGGGTTCCAGGGGACCCATGATGCATGAAAGTCCAGTGAGGCTCAAAGCAAGTACAGGGTAAGTGTATTCCATCTGTGACTGAGGCGGCAGGGGCGCTGATTGCTCTTAGAAGCTGCACTTCCTGTTCAGACCGGGACTTGCTTGGAACGGAGAAGAAGGCAATGAATGGCATAAGAATAAAACACGTGCATGTGCAAGCTTCAAAACACAAATTGTGTAATTATGATCCTCTGCATACGAATTAAATGCTCCCCTTATATTTGTACTTAAAACGGCCATTGTGCAATATAGAGATAATAAAATTTATGCCTATAATTTAAAATATTTTTTCTTTCTTTAGAATTATACGAAGTAGCAAATTTTAAAAAAATGAAAAATGGTGTAGGGACACACCTGGGTGACTCAGTGGGTTAAGCATCTGCCCTCGGCTCAGGTCATGATCCCAGGGTCCTGGGATCAAGCCCCACATTGGGCTCCCTGCTCAGCGGGAGGTCTGTCTCTCCCTCTCCGTCTGCCGTTCCTCCTGCTCGTGCTCTCTCTCTGACAAAAAAATAAAATCTTAAAAAAACAACAGCAACAGTGTAACAAGTTGAGAGAAATTGTGGAGGGAAAAGAAAAGCTTTATATGTTAGGACCTTTAACCTTTTTTCTCCCTTTTTTAAAAAAGGGACTTCCCCTTTCATTTTATACTCTGCCCAGAAAATTATGTGACCAACCTTGCATATATCCTGATATGATACAATCACCTTTTTGATAGTCTTCCTCCAAATAATTAACTGGAGTCTAAACATAAGTGAGAGTTAGACAAACTCAAATTCAGAGACATTCTCAAAATACCCAAACAGCGCTCTTCAAATACGTCTGGGCCATGACAGGCAAGGAAAGACCAGGAAACCATCAGATGGGAGGACATGGCGGAGATGTGATGGATGAAAACAACCTGCTCTTCGATCTCAGATCCCGGAACAGGAAGAAGGACATTTACGGAAAAACGGGCAGAATCCAAATTGCCTGTGGTTTAGTAAATAGCACTCATATTACTAACTCATGTTAATTTTTCCATTTTGATAAATATACCATCCGAATATCAGATGTTAACAAGAGGGGAAGAAGCAGGGTGACAAATACGTGGGAAGTCGATGTACTAACTTCACAACTCTTCTGTAAATCTAAATTGCTTCGAAACAAACTTTTTTTTTAGATCATTAATTCAGGGTCCACATGTGCAGAGCACCACAAAAGCTAAATTCATGTATATATTCCTTAACCCTCACGACAGCGCCGTGATGTGCATGGACGTATATTCTCCATTTTACAATAAGGAGATTGAATCTCAGAAGTCGAAGTGGCCACCTGAGACCAAAAAATATCTGCAGTGGTGGCGCTCAGATTAAAACTGAATCCAATGATCACTTTCTTCTCTAAATGTTATTTTTCCTCATTGTCTCCTAAATCAAGTCCAAAGTCTTTTGCCTTGTAAACCATGGTCTCCCTTATCTTGCTTTCGTTCCAGGCTCTTATTAGTTTTTGCTATATTACTTTACAAATGCAACACCACACTTAGCTTCTTCCTGATTACTAGTCACAACCTGTATTTCCCCTACTTTATGCCCAAATTCATGTTGCTTCCCAGCCTAACCTGCCTTTCCTTTGCCACCGGAAAATCCACAAACCCCAATCTTAATTGATATTTATGACCCAGCTCAAATGCCCTTTTCTTCTTGAAATTTCCCCTTATATTCCTTCTGGAAGTGGTCTCTCTCTCTCTCCTCAAATTCCAAAGCACTGTGTGAAATTCTGTATGCTTAGCAATAGCAATAATAAGCAATAACGACACAATTATTAACCATCGACTAGTGCCAGGTACTGTCCCAAGTTTTGCACATGCATTATCTCATTGAATCCTCACACACAATGGTCCTCTGGGGTAGATACAATTGTTTTATCTGTTTTAAAGATGAGAAACTGAGGCTTGTAGAGTTTAAGTAAATCACCCCAGGTCATGGAGCTACTGATAACAATACCATAAAATTATTTAATTTTTAAATAAAGGATTTCTTAAAAGCCAACTAAGTCAACCAAGTGATTCAAAGCTTGGATTTTCTTTAGCATGTGAGGAACCTGAGACCCAGAGAGGTAAAAATGACTTGTTACAAAATAGGTCAATAGCGCAAATGGATTAGAACCCAACGAATCTAACAGAGGGCTACCTAGCTCCACAGGCTGCGGCTTCTGACATTTTGCCTTAGGAAAATCCTCAGCCTTCAGGAGCACTGGCAGAACGTCAAGGCAGCTCAGGGGTGAAGGAGAGCCTTCCCACAGTCCTCAGAAGAATGCATGAAATGTCTCTGCTTTGGAGGATTTATGATCTATGAGAGGAGTCCTCAGACTGTAGTCCCAGACCAGCAGCATCAGCATTACCTGAAATCTTGTTTGAAATGAAAATCATTGGGTCCCACCCAAGACCAGCTACATTAGTAACTCTGGGGTTGGGGTCCAGGACTGTGATTAATGAGCCTTCCAGGTAATTATGCTGCTTGCTGAAGTTCGCAGACTACTACGCTAGGGCAAATTCTAAGGCACAGATAGGAGACTTAAGCTACCAACTGCAGCAATGCTGTGAGTTTTTTGGGCGACTGTGGTTCTGTTGTTTGTTTCATGAGGCACTTGGTTTTCTTTTTCCTTAATAGACTCACTTGTCCATTAGCATCTGAATCAGGAAGAACAGGTGAGGGGAACATTTCCAATTGGAGCAAGGTCGGCATCTTGGCTTTGTCTGCCTCAAATCTATTCTTCTCCTCTCTCTTGGGTGAGAGTTGTCATATGGGTTCTCAATATTAAAGGTTAATGCAAAAAACGTCAAGGATTCCTTTTATGGACATGAGAGGCTTAAAGCTTTCTTCAGGCTCTTGTTAATGCAGCTGTGCCTTGATTTTCCTACCCTGACACAATTCAGGATAGATTGGATTATGGTTTTCAATTCTTTATTCCCCTATAAAAGGATTATATCCATGTGGTTTGTCTTTGCAGTGCTCTCCTCTGTTTGTCCCTGTTCCATTGATGTTAACTGGCGTGGTGACTTGGTTTGGCTAATGCATTATAAGCAAATGTGACATGAACTGAGACTTTAAACTTGCTTATATATTATGGTCCTATTGATTTTCTATGACCCACCCTAAGAAGAGCCTTCTGCAGGTAGCCAAAAGATTAATGGAGCATGTGGCTCATACCTGAACCCAACCCTTAGCCCAAAGCCAAGCCCAGACAATTCCAGTGGAACCACAGCCAACTCAAAGGTTTATGAAGAAGAAAATAAATGTTTGTTGCATGCTACCAAGAATTTGATAGTTGTTATCAGCAATAACTAATACACTGAAATCAACTCAGATCCTACCAAAAATATCAACTGCAGCCAAACCTCACAAGGGAAGGATAAATATAAGCAACCCAGTCTCCTCCATGAGGAGGTCCTAGAATGTGACCATAATGATAACCAGAGAGAATTCTGCTTCTGTTTGGGATGTGGTACTTCAGGATAGACTATTGCTCTCACATCCGAAACTACCAGGAAGTAAGGCATAGTTTTTAAGATCTTAGAGGACAATGGACACAAAGAATTAAATTTCAGAGAGCTGAGTCCTTCTAGTTGAGCAGAAAAGAGTGGCTGCTTTCCTCCCTGCCAGCATCTGCCATGCTTAGGCCAGAGAAGGTAGAAGGTTATGCCTTCCATAGGCACAGGATCTAATATGGGCTAATAATAAGCCAACAAAGCTTTTTGTAGTCCTATGACCTGGTATGATGAATTGATATCTGTAGGACCCCACCTTCCAAAACACACCATTAATTTTCTCTTTCTACTGATTCTTCCCCATGGGACTTTTGCTAAATGCATGGTGGCATTGCAGAAGCTTGAGGGCTAGGCTGGAATGATAGCAATCTCTCTTCACCAGTCCTCAGAGCTCAAAGTCCTGCTAGAGAGAGGGGCCAGTAATACACATGGCATATATCTTGACCTTAGACATTTGAATCAGAGATGAACTGAAACTAAAGAAAGCTTAAACCCAAATGTGACCAATCCCAACTCATAATTGAATTTAATTGAAGTCATCAGCCCCTATTCTAGCTTTCTTTGAGTTGGCTGTGGTCTCTTTGGGGTAAAATAACATTTGCTCCACTCTCTATGGTTGTTTCAATGACAATATCTGGAATGCATTAAACTTTCAAGGTTCACAAAGGAACAGAATAGTGCTATCCATAAAAATGAGGGGAAAAAATAGTCAATAAAAGCAGATCCATGGATGACCCAGATTTTGCAATTAACAGGCAATGATTTAAAAATGATAACTACGTAGTAATGTGATTTAGGATGAAAAGATAGATTAAAAAATGAGAAATTTAATGGAGAAAGAGAATCTCTAAAACCATTCCAAGTAAACACTAAAACTGAAGAGTATAATATCTAAAAGAGAGAATTAATTTGGTAGGCCTACCAGCAGACCTGACACAGCTGAATCAAGGAACAGTGAATTCAAAAATAAATCAATAGAAATTCTACAACTTGAAGCACACAGAGGAAAAACAATGAAAAATAAAAAAGAAAGAAACATGTAAGACAATAACAAACGATGCAATTAGAGTCCCAGAAGCAGAGAGTTAGAAAAGAAGAAATAGTAGAAGAAATTATGGCCAGAAATTTTTCAGAATTGATATAGGAGATCAAATTACAGATTCAAGAATATCCTTGAAACTCAACAGGGTTTCCTACTGGGTACCCTAACTTCCCCTTGCACCAGGATCTCTTCTACTCTCTGCTCAGTCCCTCACACTGATCTCCTGACTTTATGCCCTATTCTAGTGGCTCTCAGACTCTCTCACGCTACCTTCCCTACACTGAAGAAGTCCAGCATGGAAGCTAAGAATGCCTCTATCTCTATCTAGCTCAGACTAATCTGTCCACACCAAGCCACCAAGGGAAGTGGTGATTGACTGTTCTTCCCATCAAATTTCCACTTGTGTAGTGAACAGCTGACCAAGGGCAGCCCCTACATCAATGGCCAATGATGCCTGATTTATTGTGAACTCAAGTTTCTGCCCAGTGGGAATCTTCTTAATTAGCTAAGTAAACCACCAGGAAAGAAAATTGAAGGGATTGGTTAACCCAGGATAAGAAAAGAACAAAACATTAGGTTTGGAGATAAAAAGACAACATGATAAAGAGACTGTATGAGGTTTGGAGAGAAGGATCCTGGAGCCACTTTGGATTATTCATTCATTTAATCTGTGCCAGATGCAGAGCATTCAGATTTCATTTGCAGGCCTTTAACAAATGCTTCTAGAGGGTCTCTTGTCTTTGCCACCATGAGCAAAGCTGTGGTCCTGAAAGAACAGCCTGATTGTCCCCGAATGACCTGAATGTCACTCCGCCTCGGACCCAATTCTACCATGCACAGCTCAGTGCAATGATCCTATATCCCGAGGTTGCTATACCAACAGGAAAGTGTGTCCTGGACCACTCTCCTCCCTTTAACCCAGACCCCAGGTCCTAATGATTGTGCCCCGCCCCCGTCCTAGCTCATTCCACCCTTATCTTATCCACCAATCTCCTAACCACCCCTTTTTTTGTATATGCCTGTTGAGAGCTATTTCAACTCAATAAATACTAACCAAACACCAATGCTGTGTGAGCCACTATGCTATTTGTAATAAATAGACGTAACAAATAAGTTTCTCCTGCATCAAAACTCTGGTTAATCAATAGAAGCAGCTTAAAGGGCTTTGTTATGAAGGGTTGTGAAGCCTTTTCCAAGCACCATGGTAAGGAACGCTGTGATTGATTATCAATGTCTGCCTAGAATGAGCAGTGCGGTAGAGGCAGCAGACCGCATACTTGCCGTCCTGACTGTAAGATAGAGAAAGATGTTTCAGAAAGCCTCTCAATCTATTGGGAAAGACAGACAAATGCATAAATAGTTAAATCACATGACACACAAGCCAACAGTGAAATATTAATACATTCTATGACAACGTGGGGAGTGGTGTGACTATCTGTCTTGATAATCAGGGTTGAGAAAGGTGTTGTAAAAGTGGCAACATGTAAGCTGAACTTTAGATGGAGTTAAATCATTTGTGAGTCCAAGTCTGAGTTATAAAAGCAAGTGGCTTTTGGCCATTTAATTTTGTTTTTTTCTTTTTTAAATCCAACATTTCATTTTGGACCTAGCAAGTTTTTAGCCTGGTGCTGTTGGAGTTGGGGCAGCTAATGGCAAGCGTTATCTCCAGGTTCCTTCCTTAATTCCTTTAAGGTGACATTTTGTGGCCCTCCAGCTCATGCTGTGCACGATCCCACTCCCAACCCGTCCTTGGGCACTTCAAGGAGCTGGGATCCATAGCCAGGCTCCAGGGACAGAGGAGGATTTCCATTGGCATACAGTGTACCCGTGCCATACCATCAAGTGTGTATTACCTTCCCAGAAACATGAGATCTTTCTTTTCATGAATGACAGAAGTGATGTGGAAATAAAGTGGCATTTATAAATTTAGTATGTTCTCTTTTGCATCAGAGAGTGTCTGCCTGGTGAGATTCAGGTATGGGGGTCAAACAAAGATCTCCCCATCCTGTGCCCCAGATCATGGCGTCCTTGAAAGAGAGCTGGACAAAAAAAGGAGAAGAGAGCTGGATTCAGATCCTGTCTGTGTTTTGCTCTGGGACCTCCAGAAATACCATACTTCCTCTGAGCCATTATTTTATCACCCGACCAGTGGGAAGGTTGGGAAAGATGACCTCTATCTGCTATTCTGACATCAATTTCTGTGATCTCTATAGAAAAGGTAACTCTATCAGATAATGAGGGGTGGGGTTAACGGTTAGAATGAGACCCTGAAAAGCTGCCTCAAGTCACCTTCTTGTGCCAGTCAGAAACTCTGACTACTCATCCTGTTGTGGGCAGGAGGGAGGTGGAGCAAGAAGAGAGATGTAACTGGATCTACTCAGGAAGTCACCCCTGAATCAGCTGCCTGCAATGGTAAGCATCTAACTGACCATCCACAAGGAAAGGCAAAACACAGCGCCATACATGGCATAGAATTTTCTATCTAGTAACCCTGCCCACTGGCAAAAAAAAAAAAAAAGAAAAAGAAAAAAAGGCTGCCATTAAGGTTTTGGGCAGGACTAGGAAAGCAGTGAGCAGATGGTCAGGGGCCTAGGGAGGGTACGTAGCTCCCTCCTCACCAGTCGGTTTTAAAACTTCTCCCTAAACTCATGAGATCCAGCCAGTAACAGCCTAGAAAGTTGGCATATCAGGGCTAAACTCAGCAGTCATCTTCATTTTGAAAGCACAGAACAACAACAACCAAAACAAAGCAGTATATGAATCATTTGAGAAAAAGAACGTTGACTAATGATAAATGTATTTGGAGTTCAAAGAAGCGAGGTCAGTGTGAGCTGGAGAGATTAACAAAACCCTCCTGGATGAGGCAGGATTCGCACTGATCTTGTAGAATGGAAAGGGGATCGTAGAGAAGGTAGTGATAAGATTTAGGAAAGGAGGGGGTCTGATGTGAATCCATAAACACAGTTCAATCAACGGCAAAAAAACAAGAGAATGTATTTCAGGAAAAGTCAGAACATAAGCCAAGGTGCAGAGCAAGCCTCAACGTGACTGGGGATGAGAAAGATGATTTGGACTTGACTGGTGGGTAGGAAGCATCAGGAGATGTTTGGATGGGTTGCAGGGGCAGAGAAAGCCACATTTGGGAAGGCCTTCAACTCCATAAGGCTTGGACTATAGTCAGAGCCAACATTAAGCATTGATAGGCTGTAAAGTACAGGGTAGTGACAATATGAGAAGAGGATTTTTGGAAGGTGGTTCTTATAGCTCATGGAAAGGAAACTGGCATGGGGTGGGAGGCTGGCTGGGAGACTGGTGCTGAAACCCAGCCAGAGGTTTGAAGACCTACAGCATCTGGTTAGATGCCCGAATATAATAATTGGTCGAAGCCTGGGTTGGGGGAATGGCTACAGGAATGGAGATAAAATGTCAATGCAGAGAGACAACGCAAGTGAATAGATGTCAAGTCTCAGTGCACGTGGAAGACATGCGGGTGCATAATTTGAAGAACGATCTATGTGCATGTGTACCTTAAGCAACTCCCTATATAATCTTCTCAGGGAAATAATATATAATTCTACTTTGGAATTAGATCTCACTTCTGGTCTAATTCAAGTGACATGGTTTGCAAGACTGACTCTCTAATGTAAGCTTTTGCTCCAGCGGATGGTATGAGGTCCAACCAAACTCGTGAGGATGTCGTTTTGGATGGTCCTCACCCAATCGGTGCAGCTCTGTCATCTCGAAATTTCTCAAGGAATTCACCAAATCCGAATCATGGGAGAAAGGGTGTGCCCTTGACATGCATTGTCACATTTTATATCAACACTGTTGATATGATAGACACAACTCTTCCCACATAATGACAAAGAAACAGTCACTGAAAGGAGGTGAGACTTAGACCGGCTCTCCAGTCTGCCTGTCTGTAAACACACTTCCCTCTGTACCATTAAGGGACTATGCCTCCAAACCCAGGGGAGTTTTTCTTCTTTGATTTAAAGTGACATGCCATAAATAACTATCTCTTTTCAAGTGCCCAGGCCCCAAGCAGTCTTTATAAGTCAAAACAAATAAATAAATAAAAGTGAAAAAAGTCTTATGACCAGGAAGTTCCCTGTAGAGACAAGACCTCTCTCCAGTATGACTTGATCTAAGATAAAGCATCTCCATGATGCCCACTTTGGCTGCCTATTTCCACTTCCAAAGACTCCTGAGATGTACTTGCCGTGACCTGAAGGGAGAAAGCAGGTAAAATGAGCACAGGGAGGGACGTGGGAGTGAATGGCAGGTGCGCTGGCAGGAGGCTGGATCTGAATACGAAAGTTTCCCAAGACTTAAGAATGCTGAGCTTCTGTTAGAACAGCCATCTGTTACAGCTTGCCAGGAAACACACCGGACTAGAGAGCAAAAACACAACAGATCATCCTGAAATGTAGGATGGCAAAGGAAGACACACACGCCTTTGCTGGGAAGTGTATATGGCCGAGGAGGAGAGTGAAAGCAAGGTTTGGGGAAAGATTATGGTTTTCACTCTTCAATAAATATTCATTGATGCCTTTTAATGTGTCAGATAATGTGCTAGATGGCAGGGACAGAGAAAAGCAGACCAAGCCACGTTGGAGGCTGACATTCATCATGTGATCACACAGATATATTTTATATTTATGTATTTTAAACTATGTTTCATGAAGAAAAAAATTCATGGAATTATGAGCATTTATAAAAAAGGGGTCCCGATGTAGTCTGGGAGGTGGGAGTCATTGCAGGCAGGAGAGGCAAGAAATGTGGGGGTCCCGAGGACAAAGTAGTCCGGTATCCTAAGCCTAGTGTGTAAAATAAGGCCAGTGTGGCTGGGGGACAGAGTAGCACCATCCAGGGCTGGAGCCATAGGTGACAGTGAACTTGGGCAGAGCTCTGTGGGCTACACTGAGAATTTTGATCATTGATTGATAGAAATCCTGTTCTGCTCACTGATTTTGGGGCACCATCCATTGGGTTTTAGTGGAGAAGTGAAATGGCCTGGTTTGCCATTTAAAAAGTTGACCCTGGCCATTTGTAAATTACTAGAATGTTGGAAGCTCACAAATGAGTAATTGCTACTGAATAAGATCTAGGAGAGTTAGCATGTCACCCTGAGGGCAAATGTGGATGGAAACCGGGAAGGAGGCGGTTTTCGTTCAGTATCTTTTAGATACCAGGGATTGTGACAAGGGTTTAGTGAATCTCATTTCATTTAATCTCCATAAAAACTTTATGAAGTAGATGGTATTTCTGCCATTTGACAGATGAGGGAGTATCGACTTTAGAAAAAACCATCCATCCGTCCATCCGTTCATCCATCTATCCATCCATCATTAGCGCATCAGTTCGCTCACCAACCATTGCTTAGAGCACTGACAGTGAAGGTACCTCGCTAAGTACAAGGATTACATTGGTGAACAAGACGTGGCCTCTGCCCTCAAAGAACTCAGAGTCTAAGGGAGACACAGGTGAGTAAATAGGTAATTACAGTTAGTACATAAAGTTCTATGTTATGGGTACTCCCATAGTGCTTGGGAAAGCAAAGGCAAAACACCCTTTCTTATTAGGGCAGGTAGGAAATCTTAACCTGAGGTCTCACAACCAGTATGGGTCAGAGGCAAACCTACGTGGGTAGCTCTTGATCTGAAATCCACATGCTTTGCCTCCCACCATATACACAAGCACTTATTAGATCTGGGTTCAACTTTTGGAAAACACAGGCCACATCTTGACTAAATCCCACTGGAGGTCTAGCCCTAAAGCCCCGTGCGAATAATCGCGACCAAAGTCGGCAAACCTCAGCTTCCATCCCCTCCGTTGCCTGCACTCGGCTGGCGCCAGACCACTCTGGAAGCACTGAGCGCTCGGGCCTCCGTAAGCACCTGCCCAGGACAGGCCCTGCATTTAATGAGCTCTGCCACGGCAAAGGGGCACTTGGCATCTCAGCCGATGGAAATGGCCCCTCAGGCCAAACGAAAAATGAAGTGCACAGGTTGCCAGCGTTTGGAGCAGGAGAGAAAGAAATCTGGGTTGAGTGAGGAAGAGCAATTAATTATAATCTCAGCTCGGGCTGAAGAGTGGTGAGAAGTGCTTCTTCCGAAAATCACTTGTCTCAGAGAAAAGGAGAGGGCTGTCCCCCTTCTGTTCCATCTCACGGGCCCAGAGGGGCCTTGGAGGGGGCGCGTGAACACACACATACACGTGAACACACACACACGCATTCGGCCTCACACTAATTATGTGCCAAGCGTGGCACTTAATGTTTGTTTGAATGATCTTACTTCATTTCGTTCCTACAATGGCCCCTTATTAATATCTCTCTATCCGTACACCAAAAATAGAAAGCACCCCCCCTTCACCTTCCACTCGATTCTTCCAGATTCTTCTCTGATTCTTAAACAGGTTTGTGAAAAAGGACAAGTTACAGAAACAGCTACTCATTCTGCATGGGCCGTGACCCCAGGAAGGGAGCCGACATTTACGACTTGGGCCTTGGAGGGGGATCATTTGCATCGCCCCAGAAGACCGTCGGAAGGAGGAAAGTGGTCTTGTTTTTTTTAGGAAGAAGGTTGACAGGAATGAAAGAGCCTGAGCCACTCTGCCGGGGGAGGGGATGGCCGCAGCCTGAGCTGGGAACCGAGGGCAGGCTGTGTCTGTGCTCGGCGGGCACCGCGAGGTGGGGTAGCTGTGCCTTGGAAAGAGGAGGCCAGGGTCAACACCTGTGGCCAAAGGACCACCTTGCAGAAGATACTACACCTACTGCAGCAAACGGACACGTTCCCTCCCCGGAGTCCTAAAACTTACCCTCAGAGCAGAGAGAGGCCATTCTGGAAGGAGGGAAGCTTGCATATATTCCATGACCAGCCCCGCAGGCACTGTTCATGAACCCACAAAACTAGGTCCCTTGTCTTACATACACAGTCATATAAACTCAGCACTACGCACTGTGCTTCTGTCATTGGCTCTTTTTCATGTTAGCTGGTTCTCCAGGGCCCCCGTGTGCACGCCAGTGGGTATGGGGGCGCGTGCGCTTCCGTGCATGGGTAAATGCAGAGGCGGGGGGCCACGGGTGCCATCTGCATGATTCCCTTAGAGCTGCACATGAAAGCCACGGACTTCTTCAAAACACGAATTTACATTACTGAGTGGCACAGAAAAAAAGGAAAGGGGGAGAGAGAGATGGCCAGCAAGTGAGGCCTCCTTGATTAGGGGCCAGGATGTTTTTCACCAGAGGCAACATCAAGGCCAGGCTCAGAGCACAGGCCGAGCGGGCAGCTGCCTGCTGGCACGGCAGAAGCCTCCCTTCCACCCAGAAAGTTCCCCTCGGTGATCCTGCAGCACGCTGGATGTTCTCCGAGAGGTCATTCTTGGGGTTTATGGCAGACTTCTCATGTCTGGGGGAGGGATTTGCAGGTGACCACTTTATCAGCAGAGCGAATGACGGACAGCCTTGGCTGGGACATGAGGTCGAAGCCGTGGCACCACTATGTATCTGAATGATTTTGGCAACACCTTGTCCCTCTCTTTGCTTCCATCTTCCCGTATGCAATGCATATTTTTCTTGTTGTTTAATTCCAGTATGGTGGGGAGGCTGGAATGAGAGATGCCCTGGGAATGGCTGGCTCAGTCACCGCTATCACCATCATCACGAGACGGGGTCACAGACTGATGGGCCGGGTAGAAGGTGAACAGCTGCGGGGGTATGTTCCCGTGGGAGAGAGGGAGTGCAGAATGGCCAGGGCTGAAAGGACTTTTGTCCAGAAAGGGAGAGCTGGGTATGGTCCCAAGCTGATGGTGATGTGGGGGGCGGGATAGCCTGTGATGGCGGCAGTTCCGGTAGCTTCTTCAGGCTGGCTGGGAGGAGAGCTGCGGCAGAGCCCCCGTCAAGCATCCTCGGCCACTGGGACTGGCCCGTTCTGGGTTCCTGCCCCTGGGCTGTGTTCTTGCAAGTGAGAGCTCAGGCAAACCTCGGGTGTTGGCAGCCCAGGTCCTTTGAGGGTGCAGGGGACAGCAGTGCAGCTCAGAGAGGTAGGAAGCTTGCCCAAGGTCACACAGCAGGCCAGCTCTGTCACTGGATTCCCATTCCAGAGCACTCTTCGATGCCCACAATGTCTCCATTCCAGTTCCAGCATGAGGCTGGTCCAGAAGTACTTCTCACGTAGCTCCCTTGCAGCTTGCCTTGGTCCTGATACGGCCCCCAGCTAAGTGTGGCCCTTAGGGGCCCCCTCCCCTGCCCCCCTGAGTCTGTAAGTTGGGTGGCTGACTGGATGGTTTCTAAGGTCCCTTTAGCTCTGATGATCTGTCGTTCCTCAGCTCACGAGTCACGGAGGCTGTCAGATGTCCGAGTAGGAGGAGGACGCAACATGACAGGTGGTGTCCCTGACTCTGGAGGGGGACTTGGCAGAGCTGTCTCCTCTCCTGGGGACAGGGAGGGTGGGAGCCGACAGGAGGATCCACCCACTTTGGACAAAAGCTATGATTCACCCAGTGGAGGAAGGGAAGGGGGGAGACACACGGCCCAGCAGCATGGGACTCCACACGAGCGATGTCTATGATCTGCTAAGCTCTAGACCCCCAGACCTGTGCACAGAAGGATGCAGACAAACCCCAAAGCTTGAATTCACAACTTTCTCGCTGAGATTCAAGGAAGCCACTATTTTTGTGATAAAGATATTTTAGGATTATTCAGCAAGTTTTAGTGACTCAGTTCTTCATGGCACAGCCAGAGGGGTCTTTCTAAAATAAAAATTGGGTCATGGCATTTTCTTGCTTAAAATCTTTTAGGGACTTTCATAATACTTGTCATGGCCTCTTGAGTCGGGGTAGATATGGCCTTCGCTTGCCTCCCTGGCCTCCTAACAGTGCCCTGGCCTGCCCCACTGCCTCCTGCATTCCCATGGCCCTTCTTTCCCATGGGACCCTAGCTCATTTTCCTCCTCATGGCTGTGGCATGGGCTGGTCCTAGGAATGCCTTTCTCTCCGCACTCCTACCATCCATCGTTAAACTTCCTCCAGGTCTCTGAAGAAATATTACTTTAGCAGAAAGCCTCTCACCCCTCTCCAACCTAAATGAGGATCCCTTTCCTCTTAGCACTTACCTCAATGTGTAATTATATACTCGTTTGAGATTGTTCATTGCTGTCTCTCTCTCTCTTTCCCACTATTCCCAAACCCCATGAGACCAAGAATCATGTTGTTCCTCTTTCCTTCTTGACATGCCAGTCCCTATCACAGTGCCTGACAAAGAGTGAACACACAGTAAAAAGATTTTTTCTTTGTTTTAAAAAAAGGAACGCATTGTCGTTGGGACCCACATCAGGAATAACTGTCACAAAGTGTGAAATGTCCACAGTTCGTTCCAAAATGCCTTCAGGGGAACTTGTGCATTGATGTAAATAAGGGCTTTGAATCACTCCTCCCAGAGGAGAGCAGTTTTAGGACCATAAAATGTGGAGACCAGACTGAACTCTAGAAAGAGCACCTTGGTGGAAGGTTGCAAGTTCTTTAGTTGTGGAACTTGTTTCCTAGCCAAAGCTTTGTCCAAACCCCAATATATAAACCACATGAATGCAAAGGTCTCTGGGTAATGTGGGGATGTGGCATGCTGGGGGCATTGGGGAAGCAATTCCTATAGTCTTTATTCTCTGCTAGTTGTGTCCCTAGGGTGGGATAGTGGCAGTGGTCCACCCTGGAGTTTGGCAACAAGGGGGTCTATTGTCTGCAGGGAATTTAAAAACAGTGATACAATCAATAAACAATAAATATAAAACAATGAGATCTAAGCCTAAACTTCAACTTCTTATTAGACAACTCTAGATAAGATCAGTGATAAAACGCTCTTCTTCCCCTGGGGGGGCAAGCCCGCACTGCTTGCATGCTGCAGATCCCAATGGCCTTCTTCCACGGAAATTTTATCCAAAGCCCTCATCAAAGAAGGGACTGATTTGGTCAAATGGTCAAACTCCATGTCAGACAAGCTCAGAATGAGGGTGCCCAAATGGAATGAAGTCCACCTAAGCTGAGCACTAGATCAAAGGGCTTTAGTGTTGGGCTCGTGGCTACCGCCAGGACACAGGCTTGTGTGTTTGAGAGGTAAGACGGGATGGAGGTCAAAGGCAGCCAGCCAGCCAGCCTACATTCAGATCTGTGCTGTGTCATTTACTAGGGTTTGAGCTTGGGTAAATGACCTGAGGTCTTGAGGCTTAAGTCCTCATCTATAAAACGGGGATAATAGAGCGACCTACTGAGGAGCCTGATGTCTCAATCAGAAAAGAGAATCCGTGCTCATCGTTTAGCAAGAGAGTAAGCCCTAGTGCCTGTGACTACTGATCATCTCTTGGGAATTAAGTGACTGGAGTCTTCTTTCTCTTGATGCCTGGTTGCTGGTTGTTGGGAAAGACACACGTGGTATCAGGGATGTATCCGCAATGCAAGGGCACCTTTCTCCATCTGGGCATGCTCCTTGCCAGGGCTGAATGTACAAAATGTCGAGATCCGCAAGAAGAAGCCACGAGTACCTGCTGGAACCCCCCAGAAGGAAACATCAACAACTTTACCTTTCTGCCTGGTCTTGATATGCCACAAATGGAGTTGGGCCTAGGGAGGTTGAGGACGTGACGGGGGCTGATGTCGGGACAGGAATGCAAGCTAAACATTAAAAAGAAACTCATGGAAAGTACATTTTCTTCTTAGAGCGAGGCTTGAGATAATCCTTTTTCTGCTCCTACAGTCCTGTCAGGCCTCATGAGCTTCCATGGGCTAGAATAATTACCCCTTTTCTTAATTACCTTACACCGCCAGTAAGCCCAGAGCGCGCTCAGCATCTCAGAAACAGAAACACTTCACATTGCACAGTGCATCTTACTGATGCGTCTGTGATTTAATGTGTTTGTGCAGAGAGAAATGGAGACAGGAAACAGTATTTGCCACCTGCCTACCGTGTGCCTGACACTTTCCATGCGACATCTCCTTTAACCCCTATGATAATCTTGTATGTTATTCCCATTTGTCTAATTGGAAAATTGAACTCACAAAGGTCAATGAACTCACCCGAGGTTACACATCTTGGAAAAAGTAGAGAAAGTATTGGGCCAATAAAAACATCACATGATGTTTCTATTTCCTCTTTGTTACTCTACTGCCTTTTTCATATTTCATTTCTCAAGCATTCATTCATTCTTTAAACAGCCTTAGAAGGGAAACAGGGCTTTGGAGAGATAATAATGATTACCCGTCGTCTCAGGGCAGTTTCGTGGACACAGCTAGGAGTCTAAAATATGTGAAGTTTGGTGACCAGAAAGCTTACCCCAGTGTGTACAGGAGGAACTCAAATCCTTTGTAACCCCCTAGCACCTCTCCTGAGAGAGATGGAAGAAAGAAGCAGGGAAGGTAAGTCATTTTTCTACTGGCACACAGTAAAACATTTTTCAGTCCTTTACCTGTAGGGTTTTGGAGGCTCTCCCTTAGTGAGGTCTGGTTCAAGATTTTTAGAAACAAAGCCTTGCTCCAGATCCTCATGGCATCCACTCTCTGGTGGAGTGGAATTTTCCATTTACTGAGTGAACCGACTTCTGAGTGACAACATCCTCCCACCTAGAACCTGGATCAGGCCCAGGCTTCAGGTTCCAGGCACTGCCATGAAATTCATAAGCCCTCATCCCCTGGGGCTGGACCGTCATGCCTGGTGTGGGCAGCTTTCCATGCTGAAGCCCGTGCTGAAGGCTGTGCTCTGCTCTGATAGGAGCACACAGAGAAGCCCACTCCATCCTGCAGGCCCTTGCTAAGCAGATACGTTCCAGCCCAAGAACACATTAGTCATGGTGACGACTGTTGCTGACTCGAGGCAGTGCAGGATGTAGCACACAGCGGTAGAGGGAGGAGGCCCTGGGGATCAACCAGGCCAACCTCAATAGTTTCCTGCTGAGGAAGCTGAGGTCCAATGGGGAGCAGTAACTCATGCAAGACCACCCAGTGGGTCATGATAGAGGTGAGCTCTGGCATTCGTTCACTCTGATCAGGGCCTTGGGCACCCTCAACAGTGGAGGTGGTCAAAAGCCACAGGAGAGAGGTAGACATGTTTTAGAGATTGGTTCCCTTAGTGTGCTGGACCAATACTGGTGGGTTCTGGGCTGGGAGATTTGGTCAAATCATGAGTCCTCCCTTCCTTCCTCAGGCTTCAAAGAAGACTTTGGATATAGGCCATTAAACTTAGGAGCCATCCCTAGGGAGACTTTGGTGCAGAGGCAATATTGACAAGAAGGGATGCTAAAGATCACCAAGGTGAAGGGCTGCACTGGGGGTCCTGGAGCTGAGCGGGCTTTCCCATGAGCAGTTGTGTTAGGAGAAAGCTGGTTCAGCAGCTACTCATCACATGCTTTTGTCACCTGGCCATTGCAAGTCTATTCATTCATTCATTGAACAAATACATCGAGAGTGCCCATACATGCCACGCACTGTCCCGAGTCCAGGGCTACAGTAGCAAGTTAATTAAAGTCCTTGTTCTCATGGAGCCTGAAATTTACAGAGCCTTCTCAAATGCCACCTTGTCAGTGAAGCCTTCTCTGGTCACACCGCACAGAACTGGTCCATCTTTCCGTAATTTTTACAGCATGCAATGCCTGATGAATGTTTCTCGAATGATTTCGCGAACTCAATAAATCATCCATAAACACTTATTTAGTATTTCCTATGTACAAGGTCCTAATTGGTATTTATCATACATTGATGAGAATCGTGGTGTTCTGAATATAGGTTTTATCACTTCTTGATGATCATAGGGATTATATGTCACCGGTCTATGTATGGTGGACGCGAAGTGTTCTGGTAGCGAAGTGACTATTAGTACACGTTATTAGAAGGAGGGAGGAAGGACGGCTAGTAATGAAAGCTCTCTGAACGTGCATGGTAAGAGGCATTTTGCCACCAATTCAAAGATTAAGCAACTGTACGTTTCCAAGCTAGGTCGTACTCAGATCCAAGATTAAGATCAAGGACTTTTGAATATAGGCCTGGGCCTATATTCTCTATGGGTAAGACATAGGCTATTAGGGAAAATTCGGGAAGCAGAGGATCTACCAAGGATCACCTGGGAGTGACCCATCCTAGCCAGCTCCTGCTAGGGCCATGGCAGCCTTACCTTTATCCATCGTGGTCCTTGGCAACTCATTCCAGAACTGAGGAAACTGCCTTTCCAAGAAGTCTCTCTTCATGGTCAGCTAGAATCTCTCCATCCTTCTGTGAATTGGTTCTGACCTCCACGGAAATTGAATTTAATTATCATAGAGCTTTTGGCCAATATGATGGTTCAGAGCACAGATTTTGGTGTCAAACTGAACTTGGCTAAGATCCTTCACTTTCTGCATTTCTGTCCTCTCCTCTGTAACTTGCATTGGTGAGAGCCCCAACTACTGGACTGCGGTGAAGATTAAGTGAGATGATCTGCATGAGGCTCCTACCCTAAGACGAATTACATGGTGGGTCCTTAACAAATGTTAGCTCCTGTGGTTGTTTGCTTACAGTGAAGATTATTAGTCACTCAGCAAACCTTTCCCAAGTGTCAGTCAAAATGCCAGGCATCGTGTAAAGTGCTGAGAACTCGGGAGTAACTAAGAACAAAATCCCTGTTCTCAAGAGCCTGACACTCTCGTTGGGACCTGACACGTACGCAAGTTCTGTTCACTGAGGCAGACTCGAACACAGCACAAATGGAATACCCGTGTTGGAACGCACAGGGAAGAGGGTCATTCCAACTGCGGGTTGGAAGACAGCGTGGCATTTGAGCCAAGTCCTGAAGAATGAGCAATGAAGAAGAGGGAGAAGGTCAAGAGAATGGACTGATCGATGATAAGAAAGAGCTGGGCATTTTCCAGGAAGGCATGTGTTCCAAAGCAGTCAGAGTGTAGGGAAGGTAGATGGATATAAACAGGAGTAGGACTGGAAAACGTTGAAGCATCTACTAAACAGATGTGTTAATACCAGAAAGAGTAATTTGAACTTAGTTTTTTAAATATCAGGGAGCCACCGAGAAGCCTTGAGGATGGATGTGGCATGATCTGACCCAAGATTGGGTGGAGACTTTAACGTCAGATGCACAGGGGTGATTGGAAGGGTGAGACCCTGGCATCAGGGAGAGCCGCGGGAAGTGCTGCAGTAGCGTAGACGGACGCAATAGCCCAGGCTCCCATATCATGACCAGATGTCCTCCATTAGCTCCCCTGCTCACCCTTCTCACCTCCTTTCCTGCTACTCCACCTTCTACTCTGCTGTACTCCTGGCCCTGGAACACCGCAGGCACGTCTACATCTCAGGACCTTTGCACTTGCTTTCCTCTCTGCCTGCAATAATTACCCCCCACTTATTCCCATGGCTTGATTCCTTCCTTCGCTTGGATCTTATCCAGATGTCACCGATTTATCTAAAATGGCCCCCAGTTGTTTTTTGATCCTTTTACCCTGGTTTCTTTTTCTCTCTTTCTTTCTTTCTTTCTTTCTTTCTTTCTTTCTTTCTTTCTTTCTTTTTCTTTCTTTCTTTTTCTTTCTTTCCTTTCTTTCTTTTTCTCTTTCTTTCTTTCTTCTTTCTTTCTTTCTTTCTGTTTACTTTTATTCACAAAACTTACACCACCTGTCATTATATGACAACCTTACTTGTTGACATCCTTATTATCTGTTTTTATGAAGGTAGAGATCTTACGTTTCTCATTCTTCCCTGTATCCTTAGTGCCTTCTCAACACGTTTTAGGCATCTGGTGAATATTGGTTGAATGAGCGAAGGAATGATTTGTCCTCCTTTGCCCCATAGGGCATTCAGTTTGTCACCAACAAGACATTTTACGGGGGCACAAAATGAAATTGGCTCCTATCCCTGAGAATCCTACAACTTGACCCATGAAGCATTGGCACAAAAGTGATTTCTGAGGCCTCATGGCACAACAGGGAAGAGTTCCAGTGGGCTGGAAATAAGCACTTGAGGCCATAGCTTCTTGGGCCCAGATGACTAGGGATAAGACTTTGAGGACAGAGCTGCCAGCAAACTACCAAGGTCCTGGCATATGGCTGGCACTTAGTAGGCTCTCAATAAACATTGGGCGAATTACTGAATGTATGGCCCATTTTGCTGAGTTCTTTCCAACATTCCATGCCTGTTTAAGTGGAAAGATGGAAAACATCAGGCCACAACAGAGCTCGGAGCAATGAAGGAGGGGTGAGCAAGCCAACGCTTTTATTTATGAAACCCCATATAGACCATTTTACTCTCATAATGAGTAATCCTCATATTATGTGGTGTTACAAATGCTAGAACAACAATACCATGTATTTATGGAGTGACTGCCTCCGAGGGGCTCAGACCGTTTTACGGACATGATCTCATTCATGCTGTCTCAGGTCTTCTTTTCAATTACAGAATGGTTCATTGTTCCAAACGATGCAAACTATTTCTTCTAGACACACTCTTAGAATTATCCATTCTCCTGTTACAGGTTCAAAGATTTACAAATCACCACCAAATGGCTCCAGAATTGCTACAGCAGGAAAGGAGGTGGGTGGAAATGGAAATTTTCTGAATTTATAATTTAGCAGCTCTTCAAATATTAGGAAGTCATTCTTTGTATACTCATCTTAAAAACAGGGGAAAACATAGGCTATGACTTATACTAATAAGGGTGGGAAGAAAGGATATTAATCCTCCACAATGTTAGCTTGGACTATAAAAATAAGAGTTAACTAGTGTGGCTAAGAGACAGGATAATTATATCCACGAAAAGCATAAAAGCAGGTGGCGATATGGACACAGTCTCTAGCTAAGGGTCACAAGAAATGGGTTCTTCTTTCACACTGCTGTAAATTACTTTGTGCTCTTAAACTCCTAACTTCTCTGGGATTTGTTGTCTTCGGGGTTGGAACGGGTGCTCCCGAGTCCCTCCCATTAGCAAGAGTTCCCCGGTCTGCATGGTTCTGCTACAACCACCAACAAGCTGCCTAATGTTTCACCTGGAACATAGCAGATGCTCGGCAAGTGTTCAGTAGATGGCTCCGCCTACTTTTCAGTAGTTTGCACATGAGATTTGATTTAATACCCAGTTGCTGAGTGCCTATTCTACTCCAGGCACAAAAATAGTGCTGGGTTATAAAAAGTTTGTGAAAAAGATAATCATTTACATCTATGTAAGCTGTGAAAGGGAACCAGATGATGAACTCCGATTCAACAGAGGCTTCTTGGAGGAGGTGACATAAGCTGGGTTTAAATGGATAATGACTGGGAGCTCGCCAGATGGACCAGAAAGGGAAAGGCGTTGCAGTCAGAAGAAGAGTACACACAAAGACACGGAGGCGATAAAGAGCTTGGGGAATGTGAGTAAAGTGTGGGGATGGGGCAGCAGGAAGCCAGGCTGGAGAAGCAGGTGAGGGTCGCATGATTAAGAGTCTGAAACCTTGGCTATGGATCTCCGGCTTTGTCAGTAGGGAAGGCTCCTAGCAGGAGACGGACATGTTTGATTTTCAGAAGGAACCTTAGAAATCACTTTACCATATACTTCACTCCAAGGAAATCATGGACTCAATGTTATTTCTGTTTTACAAACCGAGAAGTTGAGATTCAGATGGGATAAGGCATCTGCCTAGAACCGAATAGCTTAAAAATAGCAGAGCCAGGATTAGACTCCTTTAATAAAAGTCTATCAAATCTCCCTTCTCCAACCAATGTAATTGAGCCTATTCGTCCTGTCCTGCACAGACCCCTGTTCCAGCAGCTAAGTCACCTGCTTGTTCTCTGAGCACATGATGACAAATCCCTTCCCTACTCTGGCCTCCATGCTGTTCTCTCAAGCTGCCCCGTCCAAATCCTCCAAATTCAAATTCTACAAATACTTCAAAATTCAACCCAAGCACCCTCTACGTCAGGAAGCTTTCCCTGGCTACTCTAGTTTCCGCAGCCCCTTGCAGAAGGACTACAGTATTTATGGCGTGTACCCTACATCACCCTAGCCTTCATTCACACATCCCACTCAGCCATCCCAGATGTGACAGCTTCTATGTGCCTAAGACCATGCTAGGCAGTGGTGATATGGGCAGTGAGCAAAAGACACAGTCTTTACCCTCATGTAGCTCAAATCTAGTTTGGGGAGTCAGCAATGAGCGCCACGCATTCACGCACTTGGATAGCGTTTCAAAGGCGGACGGCAGGGTGGGGATAAGAAGACAGGTGTCCCAGTGCTCAGGGAGGGCTGCCATGAAGAAATGGTGCTCAAGCTAGGGCCGAAAGGATTAGAGGGTGAATAGTTGTTAACCAGGTAAAAAGAAGGGGAGAGAAGGGGAGAAATATGGCCTGGGCTGAGGGAACAGCCAGCACAAGCCCATGGCGGGAGAGAATATGATGTATTGAGGAACAGAAAGGAGGCAGTTTTCACTAGCCAGGACACATAGGGGCAAGCAACAGAAAGTGACTCTCATGACATTGAAACCCAATAGCAAATTATGGAAGGATAGGGAGAAGTTCAGAGCTTCACTAGGAAATAAAAAGCCCATCACAAACATTGTGACTCATAAGCAATCTGGGAGGGATCCTGAGAGCTCATAGTTTTAACATCGGATTCCAAAGCCTGCAACACCACCCCTCCAGCACAGGGCTTCTGGCACTTTTGTCACCAGTGCTCTGAAAATAGGCAGGTGTCGCTGCTATCACTAGGATGAACTTTTCCCCAGTCTTTCTCCCCCACCGGCTCTACCATTAGCCCCAGCCAGGCACCTCTGACCGGCTGCTGTGCTCTCGTTCCCTAACTAGCCCGGAGAGTTTATATCTGGCTTTTTAGCTTCCATAGTGAGACGCAGACAGTCTCTCATCAAGATTTATAATGTGAAAGACTCCGCAAACATAGAAAGAAGGTTCATGCGCTGGGCACACGGCCGCGCAACTGGAAGGCGAGAGTGCCCGTAAAATTCTCTAATTGTTTCAGTTGTGCTCATGTCATCTGCCGAACTGAATTGAGATCTCCTTCGGGGAAGGGCCTGTGCTTTCTTCCTCCCTCACAAACTCAGCCATGACGGACGGTCCCGGCCACAGACTCCCTGCTCAATAAATTCTTGTTGACTCCAGTCTAGTTCATTCTGCAAAGGTCATTTCATTTGGCCTTAGCTGGGAGATGATTTTCTAACTTGGCCCTGGAGTCAGTAACATCTGCAGATAATCATGTCATTTGGCCATGCAGAACCTGTGGGCATGGGGAAGCTTCTGGAATGTGAGCAGATATGGAATAGAAACGGCTACTTGACATACCCATCACTTCTCCGGGGCAGGTATTCCCTTTAGGGCCGTAGAGAAGCTCATGTCTTGAAAAAACTCATTTGGGCAATCCACCATTAAGCAGTGGTTACTTCGGTGAAAAAAGCTTCTTAAAAAAATGAACAGTCCACACAATCAGGTGCAACACCTTGCAGCAACGAGTTTCTTCCTGCATTTTCTTTTACAATGTTTTGGTAGGAGTGCTGGATTAGGAACCAGGGTATCTGAGAGCCAGACCTAGCTCTGGGCTCATAAGACAGGAAGCCTCGGTAGAGTCCCATTATGTCCTGGACCCTCAGATTCCTCTTCTGTAAAATGGGTGTGAGGATTTATGAGGGTGCAGACTATACCAGACATCTGTTGTTTCTGCTTGTTCGACATCCTTCTGTCTTTTTCCAGAAATTGTTTACATCTGTTCTTTTAGAATGGTGATTTTCAAATTTGAGCATATATCAGAATCCCATGGAGGGCTGTTAAAACACAGATTCCTGAATACTTTCTTCAGAGTTTCTGATGTTATAGATCTGTATAAATAGTTGTATTATAAAATTATAATAGTAGCATGAATATAATAATGTATTATACAATGTGATTGTATTATGGGAGTTGTATTTCTAGGTGGTTTTCGGGGGGTGCTGATGTTACTGGTCCAGTGGCCATACTTTGGGAATCACTACACTAAAAAGCCACCCCTCCCTGATTCTAAGTCCATGGGGTTCAGAGGCTAATTTCAGCCTTTGGCTCCACAGATGGGAACACAAACCAGGCCTGACTAATCAGTTTATTCCAACCATCCAGCGATACAGGGTTAATAGGGTGAGCAAGAGAACCACGTCGAACCAATGCACACCTCTTCTTCCGGGGTTGTTCACCTGCTGGAATGTGAGCCTAAATCCACCAGAGGCCATCTTGGATCTTCTGACCATTATACCGACGAGAAAAACAGAGATGAAACATGCAAAACAGAGATTCCTGAAACTCCAGCTTCTCTAGCCATCCTCAAAGCATGCTATATAAAACCCCACATTCTCCTTTTAGCTTGAGTCACTGGGGTTTCGGTTACTTGCAACCAAATAATCCTAGTAATCCTATACACCTCATTTCCCAAGAGCAGAGAGTGGGTTCGGTCCTTTAAAAAAACAAAACAAAACAAACAAAAAACCCAAAGAAACTTCTAAGAAGTTGTTAACTGTGAGACAGTGACCAGATAGGTAAAGAACCTTTGCTGGGTGTCTAGTAAATACCACATTCTCTGCTTAGTGACTTGCAAACATTACCTAACTTAATCCACACGATGACCCTGGGAGGCAAATACGATCATAATATCAGCTCATGGAGAAGAATACTGAACCTCAGAGATTTTAAGAAACTTGCTTAACATTGCTTACCCAGTAAAAGGCATAAGGAAAGAAAAGACAAAAAAAAAAAAAAAAAAAAAAAAAAAAAAAAAAAGCCAATCCAATTGGCCTGACTCCAGAAGCCATATTCTGTCATTCTTGTGAGATCAGAAGTCTTGACCTTCCATTTTAATTCAGAGACCACGTTGTCCTGAGGATATGATGATGGTGCTTGGTTCAAACAAAGTGAATATATAAAAGTTATGGGTCCCTTTGAGGAACAACAAAACTTATGGCACAATTTGGCCTGAGCTCAGAGAATGCTTTGAGGATGGCTAGAGAAGCTGGAGTTTCAGGAATCTCAGAGGACGGAAAAGCCTCCGGCTGACTGCAAACTGGCAGAGCAGCACAAGCCTCGGTAGTCTGAGGTCTGGAAGGAACTGCCTCTGTCTCTGTGTCCGGCTCACCATCTCTGCCTGCCTTGAGTTCTGTGCAGCACCTGCTTCAGGGATCCCAACAAAGGCACCCTCCTTGACATCAACAAACTCTTAAGCTGTCCACTCATCCCAACTCATTTTGTTACATTGACAGCTGCCCAAGTCTGTTCCCTGCCCAGCTTATGGGCAGTATCTCCCACAAGCCTGCCTCTAACAGCCCGCACCCGAATCAGAATTTGGTAGTATGCCAACGATGACCCCAATAAATACTTTATTGGTTACCAACTTCCCCGTCTCAAAATATATACATAGATGGTTTGATTCTATTAACAGATTATTTCTTAAAGATTTTATTTATTTATTTATTTATTTATTTATTTATTTAGAGTGCGAGTAGGGGGAGGGGCAGAGGGAGAGAGAGAATCCTCAAGGAGACTCCTCCCTGAGCGCAGAGCCCAATAACATGGGGCTTGATCTCATGACCCTGAGATCATAACCTGAGTAGAAATCGAGAGTTGGATGCTACCCAGGTGCCCCAACAGATTTTTTTTTTTTTTTAATGTTCATGGCTCTCAGATCTTTTCAGTGTGACCTGTGGGTCCTTTGCACTATCTCAACTGTTCTGCTCTTTGATTTACACTTGTTCCACGGTATGATGACAGCCTGGTGTCCTCTGGCACGTGCAATGACAGTGGAGGGATTTGAACCCTCATTCTTTGCTGCCTGCACCACCTCTTTCACAGTTTCTTAACCTGAGTTCCTCCTTCCATTCTCCTCCTACACACCTGGACCATGCCCTTCCTGACCACATTGCTGTCTTTCGGCAACACAAAGATTCCTTTTGTTCATAAGCTAAAAGCCTGCTATTGATTTAACCTCTTGCGTGTACCAGGCAGAATTCATAGACTCTTCCCCAACTGCAGTTCCAGCCTTGCTTCCTTCAGCCACGCCCCCACTGTACATTTAGCCTCAACTGCCCCCTTACCCTGGACTCCGTCTCTGCATCTCTGAGAAGGATTGTTTCCTGACATGTTGACAACACCCTCTTGCATCTTTGCCCATCCAAACCTTACCTGTCCTTCAAGTTGTAGCTGAAAAATCTTCCTTCTCCATGACCTGTCCTCAGTCCCTGGGACTGGAGATGATTATGCCTCTTCTCTACTTCCAGAGCTCTTTTATTGTCCTTCTCTCCCAGTCCCTAGCCCTGTCTTTATTATAGTTATTTATAGATAGAAATCTTATCTCCCCCACACGTCTATAAAATCTCTGAATACACAGTCCTATGTCATTCACCAATGTATTCCACACTGGACCTGCCTTATTGCCTTGTACGTGTTAGAAACTCACATGTCTAAAACTGAATAAACCTATAGGTTCTGGGATGGGACCCTACCCAAAATGTCCCTCTCATAGTCTTTTGTAATCATGGAAATTCCACAGTATAAGATTAGTTGCTCTGGGTTGGCACTAAGTAATCATAGTAGGGGTATCTCATTAGACCAGACTTAACAATAAATGTCCCCAGTGATGGGATCAGTGACCAGGTATCTCTGGAGCAACTGGGGACCCCACATGAAATAGTTCCCACCTAAGCATGATTTTATTTTGGTATAATGCTTTAGTTTTTTCAATCCACATGCGTTTTGAATTCTATTTTATGCAATACCAATATTACATTTAATATAAATATTTCCTCCCAATGGTCAAATAAAATTAAGCCCCAGGCGTCTATGACAGGTATATCCAGTGGCTCTGAGTCCCTTCCGGTTTCCCAACATGGATGGCCTTCCCACTGGCTGCAAGGCACAGCCTTGGAGGATCTGAGTCATTCACATATTTCTGTGAATGAATGATTCAGCTCTTTTCTAGCTGAGGGCAAAAGGAAGACAATATGAGACATGAGAGACTTAATAGGGACAAACTAGTATTGTGTTTCCTTGAGGAACAGCATTAGGCAGATCTGGGGAGACAGGCAGAGAGAATATCTTTAGCATATGAGACTAGTCAAGGTGCCCTGAGAATGAGGGTGAGGAGGGAGTCTGATCTGGTCACCAGTTTTCCAAATGATGACCCTGCTTTGCCCTCTCCTCTCCCCATCAAAGGTGAAGGCCTGAGATAGAGAGGTCATCAATTCATTTTCTGATTAGAAGCTGGGAGCTGGCTTATCCAGAGCCTGGGGGCTGTCAGCACAAGATTGTTAATGAACATGTTTCCTGTAGATAATTATAGGAAAGGGAATATTGAAAGCACTTTAAACATTTCATTCTCTTTAATTCATTAATTATATTGCAATTATCCCATGCTCAGGAGCTGTTCAGGAGGCTGGATTCCAGCTATTCCTATGAGGCCCCATGGGCAGAAATGAGGGCTGAGGGCTTGGGGAGAGAGGGCCTGAAGAGAAAAGCTCAGAAAAGGTTAACTGTGCAGATACAAGAAGCTAATTGGAAACCCCTTAAACAAAATCCAGGTTAATAAGAGCTGAAAAGAACAACACATCTCTTTGATAATGATTATTATGATTATTATCATTGTTTTCCACCTACATCAAAATTGCTTGCATTTTGATAGACCCATCATAAGCAACCTGACCCTTCCTGAAAGCCTCTGGCCCTGAAAGTTGAATCAGGAGACTCAGAGACTTTTAGAGATGGGGTGAATCTTTAAAGATGGTGGAATGATGGGGAAACCAGTCTAAAAACTGCATCTGGGTCTTTCACATCCTAGGCCTGACACTTCGTTCTCTCCCCAAATTCTTACAGTATCCATAAAAGGGTACGTAAGTAAATTGGATCAACAATTACACCCTGACCCCTTCCGTACACCAGGCTCGGGAGTGGTACAGATGAAGTCTTTGTTCTCATAGAACTTACGCTCTATGGGAACAGGCCAGTTACACAGGCCATCATAATTATAGATGAGGTGCAGGGACCAAGGCCATGGGAGCTCAGGGAGGGAGTTCCTGTTCTGATCAGTGAGAAGGCTCCCTGTGTGGTCTCTCTCTTTGGTACACATGTGCATCCCATTAATGGTATTACCTCGAATCTCAGTGCTTCCCAACTTCACCCTCCTCGCTTTCAGGAAACCCAGGCTGCTTTCTTCCCCAGTGGCTTCCTCTAGGAAATCTGGTGGTGATAGTGGAAAGGTGAAACGTTGCCCACACACAGAACTGGAGCTGCAGCACGAAGGTCTAGGTGGGCACCGATCCGCCCCCCCTTTCCCCTTGTCCCTCTGCTATTCATAGCTTCCTTTTTGTCCCAGAGGCCATGCCATCACCAACCTCCTCTGGAGTGCTTGCGTCCGTGCCACCCATAGGTGATGTTGCCACTGAAAACAAGGTGCAATATTACAATGAGTCACTAATATATTTCTGTGAATTAATGAATCTGCTCTTTTCCAGCTAAGGGCAAAAGGAAGACATTATGAGACATGAGAGACTCAGTAGGGATCAACTAGCATTGTGTTTCTTATAGTACAAAACAGAGCTGGGGGAGACAGAGAGTGTCCTTGGCATATGAAACTAGCCACGTGACCCTGAGCCTGAAGGTATGTTATCCCTGTCTCTATCATGTGAACTCGCTTGTGTGACATGGATTAAAGATGATACAGATGAGTCAATCCAGTTGTCCCACTTGAGGCCCAGGATATCTTATAATGCTCAATTGACATCAGCAAAAATAATTTGTATCTGACTTGAAACTGACCAAAAACATGTGAGGGTATTAAGGAGGGCATGTGTTGTGATGAGTACTGTGTGTTACATGTAACTAATGAATCGTTGAACACTGCATCAAAAACTAATGATGTGCTATATGCTGGCTAACTGAATATAATAAAAAAAACCAAAACCAAAACAAAACAAAACAAAAAACCCCGAAAACACATGAAGGAACCTAGCTGAGACCAAAGGAACTGCCCAGCTGAGCCCCGTCCAAACTGCTAGCATGCAGAATCATGAGTTAAATAAATGGCTGTTGTTTTAAGCCACTGTCTTTTGGGATAGTTTGTTACGCAGTAATAGCTAACTGATAGAGCATTTAACTCTATTATAAGTCCGTTTAATTCAACCAAATGATTTGGAATACCTATTATGTTCCTGGTCACTGAAGACATAATAATGAATAAAACACAGTCCCTATTCATGGCAATATGCAAACCCGATACCTCTTAAATGTAACTAAGAAGTTTGAAAACTGAGATTTTTACACTTTTGTATCTGGATCACCAGAGTGTCTATGTTTAGGCCTCAGGGTGTCTGTGGACTGCTGGAAAACATATTAAAAATTTGCATGCATGTGCCTATGTACATTTGTTGAGAAGGCTCTTGGTTTTACATCACATTTTTCAAAGGGACGTTGAGAACCTTGGATGGTAATGCAGTGGAAGTCTGTTCACATTGTCCAGCACTCACATAACAGTGCAGTCTACTCAGGGATACATTTCACTGTGGACTCGTCCAATCAGAAAGTTGTCCTCAAAATGATATGCGGCCAAAGGCCACAGAGGTTATGTGTTGGCCCATCAGAGTGTTAGAAGTGTCTTTAAAAAATCTTCCAACAGATAAATGTTATCACTTTCTTGTCATATAGAGCAGAACCTTTGTTTGATCCCAAAGCACAGTTTCTTAAAAAAAAAAAAATGATGGGCTTATCTGCGTCCTACTTTTGTTCACTGTAGGGTTGGTAAATCTTTCTCACAGGGCAAAAGGACAAGTCTATCATTCCCTCTAGCCTTGCTCTTCTGGCAAAAAATGCCTCTCTTAGCCAACAATGTAGAAAATCTACCCTGTGGGTTCTTGTTGGAGGATTTCATTGCGATCCGTCTGAGATGAAGAGCCACACTGAACCCTGATGGCAACAACGTCGGATGTTTGGGGAGACAGCCTGATGGGCACTAATTATCCCTTTCTCTTTTTTACTGGGGTTGTCTTCATTTTTAAGCCAGATAACAAAAAAAGGGGAGAGGGAGCAAGGTCAAGGCCAGAGAAGGCCCTAAATAACTACAAGGCCCCTATCTTATGGTATAACCAGTTCTTCTATAATCTTGCTTAGCATCTTTGACCAAAGCTACCATCTCTGAGTCTAGCTATCTTTACTTGTAGACTTGGAATTATTATCCGGGCCCTGCCCTCATGACTAAGGTGGTAGGTACTGTGCCGCTCAAGCCAATAGGTGTGGAAGTGACTTGCAAATCGTGAAGTGCTACTAAACCTACATGAGGTTGGTCTCCTCTATTTTGTGTTTCCCGTGATTCACTTGGAGTCTTATCCCTGATGCCATGTAATTCTCTCAGATTGCCACCCCTGGAGTTAATGACGTCAAAGCGCATTAACGATATCGGATGGACAACATCACTCCCCAAATCAGCCCCTTCCCTGACACCCGCTGGATGGCGGGAGTGGCCGAGTGTTGAATTCCTACAGTCCCTGTGCTTCCCTGGACTGTTGTGTTGAAATCACTGGTCTTATTTCTGCATCAAGAGATGGTAAAATTTAGTGGTTAACAGCATGAACTTGGGAATAACACTGCCTGGGGTCGAATCCTGTAACAACCACTTATTAGCCATGTAATCTCGTGCAAATCATTCAGCCCCCTGTGCCTCAGTTTTTTCTCATAGGAATCTATAACTCACATGGTTGGGGGGATTAAAGGAGTCAAGCATGTAAAGTCCTTAAAACAATTCCCAGCACTTAGTGGAGTGGGAAGAGAGCTCAAAAATACTAGTTAATATTATTAGCTTGTTTCTGTGCCAGCTCGGGAGTGCCTGTGGTGGTGGCCGGGGTTGGATTTGTTGGTCCATTTCCATATTTTCAGTCCCTGCTGCTTGATAGGTGCTCAAAAAACAGGAAAACATGCATGCATGAAGGATGAATGAATAAATGAGGGAATGAATGATGTGGGGAGAAACCCTAGCTCTGAAGGCAACACACATGAATCCTGGTCCTAGTCCCATCTTTAACTCCATCTGACACCTCTGAAACCCATTATTTACCTCTCTAACCTGCAATTTCCTTGCAAATGCAAGCAGCGGACCAGATAATCACTAATGACCATTTCATCTCCAGAGGTCTATAAAATGAGATTATGAGGTGAAAAGGAGAAGAGTTACTTCACTCAGAGTCTGCTGGTGGGCCAGGCAATTTACATAGAGAGGCTTGTGAAATCTTCCCAAAACACTAACAGGTAAACAAATGGTCTCCATTTGATAGAGAAATTGATGAGATCCAGAGAGGTTAACTAACTTCCCCAAGACCACATAGCCAATAATTCGGGAAGCGAAGACTCAACCCAGTTCTAACTGAAGTCAAAGGTCAGTCCTTTCCACTATCCTATGGAGATCCAAGATATAGAAGGGAAAGATGGCGTGTTGTCACCCATGCAACACCTTCTCCCACCAATGGAAAGCAGAGGCGGTGAGCAGGGGGCAGGGCAGGTATACTTAGAACAGGTGTGGAGTGAGCTGTCATTTGACATACACATTTAGACACATCAGCATCTGTGTTGGGGTCCAGATGGGGAGAGATTAAGCAGGGGAGGCAGTAGCAGCTATAACATTAGCCTTGAGTTAATTGCTATTTTGGTGTCCTTATGGAAGGAAACATCCAATGTACATATTCATGCAGCAAATGGAATTCATAGCAATTTCTTTGAGTTGGGAATCACTTGTCCCCTCCTCCCTGGAGCTAATCCAATGTCTATATTTAACCCCGTGGGCTGGGTGGCATCACATTTGGGTGATTATTTATGGATACCCTCATGCACGGTCTGCTGCAAAGCCACAGGGATTCTGCCAAGGCAGTGGGGAAGGAATAGCTCCAGATGTGCCACTGCATATGAATCCACGTCTGGGCCTTTTTGGATAGGGAGATCTGGGAGCTCAAATATGCATGAGATCACAGTGTCTCTACCGCTTATTTCCATTCTTAATTCCCAACGTGAGGGGATTTATTTGAACATGGGGGTAGCTAGATCGTGACTCTTACCGTTGGAAGGTAATTTAGAGTCATTCACCCAATCTCCAATCTGATATTTGAGGCTTCTCCGCAGTATTTTCATTCAACACTTAGTAATTATAACCCTAACCCTACCATTCATGGACTCAACAGATAGTGATTGAGGACCTACAACGGAATCTGTGCACGGGCTGCACAAGTAAGTGATCTGCCCTCATGTTAGGTCGAGTGGGAGAATGACAGGTAGATGGACATTTTCAAGATGCACAATCAACAAGACAGCTGTCATAATGGGATCACAGAACATGGCGTGACTTCCAAGAACAAGGTGTCTGGCATAGATAAGGGCTCAGCACATGGTGACCACTGTTACCATTCCCATCTTCCTGATGTGTGTGCAGAATACTTCACAGCTGGTTCTTGAATATTAACTTGTATTTATCCAGGCATAAAAGAGGGTGAAGAAGACAGCAGGGAAGAACGAATCAATAGAGCATTTTCAGGAAATGGTGAGAAGACAGGAAGGTCTGAAATATATTCTCCCTGTTGAGGCATGGATTGAGAGGAGACTGGAAGGGTTAATTGCACTCACATAGGAGGGGCCTAGAATATCACACTAAATAGGAAGAACCTGGTCACAATGAACAAAGGAATAGTGTACTTTTTTGTCTTAAAATATGCAAAAATTTTCCAATCCATTGATATTATTCAAATTTCAGGATTTCTTGGGAATGATAGTTGGAGTCTGGAACATTGATCTCTCTGAGTCTCAGTTTTCATATCTGTGATGTGATTAGGATGCATTTCCCCTCAAGGAACTTCTAGTCCAGAAAGGATAAGACTGTTAATGTGGTTATAGTGTAAGGCAGCTCGTAATTAGTGCTACTAGATTCAATAAGGGTCTTGCTTTTCTAGTATATTGGTTAAATTTTGCAGTTATGAATGCCACTTCTGTTATTTTTTCAACTTTATTTTTTATTATTATTTAAAAATTCCAGTATTAATTTCAGGTGGACAAGATAGTGATTCAACACTTCTCTACATTTCTCAACGCTCATCATGGTAAGTTACTCTTAATCTCCTTCACCTATTTCACCCAACCCCCCCACCCTCTGGTAACCACCAGCTTGTTCTCTACAGTTAAGAGTCTGATTTTTCCCCTCTTCTTTCTTCGTTCCCTTATTTTATTTCTTAAAGTCCAAGTATGAATGAGATCATATGGCATTTGTCTTTCTCTGACTGACTTATTTCTCTCAGCATTGTACTCTCTAGATCCATCTACGTTGTTACAAATGGAAAGATTCCATTCTTTTTTGTGGCTGAGTAATATTCCATCATAATATTCCACTTCTTCTTTATCCATCCCCTATCCATGGACACTTGAGATCCTTCCATAATCTATGCCACCACTGTCACTAATAGCTACTCTTTATTGATCACTTACTGTATGAAAGTTACTTGTCTAAAATACTAAGTTTTCACCCTTAATTTAATACTAACAACAGTCCTAACAAGTACATACCATTAGATCCATTTTACAAAATAGAGAAAGCTCATAAAAAACAATCAATTCATCCAAAGATGGACAGCTAGTAAAGAGGAGTAAGGAGTCAGATCCAGGTGGTTCTGATTCCAGGGCTTAAAGCCTGTTGGTGCTTATCACAATCCCCACTGCACACCTTTGAAGAGCATTGTGCTTCCATCTGTGGGTCGGGCAAATTAGGAAAGGTGATGGGTGTTGTTTGCCTGTCTTCACACGGTCTCAGGTCCAGGGGTTCTTCACGACTCCTGGAGTTCACACTCCAGACATCTAGAGACTTAGCCTCTCTGACTATGTCCCAGTGACTATTCATGCTGCTTGGGAACCGGGGCTATGGATTTACTAGCCTCTTTGTCAACATAGCAATATATACAAGGTCACAGTAATATATATATAATCTGGTAATCTGATCTTAAGGCTTATTTAATGAAATAATGTTTGCATACTTTTTAGGGGCCTTAAAGTCACAAATGTGCAACACATCCATATCCAACGCCAATTTGTTGTTTTACATTACTGACATCTGAGGTCTACACATATTTTATTAGGACCCCCTCTTCAACTTGCTGTGCAATCTTAGACAGAGTACTAATTTCGGTCAGAGAAGTAGGTTGGGCCACTTTATGTTTAAGGTTCTTTGCGTTTTGGTCATTCTCCATTCTGGTCCTGGAACAGGTGCCACAAAACATGGAAATCTGGGGAAAGATGAGTCTGACTCCTCCAGGAATGTACAATTCACTGCAAGAAACAAATCTATCTGGAATGAAATTTCAAGCTAAGAGTGCCATGATGCAGCATGAGTTCATGTCCCCAAGAAGTGGCTTGGGCAGTCCGTGGTGGCGGTGTGGAGAAAAGACTGTCAGTTGGCTGGTCCAGAAAGAGGAAATAAAACTATGCTATTGATGAGAAACTTGACTAACTCCATGATTCTCTAGAACCAACCTTGGAGAATAATCTGCATAATGGCTGCCATGTTTGCATATCTATTTATAGTGTCTGTATTTATATCTTACATATCAACGCATGCAGAAATACAGAAACACATTGAACTGGAAGTCAAAAGCTTTGGGGTCTAGTTCCAGCACCACCAGTAACTGTGCAGACCAGGAGCAAGTTGGGTCACAATTGCTTTACCGATAGCATGAGGGCACCAAAGCAGAAGATTCTATTTCCTTCCAGCTTAATATCATAATTACGTGATTCTTGTTTTGAAAAAGCAAAAGAAGGGAACATGCACGAGGGAAAAAGTCAACCCCTCTGCTAGCATTAACTTTCCAGCGTAAAACCTTTTTGCTGTAGCACAAACATGCTTCCTTCTTCCTGGCAAAAAAATTAAAAAATTAAAAAAAAATTTACAACAATTCCTGAAATATGTCCGCAATGTTTATCAGGTTCCAGTGACAACATTATAAATGAACATCGAGTGACAGTCTTGTCACCTATTAATAGTGCACAATTTCGACAGGTGTAATTCTGGGATTTATGTAAATGAAAGATTGGATCCTCTGTTATACTTTCTTGGTCAACTTCCAACATGCTGACTTAATGGCTACGGTGTACTGGAAAATAAAACGAAGCCACTCACATATATTATAAGGGAGATAATGAATTATTATTCCAAAAGTAGGCTTGTTGCCCTCATTTGCATATAATGTTTAATTTTTACCAAATGTTTCATTTTAATACATGCACAAATGATCAAAAACTATCAAGGTATGCTAATGAACTTTATATTGCAAATATATTGCTGCCCTTGATTCTGGGGCCTTATTATAAAAACATTTGAAATTCTCAATGGTAAAGTGCTTCTTTTAATAAAAATAATATTGAAAATATTCACACACTTTGCAACGGCAGAGGCCTTGGAGATCATCTAGTTAAAATGCCTGTTTTTATAAATGAGGCTGTTGGGGCTCAGCTTGTTGGAGCAGGTGGTTTGCAGGCCCACAGCGAATCAGAAGGGAACCAGGGTGCCTGCTGTCCAGTCTGGGCTATTTTTTCGTGGGCTACATTATCTCAAACAAACAGGTGTGGTGTTTGTGTTTCAAATGTTTACCACTGTCCCCAGTTTCGCTGTCAGGGGATTCTTCTGAGTTACTGGACTTCCATGGGGACTGAAATACTGGGTCCGGAGTGGGGGTGGGTCAAGAGGTAGGCTGCCAGGCACATGGATGAAAGTAAAATGCCAAACCTTCATGAGACAGTCCTTCCTAAACTACTGTCATTTGAACCACCGCCTTCATGATTTTTACTGTTCGGAGACCTTTTATGTTCTTTATTTACATAACTTGCTTTTCTTAAATTAACTCTTTTTAGTTAAAGAAATGCATGTTCCAGGGGGACTCTGAATTCCCATAGTAAAGGGACAGCCAAAAGCACATGTTTAAATAGAAGACAACAGGAACATTACCACCGTAATAATACCGCTCACAGAGACGCAGCCCAGTTAGTGAAATTCTAACAGGATGCTGTTTCTTATCAGACGCTCTCCGCCTGGGTCGCGCTTTTACTTTGTTATAAAAAAGGATGGAAGTGGGGAGGTTAGCAAGTGCTAGAAGTGTTAAAGATGTTAGCACCCAACTATGATTTTCTTTTTCTTTGACATTTAAAGGTAATTGGAAAGGAAATGACTTTCTTACAACGTGATTGGATATCTGATGTCTTTGGGGTCCCTTCCCATCTAAATTGTCTCTTGCACCATCGCCAGTGTGCAACTCACACTTTGGAAAAGGCTGGGCTCGAAGAACACGCCCTAACCCTTATTTACACCTTTGGCACTTATATTTCTGACCAAGGAACCGCGTTGCAGAGAAACTGAAAGAAATCGCCGCGATCATGCACGCCGTGTAATACAGCCGCGAAGGTACAGTTTCTGGGCCCAGCAGCCTGGCGTATATCCTCATCTTGCCACTTCCTAACTGTGGGACAAGTAAATTAACCTGTCCGAGCCAACCTTTCTTCCCATGTAAAACGGTGGTAATAATTCCCCCAGTCTGGCGCCTGGGTAGCGCAGTCGTTAAGCGTCTGCCTTCGGCTCGGGGTGTGATCCCGGCGTTAAAGGATCGAGTCCCACATCGGGCTCCTCCGCTGGGAGCCTGCTTCTTCCTCTCCCACTCCCCTGCTGTTCTCTCTGTCACATAAATAAATAAAATCTTCAAAAAAAAAAATAATAATTCCCCCTGTCTCAAAGCGTGATTGCAACATTATCTAAGAAAACATGAAATAAAAATCGAAACATTTACTGAGCACATAGCAAGTGCCACGCTTTACGTATGTGATATACTGAATCCTTGCAAGAGCCTATAAAGGTAAACATTATTAATCTCATTTTACACTGGAGAAAATTGAAGCACAGAAAACTCAACGATTCCCCAAAGCTAAGAGGTGGCCAAACAGGAGCTCAAGCCCATGCTTTCTTGTCTCCAAGATATCTTCTTAGCAATGATGCTTTAGACATGGAGATACGATGGCTAGAGAGAGAGGCTAGCTCAGATGGATGGGACCCTACAGGCAAAAATCCCACATAGAAGACCTATGGAGATAAGCAGTGAATTATTTAGTTCATTATTGAAGTATTACCCATTGCGGCAAATACGCTACATAACCAGCCCCCAAACTTGGTGGCTTAGAGCAACAAGTTTTTGTTTTTTTCCACTTATACTCCAGACAGTATTTGGTGCCTCTTTCATCCACAGGTGCCTACATCCTCCCTGGAGAAGCGGCTGAACAGGCCTGTTCTTCTCATGGAGGTTCACGGAAGCTCAAGAGAGCGAAACACTGGCACGTGAACATTTAGAACCTTCGATCGCATTGCCTCTGCCCTCACCCTGTACTGGCCACCGCAAGGCACACAGCCAATCCCAAGGTGGAGCAGGAAATTATACCCCACCCCAGGGGGACAGGGAAGGGAATGACCATTTGCTGGAAGATATTCTAAGTGGGAGAAATGAGAAGGAGCCCCTGAGAAGACAAATTAGGTTCTGGGTATGGGGCACCCCAAGTGCCAAATGGTGTGAGTGATTCTGGAAGCTACATGGAATCGCTGAGGCTTTTGGTGGGAAGCTTGACTCTCACTCATTTTGTCTCGTCTCCCTCGAGCTCCTTTGTTCCCCAGTTCACAGTGGAGTCTTAGTGAGTGGTCTTTGTGAACAAAGGCTCCCACCTGGGCAGGGAACGTTGCAACCCGCAGCATCTTTACAGGAAATATTCAGCTGTAGCGGAGAAGTCAAACATTACAGCAAATTTTTAGAGAGTAAATAATAAGGGAGATAGGTTTCAAAATCCGTGGACTGGAAATGGTACCCTGCCATCCTCTGCTCCCTTTCCCTAAGACTTAGCGCTACCTGCCATTACACCATAGGGTTGTTTGCTTCTTTATTGTCTCAGCTGCACTGGAATATGAGTTCCATGAGGCCAGAGACCTTGTCTGTTTCCCTTTCTCTAGATCCTCAACAGCTGGAATCATGCCTGGCCCATGTTAAGAGCTCAGGAAATGTTTAGTGCATGAATGCTCGGACACTGTGGTGGGGCCTCCCCAGTCATTGCCTCTTCCTCTGAGATTCCCATCACTCGATATCAGCAGATTGTTTCTGTCTTCAGCCCTACACTGGTCCCATCCATCCCAGGTCTCCCGCGGACAGCCTACTCCTGGTGGCATTCTCTATTGGTTAGGGCTGTTGATTGCAGATGAAAAACAAAACAAAACAAAATGACTTCGTTGTAAACTTCAGCAGAGAAGAACCGTGCTCAGGGGAGATGGGTGGTGCAGAGTGCTGTTGGGAAGGCTGTCGGGCCAGACTCAGGAGGGAATGGAAAGAGACAGAGCACAGCCAAACTCTTGGCCCTGGAATGGTCTATTCCAGGCATCCTGTTCCCCCAACCCCGACCTTCTACTCATGTCCTATTGCTGAGCTCCCAACCACACTGAAGCCTCATAAGTGATTTCTCACTAACCCTGAATCTTTATATTCCTCCTTCAAGACTCACAGTCCCCCTTTTTAAAGGAATACGGGTGGTGGTTTAACAGAAAGTGGTTGCTCCGACTTTAGGGAGATCTACAAGATATAGTCAAGTGAAAAATCAAGGTACGGAATGGCGTGTGTATCCCTTATGTTAAGCAAAAAGGGATGGGTATGTTGATGCATGTATCTAAATAGATTTCCCTGGAAGGCTGCAGACCACCTTGGTTATAAGACTTCCGTCAAGTAAAAGAACTGTGTGATTGGGAAATGGGAGACAGGAGACGTCCTTTCCTGCAATATGGCTGCTTAGATCCTTTGAATTTTGCATGATGTGCATACGTTACTTAATAAAAAGATGAATCCGAAGTGATTTTAGAAAGTAAAAATAAATAGAATTTTTTGTTAAAAAAAGCATCAATATCCTGGGCTGGAATATATGATTGGTCTGTTTCACTCCAGCTTTCACTACTGGAAGCAGGGGGAGAAAATATTTTTCTTCCTAATGCTTAGAAAGAGAGGAGGCAGGGGGCACCTAGGTGGCACAGCAGTTAAGCATCTGCCTTCGGCTCAGGGCGTGATCCCGGCGTTATGGGATCGAGCCCCACATCAGGCTCTTCTGCTATGAGCCTGCTTCTTCCTCTCCCACTCCCCTGCTTGTGTTCCCTCTCTCGCTGGCTGTCTCTATCTCTATCAAATAAATAAATAAATAAAATCTTTAAAAAAAAAAAAAAAGAAAGGGGGAGGCAGGACTCTCCTTTCACCTTTTATGGTGTGTTCCCCTTCTCCATACATGAAAAATGAAGAGTATCTGGATGCATAGCAGCTGTGCTCGATTTTATTAATGGCCCCAGTTCTTTACCCCGTCCTGTATTCATAACCTTTGCCAAGTGATTTTCACTTCCTTCCTTCCTAAAATGCCAAGTGCATTTTAACACCTCTTAAATGTGAGCTGAACCACGTGACTGGCTTTGGACAATGGAAGACGAGGGAAATGACAGGGTGTCTGTTCTGAACCTAGGCTTCCAAAGCCATCTCGTGTCCCTGTTTGCTGTCTTGCACCACTGCCATCTCTACAAGAATATACCCGGCTTGCCTGTTGATCCAAGGGGGACAAAGAGCCCATGGGGTAGATCTTGCCAATTTGTAGCCTAGAGCCTCCTGCTTGGGTCCAGCTAGGATCAACAGGGCTAGCGGATAAATAAAGGCTCATTGCATGGCCTTGAGATTTGTGGTTGCTTGTTACGCAGCAGTAGATGACTGATACAGCCACAAAAGTGAGGAATAGGTGCTGTAGACACCACCTTTCAGATTGTGTGGCCCGGGGTGACCTCTTGCCCTTTCTTAAAGGAAGAAAAATCACTGACACCTAGGAAGCCCCTAGAATGTGTCACATATAGAGCTAAAGGCTTGACCTGCATTTCATCTTTTGAGTCTTGCGTGATCCCATCAGAGGGGCATTAATATATCCTTTCATAAGAGAGGAAATAGCAGCTCAAACAAGTAAACAAACTTCCCAAGTTGTTAAAGACAGTAAATGGCAGAGTTTGGATTTTAAACTATTTGCACTTCATGTCCTTTTCACACACACGCGCGCGCACACACACATGCACACACACACACACAGAGAATTATTTTTAGCAGACACAGTTGAAGACATACCTCTTACCAGGAGGTCCTGTCCCCCACTAACCACTCCACATGGGTGCACCCTCGAATGTTCTTAGGACATAGCCAAAAACAGAGCTTCCAGGAGAGTGTCAGAGGACAAACAGAGTTTTCATATTCATCTCCAGAGAATCATTCCCAGGGGAGGCAAGCTTCCCTTCTGGAGAGGGGGCCCTGGGCAGTGTGCAAACTTCTGAGCATGCAGCAGCCTTGGCTAATAAATCATTTGTGAGACAATAGCCTGCGGTATCAAGTGACTCCAGGCCCCATTTTGCCATCTCAGGATAAAAAATGGCACTCTGCGCTGCAGGCTAAGGACTGGGAACAATTTGCTGCTTTAAACAGCTAAGGCTGCCGCATCACCCTTTGTTTCCAAAGCTCCATAGCAGGCTTCTGTGTGGAAGGATCATAGGACCCACTCCCACTTTCCAGGAGATGTCAGGTGTCTGCCTGCTGAAAATGGTGCGCAGCATTTTCGAATCAACGACGAGCTCTCCTGACCACGATCTTGTTTTCTCCCCGCTTTGGCTCAGTGAGGTTGCTTTTATGAGCCCTGTGTGCTGCTGGTGAGGAAGCTGAGGCTCCAAGAGTCTAAGAGAGCAGCTCTGGGTACTACACCTGACAAGCAGCAGATCTGGAGTTGAAATCCTGGCCCCTGAAACCACGTCCAGGGCTCAGTCATGAGAACTGGCCACTTAGCACCACGGCACCTGAGTTGTCCTCTGAATGCGGCCATGGTCTGGAGATGAGCTTTACCCCTTCTTAGTGATCGTCCGTGACAGCACAAATTATCTGCCAAAGCATTGCATTAAGCCATCTCTGTACCTTGGCATGCAAGAGCTGGTCATGGAATAACATGGAAGGAATGGACCTTGCAAGCACGTCTGGCCCAATCGCTTCCTTTTATACCTGGAAGTACTGAGATCCAGAGAGGGAGACTTTCTCAAGGCCATTCTGGAAATCTAAGCTTGTCTTTTCCTATCACAAAAGCAGCCCACGCGCCTCCTTCCCGAGCCAGTCTGAAGCAAAGAGCAATAACAAACAGTTTGTTGTGTATTTACCGAGATCCACCAAGCCCTCCGCAGCTCAGTCTGTCATTACGACACTCATGAAAGAGACAAGGCGGGCTTTTTCTTTTTTTTTTTTTTCCTTCATTTCCCAGACAAGGCCACAGACAGCCAGTGAGATAAAGTATCTTGGATTGAAATAGTCTACATCTGATGCCCTTCATTCTCAACAACAGTTTCATGCCATTTATTTGTATTTATTCTGCATGCATTTGTTGCACAAGGATTATGCGACAACTGCAGTGCTGGTATTGGAATTGTAAAGCACGCAAGGCTTGGTGCCTGCCCTCATGGATGTTATGTTCCAATCAAGGAAGCGGATGTGAAGACTGTAAACTGTACAAATGATTGTATAAAGAAATTATCAATCAATGCAATGAAAGAAAAATATAGGAGGTCATAAGAGTTTTCATGCTGGTGGTAGAGAGGAGGACTGACCTGATTCAGCGGGTCAGGAAATAATTCTCTCGGGGTGATGGTAAGAAATGAATGTTTTTTAAAGGGAAGGGACCTGCAGGTGTAGATGCCCCGGGACAGGAAAGAGCAAGTAGCATTAAAGTAGCAGACGAAATGCCAGAGCGAGTGGACCCTGCAGATAAGGAGAGTGCAGAGAGGTAGGATGAGGGGTCAGGTCATGCCAGGACTTTGTAGATGAGAAGGATTGTGACCTGCATTCTAGGATTAAAGAGAAGCCACTGGAGGTTTTAAGTGATTGAGTAAAATGATCATGATTTAAAAAATGAAACCAAGCATGCTGTCTCTAATGTTGAGAGCCCATCGGAAGGGCATCAAGTGACCTGGTGGCTGTCTCTGACCCGGGGGGACACAGTGAGAATGGTGAGGAGCCACTAGATATGCGCTGCGTTTTGGACGTAGGCTCAGTAAGATTTTGTGATTGACGATCTGTGCTCGCAGAGGGAAGAGGGAATGCCAGGTGTCCAAGTGACCCCCAAGTTTCTGACATAAGAAATTAGGTGATTGGGGTGCCTGGGTAGCACAGTCGGTTGAGCGTCGGACTCTTGGATTTGGCTCGGGTTGTGATCTCAGGGTCATGAACAGCACGGAGTCTGCTTGGAATTCTCTCTCCCTCCCTCTGCCCTTCCCACTCATGCTCTCTCTAGCTCTCAAATAAATAAATAAATAAATAAATAAATCATCTTTAAAAAGAAATGAAATTAGGTGATTAAGGGAGATGAGAAACACAAGAGGAAAAGAAGCAGGAGGCTGGCAAGAGGTGAAGATTGCAGTTGGGGACAGGTGTCAGAAGTGTCAGGGCAAGCGTGGTCATGAGCTTACGTCTCAAAAGAGAGTTTGGACTGGGGGCATAAAGATGGGAGCCATTGCAGAGAGATGAAACTTAATCATGGGAAGGGTCTGTGCTGCCCAGGGAGGAGGTGAACAGTGAGAAACGCAGATCACAATAGAGCAAAGCAGGGTATCCAGGAGGAGAGGAGACTCGGGATCAAGCTCTGGGGAGCTCAACATCTTAGGTAGGAAGGGAGGGGTTAGCAGGAGAAACGGAGAATGAGTACAGCCAAGTGGGAGGAAAATCAGAAGAGGATTCCAAGGAGAGTGGCAATGTTTTTCAGATGGTTGAGAGGTCAAGTGAAGTGAAGACTTCAGAACACACCTCAGATTTGGCAACACGAAGGTGGCTGAATTTAGGCAGAAGTGATAAGGCAGAAATCTGGAGTGAGCTGAAAATGGAATAACACGGGGAAGAATTGAGACTGCATGCCAGACAATATTTTTGAGAACTCTGGATTTGGAGAAGAGTAGAGAACTTTTCAGTAGCTGAAGAGACATGTGTTTATTGTTTCATTTGCTGTGTAACCTTGGGCAACCTAATTAACCTCTCTGTTTATGCATACGTG
This sequence comes from Ailuropoda melanoleuca, assembly GCF_002007445.2. Lineage (NCBI taxonomy): Eukaryota > Metazoa > Chordata > Mammalia > Carnivora > Ursidae > Ailuropoda > Ailuropoda melanoleuca. Next base: position 46,027,420 of record NC_048224.1, read on the forward strand.
CAAAAGGAAAATAATAGAGTGTATTTGTAAACTTCCGAGAAGAACCATAGAGAGGGAGACGTTGGTGAGAGATGGAGAACAGAGGTAGGAAGAAAAACAGAGATGGTAGAGAGCATTGGGGTGCAGGGCGCAGGCAGGGGTAGTGGTCATTGGTGGGAAGAGGGTTCCTACAGCGGGAGGGAAGAAGTCAAGGAAAGATATCAACTCCAATATGTATGAAAATTTGAGAAGGGAGACTTTAGAGAACAGAGAGTCCATGACCAACTTCCGAGTTGCTCCACCAGGCCTGGTGGTTGGTCCGTGCTCTGTGGAAGGAAGTCCCATGAGAGAGCACAGCCTGGTATGGAGATTGGAAACAAGATAGCATCAGCGGACTCAGCTGGGTGGCCGTGTGCTTGGGGCCACAGAGGCACGGCGACTTGGTGTTGAAGTGATTAATCCCTTGTCTCCATTACTCTAAACGAGCTAAACAAATCCCTCGCTGGGCCTGTCACACTGATGTTCCACACTCAGATTGCTCCTAATGAGCAGGGCACAGGGCTGATCCCCCGGTTCGTAAATCCATTCATTTCACAACAGTGTCTTAGTCGCCTATCTCTGTGACACGATCCATTGACAGATGAGCTGTTAAATGAAACACGGACCGTTCAGAACTGCTTTAGGAATGGGCCATCTCACTCACAAGGAGACACCGCACACAGTGGACTCCGGCTTAGAGGCCCCGGGTTTGTGTCCTGACTCTGCCAATTTCTCTCCTCTGAGCTTCTATTTTTTTTTCCCCCCACACACCAACAGAGGGGTTTGGGCTACATTGGCTTTTCCAAAGTGTTCTCTGACATATTCATGGTTTGCAAAATCGATTTTAAAAGGATCTGTGATCAAATATTGTAGAGAAATATGGAGCTGAGAAGTTTCACGTGTTCTTCTCCTTTTCAGGAAATTTTTTTTTTTTAAATCATGGGGCATCCCAGAACCATGACTATGTTAACTCACATCGTGAGTATTTGATCAAACAAGCATTTTGTTTGTTTGTTTTAAATGGAGGAGCTTATTGATCAAATCTTCTGGAAAGTGCTGGGCCATGTACGATGCCTACGGGGGGTCAGAAGAGGGGAAGCTGTAAAAACTCAATGGGTCAGATGAACTGATTTCAAGGACTTTTACCAGGCACCTGCGTTGTGACAAGCATTATTGTTCTAGTTTTTCTTCCACTTCTCCTGGACTTGAGAAGGACAACACTGGTGAAGAAAGGAGATGCAGACCACCTCACTGACTTTACTGTATTAGATCCTATGGCATGCCGTATTTATTGTGCTGAACTGTATTTATTCTCAGGGCCAGCAGCCGATTTTACTGAAACTCACACGATTCGTTCTTATGGACACTCACGTGATCACCAAGTCTCTCACCCGTGTCCCTGTTATCCACCTGTCAAGCCTCGGTGTAATACCTCCTGGGCCGTGGACTCTTATCTCCCCAAACGTCACACTCCCACTTTGAGCAACATTTCCATAGAGAATGCCAGAAGTTCCTCCCAGTGTCTCTAAATGGACCAAGTGTAGTCAGAGAAGTTTCTGCATCTTTCTGGGCCTCAGGGTTCTCACGTGGATAACAAGGAGGCTACGTAACTCACCTTTGAGGGGCCTTCTGGCTTTAGCCCTTTTGGGTTCCACATGTGGGCAAGTCGTGAAGTGCAAAGGTGGGGACACTTTTGCATGGCGACTATAAAGCCCCAATGGAGGAGATGTTAAGAGATAGATTCCACCTATATCTTTGAAGTCCAATCAAAGAATAACTCACCCAAGAGGAGTTGGAAATTCTTGTGACAATAAGCTCACTAAAAGAAGGGCAAGAATCCTAGATTCTGGGCCCTTCTCTCACCGATTCACTATGTGACTTGTAGCAAATTGCTATGGGCTGGATGTTTGTGTCCCCCTCCAAATTCATATGTTGCCATCCTTAGTCCAAGGGTGGTAGTACTGGGAGGTGGGCCCTTTGGGGGACACTTAGGCCCTGAAGGTGGAGCCCTCATCAGTGAGATTTGTGCCCTTAGAAAAGAGATGCTGGGGAGCTCTCTTGCGCTCTCTCGTCATGGAGGATACAAGATGTCAACAGTTGCCATCAGGACGTGGGATCTCACCAGACACCGAATCTGCTGGCATGTTGGTCTTGGACTTCCCGCCTCAGAACAGTGAGACATAAATTTCTGTTGTGGTTAAGCCACCCGATCTATGGTCTTCTGTTACAACTGCCCAAACTGACTAAAATACAAGTTAATCCCCCCTCTCTGAGCTTGTTCACGGGCTTGTAAGATGAGAGAGTCATGCCACGTGACTGCTGAGGTCCCTTAGAGCCATCACGTCCTGTAAGTCTCTGACATGAGCCCAGAGCTCGTTCTTGAAGGGATTTGGTAAATAAGAAAGAAGAGAAATGCTCCTGCAAGCAGGAGAAACATCAGAGGCCTCAGGAACTGTCACGTGATCAAAGCTTTCCGACAGAGAGAAGAAAAGCCTGTTGTGAAATGTAAAGAAGAGTAATATCTGATAACAGCCAATAATGACTTATTCAGTGAGTACTGTATGTCATTTACACTTCATTATTCAACAGATATTCTTAGACACTTAGACTATGGCAGGCAGTGTGCCAAGTTCTGTGGACACAGCCACGAAGAAGAAAGAAAGAATTCCTGTTCTACGAGAACCTACAGGTGTGTGCATGTGTGTTGGGGCAATGGGAATAGACACCAGTCAGTCGAATAAATGAGCAAGATGACTTGAAGTAGGATGTTGGTGATCAAACAGACTTGATCACTAGAATGGTAACCCCAAATAACATTAGGTTATACAAGATAAGAAGTATATTTTTAATCATATAACAGCCCACACATAAGGAATCCAGCGCTGGTGTGATAATTCCACACTGTCAGGAAACCTGGCCCTTTCTTACTTCTGGTTCTGCTGTCTCAACAGTATCTCCCCTGTCGGCTTATTAGAATTGAAATCAGCATTTCCATCTTCTAGCCAGTAGGAAGGAGAGGGCATGGCTTTCTCTCTAAGAGTCAGGCTCAGAAGGGGCCAACCGTGCTTCTGCTCACATCACATTGGCCAGAGCTTGTCACATGGTGATACCACCTGTCAGGGGACCTGGAAAGTGTAGTCTTTATTCTGCGAAGCCATTCCTTAGCTAAAAACGGAGAATCTAAGATTTATTGCTGTTTATGCTACATCCTGAGTCTGGAGGACAAAGGAATCTTTTCTCGCCATCATCATATAGGGACTCATCTTGGGTACTGCCTGTTACCATACCAGAGGGAAGTGAGATCCCTGGAAGGTTTTGCATTGGCAATAGAAAACTCAGAAGGGGCGCCTGGGTGGTTCAGTCAGTTAAGCATCTGACTCTTGATTTCAGCTCAGGTCATGATCTCAGGATCGTAAGATCGAGCCCTGAATCAGGTGAGCGTGGAGCCTGCTTGGGATTCCGTCTCTCCCTCTTCCTCTGCCCCTCCCTGCTGCCCATGTGCTTGCGTGCTCTCTTTCTCTCTCTCTAAAAACACATAAATAAAAAATCTTGAAAAGCTCAGAGTAGTTAATGTTCTTTTTGCTGACAACTAGGCACAGGGTCCCACCTAACATCAAGGAACACCAGGTGTCATCCTGTCCAGTCCACAGAAGGCAGTCAAACGGACAATGTTCGGTAACTAGCACTGCTCCTGAGTCTGAAGGGTAACGGGACAGAGTAGCTTGGATAGGGGAAGAGGCAACGTCAAATGCAATGGCCACGGAAAGCCGTTCTGAACAGGTATGGGACCTGAGACCTGAATAACGAGAAACAGGTTATAAGCAGGTGACAAATCTGTGGAAAGAGCACATTTTTAAAGCACTCACTGTGGTTGCTATGTGAGGGGTAAAAGGAGACACACGGAGATCGGTTGGCATTGATTATCATATCCAGGTAGCCTAATAGGAAAGCATTATTACCCTCCCAGTTTTAGAGATGAGTACACAGAGGCACGGAGGAAATAAATAACTTAGCCCCAATCTACGGAACTAGCAAGCGGCGGCAACAGAAATTGAACTCAAGCAGTGTGACTCCTGTGAAGCTTTAACCATCGAGTTACACCCCTCATCGCAGCCCTGAGGTGGGTCTTCTCTAGGGAAGGATACGTTTAGGACTAGCTAATTAGAGCATCATATAAAAGGGGGCAGGGGAAGACAAGATGCCAAAGGAACCCACCATAAGACTGCATAGCAACCCGGGATTGTCAAGAGACTTCTCAGAAAAAAAATCTGTCTTGTGAGTAGATGTTTAAGTGAAGAGGCAGTGGGGGATACACATTCCTGGCGGAGGGAGGAGTGTGCAGTGTGTGCAAACACTCACGAGCTTGAACTAGGGCTGCAGGGTGTGGCAAGGCAAGAGCCTGAAGCGTTGACTGGGGCCAGTTTTGCCCACCAACGATAATGAAGAAAACACATCAATTATTCAAACTTCTTTCCAATTGCAATCTCCATTACAAAGTACTCCTGTTTTTCTCTAGCAAAGCCAGCTTCCCGAGTACTTCTGGAGATCGTCAGAGCCAGCAACAGTATCGCACATCCACTGGGGCAAAGACAAGCAAGCAGCAGGGACCGGCCTTAAGCTGTAATGAAATTTGGCTCAATCCCAAGGGGAAAGAAAAAAAATGTAAACACGGGGACTTGTGAACCCTCTCTGTGTCTTTCAGCTTTAGTAACTGCTGCTCTTGGCTTGTATGGAGAAGCCTAGAGAAAGAAATTGACATTTGGAATAAGCTGACGTAGGGACCATCAGGCAAGAGCATGGAGGGAGCCATCTTGGACCCCAGGTAGATATCACTAACATTGGAGGAATCTGGCAGAACATAGACCAGACTGAGAATTCCAGCAAGCTTGCCTTGGCCTTCAAGGCTCTGTCCAGCCAACCTAACAGTAAGGAACTGGGTCCAGCTCCCTATCTGACTTCATTTCCTACAGCTGCTCTCTGTCCTCATTTCACTGAAGGCTTGCTGGCCTACTAATGGCTCCTTGACATTCCCCATTTGTCCCCATCTCAGAGTCTTTGCCCTTGACCCCCTGCACCTGGAACACTTTCTTCCAGACAGCCACAGGACTCCTTTTCCTACCAAATAAGACTGTTCAAATGCTACATCCTCAGGGAAGCCCTCCCTGGCCACCTCACCCTCCTACCCCAGCCGACTAGATTAATATCTTTGATGCTTTTGCTTCATTTATTTGTCTCCATAAGACTTACCACTCCTGATATTACAGTTTACATTTGTTTTGTTTTTGTTGTTTATTTGTCTCCCCGCGGAATATCATCGCCATGCAGACACTGTCCACCATTTTTACCTCTATATTCCCAGGATTTAGAACAGTGCCTATCATACAAACAGTACCCATGAAATAGTCATGGACTGAATGGTGCTTATGGCAGAAACAAGTACAGAGACATGATCAACAGGAAACATAAAACAATCCAGTTACTGGAACTGCAGTAAAAATGGACCCTGGAACAAAGCCACAGTAAAGGAAGCCACTCAGTGGCTGGCCTGGAGCTCCTCCCATCGTGGACTGAATGGTGCTTATGGCAGAAACAAGTACAGAGACATGATCAACAGGAAACAAAACAATCCAGTTACTGGAACTGGAGTAAAAATGGACCCTGGAACAAAGCCACAGTAAAGGAAGCCACTCAGTGGCTGGCCTGGAGCTCCTCCCATGTGTTGTCCACGGAGCTCAGGGTGCGGCCACGTCCTGAGAGAATCCCTATTATGGATGGAGATCGGAGATGCGTGGTGTCTAACTGAAGTGACTGCAATTCCCCTTTGGGAATCTTCCTGAGTCCAATTCACTTTCATCTAAAACCTTTGGGGGTGGAGTCAGGACCCACCCTGCTGCTAAAAATTTATTACCAGCACCCCTCCCCCATCTACTCCTACAGGACCCTTACTTCTGGTTTGAGTGCTTCTTAGCAAGAGACAACTGTGATCATAAACATTAAAGAACCCTGGAGCCAGGGTAGCTGGCGACATCCCTCAGTGTGTCATTTTGCCCAGCCTGTGGTTTGCTGAGAGCCTGTCGGCCAGTTCGCTGCTCTGTGGCAGGCCCAATTATGTCCAGATCACAGCAACAAGCGTCCTGACCACATACCTTGTCAAGCGCCACAGCTCATTAGGGTGATTACACACTCCAGAGGCTGCCACCCAGCCGCTCAAGTTTGTGAAATGGACTGTAGCCACCCTTGGCTTTTGGAGGTGCCCGCCTCATGACTTCTGCCCCCCCATCCCACACAACCAAGGAACGAGGATGGGAAATTGATTGCAGTGGCACAGTGTATATATAATATGCCTGAGAGACTTCTGGATTTGAGGAGCCAAGATGGAGGCTCTGGTCCTCCTTCTGCCTCTGATTTACCACGAGACAGAAGGTGCATTACTGAAAATCTCAGGGCTCAGTTTCTCCTCTGTAAAATGAGGCCAAGAGTGCCTGACATACCTCCCCTCGTTGGTGTAAAGACTACTTGTGAAACTTAATGCTTACGTTGAACACTGATTAGCAGTTATGATTATTTGTGGGGAGAGAAGGGCGTAAGAGGTCAGTGGGCTACCATTTGCCTTTTCTTTAGGAGTCCGGACTATTATTATATAATGCTTTCATCATAAGAATAATGCCTCCTCATTATAGAGATTTTTGGATTTAAATTTTTGGGTAGAGCAATTTATATCAATTTTTTAAAATAACATTGGCCACCAATCTTAACCAACTTCCCTATTGCAAATGATACTTCTTTCCACCATCCATACAAGCCTTCATTCTAGTGTCAGACAGTTGATACAATAAGGTTATTACACTAATATGTGGATATTAAATATACTATCTCCTCCAGCTAGCACATGTGCATTTCAATAGAATTCTTTTTAAACATTATCCAAGGAACAGCACTAATGGCAGACTTTCAGGCACAGTGATCTTGTGATTGGGAATTCAAGGAAGGTAGTCAGCTACAAGTATCACATCTTTATTCCTCGAAATAAATTCAATTTCATAAAGAATCATGGACAAAGAAATTTGCTTCCATTCCTTCTGCCACTAGGCTCAGAGGCTTTAAGCTTCTCTTTCCCCATGTACTCACCACACCCTAGACAGGAGCTATCTGTTCCTATCTGGCCAATAAGCTTGGTTATTCATTAGAAGGTAGAGAGGTTATTAAACTTGGGCACATCATTTTTCCCAAAGTCCTTTTCACTTGCTGATTTCTACTGACTTCTGGCTTGCCTCTCAGAAATCCAGCCTCAGATCCTACTCATTCTGGAAATATGGGAGAGTGAGATAGATATTGACGAGAGAGTCAGATGACTTGGCTTGAAAGCCTGGCTCTGCCACTTTCTTGACCTTCTCAAAGTCATTGACCCTCCATCACACCCTGCCCCACACTCCCCTTTGCTGGGCTTTAATTCTCTCACTATACAAGGTGCAGGGTCGGGGAGGTGATGCCCATACCTTTTCTAGTACCATGATTCAATACATTCTCAATTGATTTCATTTCAATTAATTCCGATTCAATCCAATTTGCTATATTTCAATTCAATTATTTCCATTTAGTTTTGTAATTCTTTTTCGTTCAGTTCAAGTCAATTCAAATAAAGTAAATTCCACTGACTCCAATTGGATCCACCATTTCCTGGTGTCCTGAGCAATTTCTAGGGCTTGAGAATCTAGGACTGAGCTGGAGGGGATGAAGGGGCAGGCAGGAACACCTCCGTGGCCCTCATCCAGGTCTGAGTAAAGTTACCACCAGAATGCCTTTGGTCTTAAGAGAAAGAAGTGTGAAGCAGTGGAAAGGAGGTGGAATAAGGAATGCAGCATGGCCTTGTGTGACCTGGGGTGCCCTGCACTCATAATAGGCAATGAATAAACCCTTCTGAATGACTGAATGGAAACACCAGTAAATATAAAAATCTCCTCCCTTCCAGAAAGGCTTTCTCTGTGACCTTGGCTAAGTCACATCACCTCCTTATGCTCGTGAGAGAACTGAAGGTATTGCACAGGACCATCCAGACCTAAACCCCACACCTGGGATTCCGTGAGTCCTCCTGCTGTCTCCTAGCCAGCCCAGAGTGCTCTTCTAAGGAGCTGAGCTGGGAGAACAATGCCCCATGATTGGCTCTGGCAGCTTCCCCAAGGACAGAGCAGCAGGTGAGCAGGGGCAGCCCTGATTGCAAGGCCTGTGATGAGCTGAGAGGGATTGATTAGCTTGAGTTTCTTAAGTCAAGTGGTTCCAAAATTCCCCCGGCATGCACATCCCTCCCCTTGGCTCTTGTCCCCAGAGCTGCATGTTACGGGCCCAGCAGCAGGCACCCTCCTCCATCTGACATTCTCCTTTGTTTTCCTTTACATGAATTGGGATTTATGGAGTTAAAAAAGACAGAAGGAAAACATCTAGGGCATACTGTATGCCCAATGGAGTTCTTTGATCTTCATTAAATCCACATAAAGACCCGTACGAGATGTTATTACTACTCCCGGTTTATGGATGACACAATCAAGGCTCAGAGAGGGAAGTCAATGACCCAAAGTCACACAGCCAGTAACCGCCAAACCTTCAAAACCTTCAGAGACAGAGAGATGATATATGAACAATAGGGTTGCAGGTATGCCTTGTACGCCAGTTCCCTTCCCTGCCTCCTCTAATCTTTGGTAGGACCTCAACCCTCTACCTATTTCCATGGCTTTTGGATGCTGGTCAGCCAGCCATCCTGGGTTGTCTCCCAAACCAGAGCCAGATCAGTCCAGGAAACAGGGTCCAGTTCTGAACCGTGGTCCATCCTGCTAGAGCAGAGGCCAAGCCCTATTTGGTCCTACGTTAGGCCACCTTCCCAGTCTAATGTCACAGGCATCAAGTAAGCAAGGCCCTGGGTCAAATTGAGCAGAAGGTGGGGACAGTAGGCAGTCTGCTTTCTCCAGGTCTCCTAGGATTCTGCACCCCAGGCACCCAGTTGTGAGGGGTCAGTGCCTAAGTGCTGCATACCCTTCTGCCATCAGAATACACCAAAACAGAGCCTGCTCCCTTCAAGGCCTGGATAGCTCTGCAGCAGAGCATGGGGGCTGCCAGGTAATCCTATCCATCCTAGGGTTACTCACTCTCTTATCTCACCTTGGTAATTTGGTTCTTTGAGCAAGTGAAACAAATTTAAGATGCTTAAGGAGAAAGGAAGGGGAAAACCACCAATGTTGATTAAGCCCTTTCTTTGGTGGTCCTCCAACCTGAGTGTGTTTAGGAATCCCCTGGGATGACTTAAGAAAAGGCTGATTTGAGAACTCCCTTCCAGAGATTCTCACTCATTCATTCCTGTGTTCTTTTACTCCTACTTATCAAGCACTATTCTAGCAGCAAAAAGTCTCGACTCTGACGATGTTTATAGGAAAGAAAATGGGAGAAACGGACAATAAAAAAAATGAAGAAGTATGCTGTATATCAGGTGATCCAAGCTATAGGGAAATATGAAGCAAAATAAGGGTGAAGAAACTCTCGTAGGAGTAGATGCAGGGTATGTATTTTATTTTATTTATTTTAAAGATTTTATTTATTTATTTATTTAAAAAAATTTTTTTATTTGACAGAGAGCACAAGCAGAGGGAGAGGGAGAAGCAGGCTCCCCGCTGAGCAGGGAGCCCGACATGGGGCTCGATCCCAGAACCCTGAGATCATGACCTGAGCCGAAGGCAGATGCTTAACCAACTGAGCCACGCAGGCACCCCTAGGGTCTATGTTTTAAACAGGTGCATCGGGGAGTCTAACGTAGGAGTCCCCGGACACCTTGAAAAACACAGGCTTACTCCACGTCCAAATCTTCACCTGGAGGTTTCATTTAATACTCACACCAATTAAGATGGTTACTGTTGTCATTATGCACATTTAACAGGTGGGAAGGCCGAGGTTCAGAGAGAAGAATTTGTCAAAAGGATCCTAGTTAATAAGATGCAGAGTCTGACTTCAGAGTGTGCTCGTTTCCTTACGCATCCCATTAAGAAATGGAGAAAAATGCAGACAGCGCGGCTGGCTTCTGAGGCGCATCACCTGCGTGACTCCTAATGTTGTCATACCTTCCCTGTTTACAAAGCACCTTCTTGCCTGTTGTCTCATCAGAGGCTCACAACTCCGGGGAGGAGGGTGTGGTCCCTGCTTCTCCCCTCCCCCACTCCTACATCTCAGGCACTGACAACTAGCACTGCGGGGACCCGCGAAACCCTTACCCAAGTCTAGCCTGATAAGGTACATCCACCCCAGAAAGGATAAGTCAAGGGGACTCGCAAGACCCATGTGCCCACATGGAGTTCGGGGCTTTCCCTCTCCCTGTGGGTTACCCAGTCGGCACAACTGGCTGTTGGTCTGGGTTCCTTGAACCCCAGCCTGCTTTGTCTACTTCCCTGATGGCTCACCCTTCCCCTGAACTCTCAGTTTCCATCTGAGGAGCTCCTCCAAGCAGGCAGACCACGTCTGCTGATAACGGTAGCAACAATGACAGAAATAATACACACATAGAACAGTGGTTGCCGCATAGCAAGGGCTCAGTAAGCATGCGTTTAATGAGGAATTGAACGATGAATAATTATAACTAACACTTATAAATGCATGCTATGCTCCAGGGGCCATGTTGGCACTTTCTTGTTGATTTCTCGCAAGAGTCCCCGTACAGGTAGCTTGTGTTATCCTGTTCGCATAAAAGTGAACAGAAACTTAGAAAGGTCAAGTCATTTGTTCGGGTTCACGGAGTTGGGAAACGGTCAAGCTTGCGTTTGAACCCGTGTCTGACTGATTCCCAAACCCAGGCCCTGCACCAAGATCCATCATCAGGAAACAAGATGAAATGGTCATAATCTGCTCCCTGATCAGTCTCACCCATCTCTTCTGCCTGGAAGCCTCGGTGACATTACAGGATACCCTAGATTAGGTCGTCTCGAATAACAGTGCTGACTCAGATCAAAAGGCGCTTTCTCCACCATTTTGTCCGCTATTCTTTGGGCTCTTGGAAAGCTCATTTTTAGGCTGATCATAGAGCCAATGGACTATGGCCTTTGGCCCTGATCCTATCAAATTCTTCAGTCTTTATCAATCTAGCTGGATGCCCCAGAAGAGATCACAGCTAATCCCATCGCCGGTGGTTTTAGAACATGGCTGCAAAAATCTTTAAAACTCCATCCATTAACAGGTGGACCTATCTGTCCTCCCCCTTGAATCTCAATAGGTTTATGACCACTTTGACCAGATTGCATGAAGAAGTCCTGCCATGAGATTTCTAAGACTGGATCATAAAAGGCCACCTAGCTTCTACTGTCTCACTAGAACATTCATTCTTGGAGCCCCTGTGCCAACATGTCAACAGTCCAAACTCCTGCAAGCCACCCTGCCGTGAGGGCGCCTGGTCTACACGGAGAGTTAAATGTGGGCGTTCCGGTGAGCAGTTTCAGAATGAGACCCATCTGTGAGTCACCCTGCCCAGGGGCTAGACCACCCTCTAGACTTCTTGGATCTTCCCAGCTGAGGCTTCAGACACTGGGGACCAGAAACAAGGCATCCACACTGTGCCCTGCCCAACTCCTTTGCCCACAAAATCCAGAAGCATGGCATAATGGTGCTTGTTTCATATTGCTAAGTTTGTAGCAACAGGTCATGGGAACACCATCTACGCCCAGCCATGTGGCCGAAGACTAAGGATGCAGGAGTCACAGAGAACTGGGTTTGAATTCTAGGTGAGGTCATCTTCTAGACTAGCAAGTTATTTCACTTCTTTGAGCTTTACTCACCTCATCCGCAGAGTAGTGATAACGATAGCATTTCAGTCCAGGGGCTATTACGAGGGTTACGTGTGATGATGCGTGGAGATCTTCATAGACGGTGCTTAGGACATCGCAGGCATTCAGAGACACAAGCTCTGGTTGTGGCTATGGAGTGTCTCAGTAAGTGCAGTTATTATGCTAATACTTCACAGAGGGCGAGTCCGAACCTCTGAGAGGTGAGACGACTCCCCCAGGGTCACACAACCCATCAGACTTCTTAACGTCACGTCCAGCCCTTCAGAGACTTGCCACCAGGGGCATGGCGAGTTCCAGGTGGGGCCAAAAAATTCCAAGGGGCCTGGGAAGGGAGAAAAACAGCACTGATCTTTCGGCCCTTAGGGAGCACCCAAGGAGACACAGAAGAACTCCTCTTCCTGCACCCCCCAGTTCAGAGAGCCCCAAGCACCAAATTAGAGGGACATCTTCCCAACACATTCCCAAACCAGCTTCCCTTTAAAGCAAAACTAAAAAGAGATGTGATACTCTAAATGTCATCCTTTCCCAAGCTGCTAAGCTGCTTATTTAGCCCAGTGTGTGGCCACCTTAGGAGCTAGGAGGAGAGAGCTTGCTGCTGGAGTTATATCTGGGAGCACTGGGGGGTGAGTGAGTCTCTGGGCTGATGGGGAGACAGAGGCAGCGCAGGTGGTTGTGCAGGGCCGGGAGCCTCTGTAGGGGTAAAGGGAGGGATGGGGCTGGGCATGCATTTTCATGTGCAGAGAAGCAAGAGGCTCAGAATTTGAGAGCTGGAAGGAGGCAACGTGTTTTGTTCAACTTCCAACATTTACAGATGAGAAAACCAAGGACCTTGGAGAGATGTGGACAAGGGAAGTTCCTAAAGCTAAAAAAATCCACTTGCACGAACTGGCTTTAGAGAGATTCCTTAAGTAACCCAAACTCACATTCCCTGGGTCTACGGGGTAAGCAGACCAACGTTCGGAAGAGAAGAACCTCACTGAAGTTCACACAGGTAGTTAGCCTGGAAGCCAAGCTTACAGCCTGATCTGGTTTTGCTGAAGTTACAAACTATCCCATTACTTTACTGCCCAGAAATTCACAGGTCAGGAGTGTCTTTCCCCTGTAATAATGGGATGTGTCAGGTATCACAGAGTTAGAGACACGTAGGTCTGAGGAGGCTGGGAAAAGCAGGAAACGGTGTGACAATTACGTGGAGAAGATGAATTTTTGCATTAGAAAAGATCACTTCCCATAGAAGAAGAAACCAATGCGCCAAAGGATAGAGCAACTTTCTAGTTAGTAGCAAGAATAAAGTTGTATAAAGAAAGGGACAGGGCTTGGGATATCAAAGGACCCAGATGGCCCTCCTGGTAGGTCTCTACCAGCCAAGCAACCTCAGGTAGATTACTGATATCCCTGGGCTTTTGTTTCCTCACGTGTAAGATAGGAGTAAATACTATCTTTTCATATGCTTGCCTTGAAGATTAAATATAAAACAGCACGTAGGAGGCCTTCCATGCTTTTCTTCCTAAAGGGAAGGCCCAAGACTCAAAACAGTGTTCTTTAACCCCAGCTTCTTTGAAAAAAATGAGATATCTGGTGGAGACTACCTAACAGCCTTGTGGGGGTCCCCGTTTCTCACTTTTTGAGGCGGATATAAACCGAAGCAGCCACGCAGCACACAATACCACCATCCCCACTTGGGGTATCTTCTCAATCCAAGGCGGTGGGACCCTGGAGGCCATGCCTGTGTTGCTTGACCCTGGTCCCCGGCCACAGCAAACTGGCCCAGAGGTAACTCCTCCATGTAAACCAGGCCAACTGGTTTCCCCTGGATTTGCACACCAGAGCTAAAGGAAGAGACTGAGTCTCTCTGGGGAGGGAGTCATGGGTCATGAATGGTGAGAAACACAAGGAAACACGTTCTGTGCCTCATGGAGGAAGCCTATAGAAGAGAATGGAAGTGATACCCGGAAACGAGAGGAAGGCTGCAAATCTGGTGGCGTGGAGTCCCTGTGATCCCGCTTGCAAGATGTCGCCGTCCTTCTAGTGAATTACTTTCTTCTCACCTAAGATTTCTCTCCATTGGTTCGAACTAGGTGGTCATTAAGCCTTCCCCATCCCTTAAGCAGTTGCAGCTCTCCAACATGGACTGAAAAACCGACTACACTCTCATCCTGAAACCCCAAGATGGGAAGAAAGGGTGACTTTCTAGACCCCACGGTAATAAGCCTGAGACAAAGAATTTCTAAGCGAGCCTTCATATCCACCTCCCTCTGACTTTGTCAGCCCCCACTCATGGACCTAAGGAGCCTACAGGATGCCTTTTCTCTGCCATCAAACAGCATTTCAAACTCTTTAGTGCTATTCATTATACAGGAAACGTATAAGACCTTTACCTGGAGATGTTTTTGTTTTTGCCACCTTTCTAGAACCTGATATCCTCGCCCTTCCTAGCTCAGACTTCCAGTCTTCGTCAAGGGAGTCCAAGCCTGGAAGAACCTGTCGCATCCCCATCCCATCGTCAATCAAGCCTCAGAGGAAGAGTTTCAAATTCTCGAGTCAACAGCACATCTCCTGGAGCTGGAGCTCGCGAGGGCCCCCACTGTCCATGAACACCTAACACAGGGAGCCCTGCAATCCGGTTCACTTGAGCATTGTTCTCGGCACCAATAGTGAGCTGGGTCTCAGGATACGTACTCAGGAGGAAAGAAAAAGTGCAACATATGTCACCCCTGGCCCCCAGCATGTCCCCATTTGGGTTGGCAGGAGGCCACTGGCACAAAGAGTGGCGATCTTCTAGGGGTGGTGTTATCATCCAGGTGGGCACTCAGTTATCCGAGCAAAGGGAACAGCAGGTCACCTACAGGAATCCTGAGCGGGCGTGCCCCGAGGACATCAGAGCGGCGTCTTTAATCAACTGGCCACTCCAGGGCTCTGGAACTTCGGCAAGTGAATTGATTTCTGGCATGTCGGTTTCCTCCTCTGTAAAATGGAAATAATACTGATTCCCTCACAGACTTGAGTGGCTTAAGTGAGTTAATACACATAAAGTGCTTTAAACAGTGCACGGCACATAATCCGTGTCCAGCACTCATTAGCTATCAGCATCAGCATCAACATTAAAAAGGTTACTAAGAGTACACCAGAGGGAAAGGCAGGGAAAGGCAGGGCAGGACAGTGTGGTCAGACACAGAGGTATATCAAGCACGTTGTGCTTTGAGTCCGGTGAGTTATCCCAGGCGGCCGGCAAGCCACGAGTGTGGGGGTGTCAGGAGCAGACACCCACCGAGTAGGCGTCCCAAACTTTTTCAGTGAAGGGTCAGATGGTAAATATTTTAGGGCTTTGAAGCCCAAGAGACAATGTCCTCAACTCTTTAAGCCACCAAAAGGCTACCAGTCTATTTCACATTTTACATGTGAAAATGTCAAAAACATCCTTTGTTCACAGCACACACAGGCTGTGGGCTGCATTTGGCCCGTAGGCTGTCGCGTGCCAGCCCCTGCTCCAGGAGAAGGTTAGAGGTTCTGCGGAGGGCATCGCAGGCCTCGCTCAGCAGGCTACACCACTCCAGGCCCGGGCACACAGCGTCAGGCTTGCATGTGGCAAAGCAACGTGCAGAACGGGCTGGGAGTGAAGGGGGCGAGTTTAAGTTGACTGTCCAAATACAGAATTACGATCATTGCAACGGAAGTGGTATGTGTGCAGAGACAGTAATGATGAAGATGCTGAGAGATATTCAGGGGCAAAATGAACATAATTGGTTGTCAAGATTCAGGCAGTAAGCGGGAAGGAGAGGCTGAACACTCAATGCACCTGCTTATCCGATGACAGATGGACCTCTACGTAGAGTGGAAGTGAGCGCTCCATCCCCAGAAGAAATCAAACAGAGTATGGATTCCTGCCTGACAGGCATTCTGTGGACAGCAAAGGATGGAAAGAGGGACAGATAAAGTCTCGCCTTGCTCCGAGGGTCCACGATCCTACTGTTCTGTGATCGTCTTTATCAATCTAACAGGAGGAAACAAACGATTTGTTTAGTCAATGAAGGATATAGACAAACTTTGCCCCTCGATACAAATCACCCTAATTTTGCAGAAAGCTGTCTATATTCTGAAGTGCTCACATCCATTATCTCTCTGAGGGGCCTGTAAAAGGACTCTGCAACTTGAAAAGTGCTAGACAAACGTGCCATTGTGTTATTATGACCATTATTATTTTTAAAACATGCCACGATTGAATATAAGAATTCTCCATTTGATTTTGAATGTTGTGCAGTTACTCTGACTTGGGTCCAGTGAATTATTCATTTCTGTACCCTTCTCACCTCTTGGACAACACTTGGCACATTGTAATAATAATAATAATGTAAAAAAATTGTCAAATCCTAGCAGTGCATCAAGACCCAGCTCAGGAGCATTCCAGCTACACAGCCTTCCCCCATCACTGCTGGGAAGACTAAGCAGTCCCACTGCGTGTTCCAATTGTAATCGTAATAGTATCTTTATCAATAATAACAGTCACCATTTATCAAGATGCCTTATGTGGCAGGCACTCTCAGTTGAGGTGCTCAAGAACCCAATGATGGATACCGTTGTGTGCCCATTTTACAGATAAGAAAGTCGAGGCCCAGAGAAACAGAGACTTGCTCCATGTCATAAAGTTAGAATTGTGCTTTCAACCCCCAGGCTAATTTTAATGACCCATCTTCCCAGTGGACACAAGGAAGGCATTTCTGTACGTGTTAATTCTTGCAGTGTGCCGGGACTGGCAGAAAGGTCTTTTGTCATAACTGCCTTTCCAGGTCAAGATCGTTCTGGGAAACACCGGCCTATGGACCTCACAGTCTCCAAGGCAGAAACCACAGCTTCTGGGTCCCCAGTGCCGGCCGCCTATGCGGCTACTGGCCAGCAGAGGGCAGCTGCGGGAAGCCGTCCAAGGACAGTCTCCACCCCCATTAAAGCTAATTAAGCTGCATGAGGCAAGTGCATGTCTGAGTGATGAAAGCGAACAGATCTACTCCTGGGCTGAGCGAATCAGGGGAATCAGAGGAGAGGGACATTTATCGGCGTCCAAGAAGCAGGCTGGATGGTGCCGTGGTGGCTGCCTGTAAAGGAACACCGGCCCGTGGGAACCAGACCCGCGGCTTCCCAAGAGCCCCTCCTCCTGACTCCAGGCCAAGTTACAGGAATTGTTTGGCCGCAGGCTCGGGATGCTGTGAAGCCCAGTGGCCAGAGCAGAACGGGAAGCCAGTCTGCAGCAGAAAAACCAGCCAAGACATACCAAGACATACCACAAAGCCTGTGCTCACCAAATACAGTGAAACCCACAAACATTTAGGGTGACCAACAGTTGCTGCCTGGTTTTGAGTGCAAAGCCAGCACATTCCAGGCAGACCACAATGGTTGCTTATTTGTCCTCTGAATATACACAAAGGCCTTCAGATCCACAAACATGCATATGGATGAACACGAACACACCCAAATAAATGCAAATCTGATCCACTAATCCAGACGCACATTGGGGTAGAAGGCTGTATTGGTTTGCATTCAGAAGGCAATGGAATATTACTCAGCTATCAGAAAGAACGAGTTCTCAACATTTGCTGCAACATGGATGGCACTGGAGGAGATAATGCTAAGTGAAATAAGTCAAGCAGAGAAAGACAATTATCATATGATTTCTCTCATCTATGGAACATAAGAACTAGGAAGATCGGTAGGAGAAGAAAGGGATAAAGAAAGGGGGGTAATCAGAAGGGGGAATGAAGCATGGGAGACTATGGACTCTGCAAAGCAAACTGAGGGCTTCAGAGGGGAGGTGGGTGGGGGAATGGGATAGACCGGTGATGGGTAGTAAGGAGGGCACGTATTGCATGGTGCACCGGGTGTTATATGCAAATAATGAATCATCAAACTTTACATCAGAAACCAGGGATGTACTGTATGGTGACTAACATAATATAATAAAAAAAAAAAAAAAGAAGGCCTAAATTCTAGGACCAGCTCTACCACAAATCTGTGCAACCTCGAGCAAGATACGAAACCATTCTGGATCTCAGTTTTTGCATTTGTGAAATGAACACCAGCCTGGTTTCTTAAATTCATGCAGGTGCTCACTTGCTCACTCAGAAGTTGGGGAACCAAGTCAGGCTCTCCCAAGGAAGCCTGGGACTGCTCCCTGGCTTTTTTTTTGCTTTTTTTTTTTTTTTCTTTTTTTGCCAAGTCTCTAACCATCGAGGAGGTATGAGCTGGGTGGCTAAGTCCACATCTCTGGACCCAGACCAAAGTCCGCAGGGCTGCTCTGCTCTATCTAACAATGTGGAAATTTTTAAGTCAGTGTGCCTAAGATATTCTCCCTATAAGCACAATCATACTGAATGCACAGTTCCTTTTTCTGTCCTCCTTTTTCACTTAACTTGAGCATTCCATAAACATCTTTTTAAATGGTCACAGAATGTTTCCTTATATGGCTATCTGTACCTCTCTAATTTTCTGTTTCGTTCTTCTCCCCCCACCCTTTGGCTACTATAAATAATGCTGGGGGGGGGAATCTTCAGGCATAGATCCTGTCTCTATTTTTGGAATCTTTCTTTAGGAAAAAAAAAAAAAGCTCAGAAATTAAATTACTAAAATAAAATCGTATTTTAAGACTCTTCGTGCACATTTCCAAATTGTTTTCCGAAAGCAGTTGCCCTGGTTTACACGTCTCCCAGCAATGCCTGAGAGCCTCCATCATCCCATTCTCCAAAGCACTGGCTGGCCGTCTGCTTCTCGTTTGCATTTAAACTTTGTTAATTCAATAGGCGAAAAATGTTATCGCATGGTTTTAATAAGCGTTTCTTTGATTATTAGAGAGAATGAACATGTTTTCCTTGTGTTTGTTCACCAGTTGTATGTTATTTCCCTCTTTTGAGAATTGTCTCTTTGCGCCCTCTGCTCACTTATCTGCTGGGGTCTTAGTGAATTTAATTGATTTGCATGCGCTCTTTACATAATAAAGATAGTAATCCTTTGTCATATTTGCTGTGGGTATTTTCCCAGTTTGCTTTATGTCTTTTCCTTTGTGGTATCTTCTATCACTTCTAAGCTTATACAGCAACCCCAGCCTCCAGAGACTTGATAAATACGCATTTCTAATTCCTGAATTTTTTTTTTCCTGGTCTGATTTGATTCTATAAGCGAAAGAGTCCAGGAGGCCATCAACCTATGATTCTTTGTTTCCAAGAAGAGTTCTGCCAGCACTAGGTTATCTTTCGCAATATAGGCTTTCTTACCTGTTCCATATTTCCCGGATACTCTCCCTCCTTCTTCAGATGATGAGCTCCATGCGGGCAGGGACTATGTCTGGGTCATTCTCCCTTCATCCTAAGAACCCAGCACAGCACCAGGCACAGGGTGGACGAGCACTGAATATCCACTGCTTGATTAACCCCCGGTACTGTTCCAGGCCCTTGAGAAACCTGGTTCTGGTTCCACATTCTCGCACACAGCATGGATGGCCAGAGGTACGAGGCCACCTGGAACAGCAGTGAGGGCTTTATCAGAAGAAAGCACAGCAACAGCTGAATTAAAAGTGCAAAAGGACGTGGTATTTAGGAACCATAGACAGTGGAGCGTGCCAAGAGCCCCGGACCAGTGGCAGATATAGAAGATGTGGCTGAAAGTAGAAGGCGGACCGGACAAGTGAGGGGCTCCGAATGTCACTACTGGAATTTCAACCACAAAAATTCCATTCTCCACAGTGCAGCCAGAGTGATCTTTGTAAAAGGGGAATCTGATCATGTCATTTCCCTGCTTTACACCCCGCAAAGGCTTCCCTTTGCACCCAGAATACAGCTGAGAATCTTATCATAGTCTACAGGGTCCTGCCTTCCTTAGTCCTGGGGCCTCCTGCCCACCGCCCCTTGCTTACCACACCAGCCCCTTTTCTGCAGCTCTGCAAAGCCCATCACGCTGTCAGGCCTCTGTTATTGCTAGTTTCTTGTCCTGTTAACCCTCTCATCCCCACGCTGCATGCAGCTGCATCCTTCCTTACTTGGGTGGAGCTCAGATATCCAGTGTTGCTCATACTCCCATCCCTCCTGCCTTATCCCTGGTTTTACTACCCTCCTGTAACTTAAACTAAAATGATCTTCTCTGTTCATCTTCCTGTTTATTTTGCCTCTCCCTCTTGAAGGGGAGACCTCCCTTGTCTCACTGATGCTCTAGTTTCAGCACCTCTAACAGTGCCTGGAACACAGAGTCCATGATGGCCAACTTCTGTCCAGCTGTGTTAGGTAAGCAAACTTATGCCAGCAGGAACGACTGTGGGGGCGTGAGCAGGACCCGGCGTGTGTTTCTGAGAGATAATTCTGCTGGCGTGGCGAAGAGTGGTCTGGGGCTGGAGAACCCAGGGACAAAGTGATGCAATGATATTAACATGGAATTGGCTGGTATTAGAAACTTTTCTGAGTGGAGGATTTGATCCAGGGAGAACTGGAGATGGAAGGATGTCGGAGGTTGGTATTGGAAAGGAAGAGCAAAAAATCTGCACAGTGGGCAATCAGACGGCACCCCAACACAAAGTAGCCGCCATCGTAATGGATACTTAACCAGCTTTAGCCTCCAGTGACTTTCACACTCATTCAGGACAGCCTCGCCATCGCTGTTCGAAGCAGGCGGCCACCTTGCTTTCGCAGGTGAGAACACTAAGGCTCGGGATTGGGAATCTGGGGACACACAGCTCGTGAGCCATGGACATAGATGGGAACTGAGGTCCTAACGTTCAGCACCGGGCTCTGCTAGCAAATGCTGCTATGTCACCATTTGTCCCCGTGCACACGCTCCACAGAGAGGTGTGGCTGGTAAAATCATGCCTTAGAGTTAATGATCCAGATGAAATGTCTTCCCTGGCCTTTGGGCCTGGAGAAGAGAAGTGCACTGTCACCTCCTTCCTTAACAGAGTTAAAACATGACAAGTCAGGGAAGAGGCCATTTGCCGCCACATTAACGGTAAATGCCATTTGCTCCAGTGATATCGCCATATCTGACTTTTTTTTTTCCTCCCCCGTGGCTGAAATTACAACAGAATGGAGCAGGGACCAGGGGAAGGAAGAGATAAACAAGGGTCAGAAAGAGACAGGGAGTGACATCTCTGTTCAAGTAGGCAGACAGGCTAGAGACCCAGATGTCCTTATCCCCTCTAACTGGAGCCAACAACATCTTTATGGAGGTAGCCATGAGCCACAGGCATGGGGAGAAGGGCCTGGAACTCCTAATTCTCCCGAATGGAACAGCTCCACCACCCCCAATTTGGCACACCGAAAGCTTACCTATTGTTCCAATGCCATCTGCTTCATGGAGCTTAGATAGGTCCAGAACTTGTACCTATCTGTCATGTTTGTTTAGACAGAGAGAAAGAAGTAGGAGGCCACAGGGGCACCAGACCTGCACCTGTCCTCGAGTCTGGAGAAAAGGCATGGGGTAGGGGCACAGCCCACAGAACAGTTCCCATCTGGGTGGCTCCCAACAGTGTCAGATCAGCACCTTCCTACTCTTGGGGTGTTTCTAGCAATTTGCATCCGAATACAAGTCAGAGTGTAACATCCCTACATGTTGACGGTGGTCCAAGAAAAACTTGATGATGCAGAGATAGTGTTAACAGGGAAGTAAGTTAAGGTTTGGGGCAACGGGGTCCCACACCTCACTTTCCCAGAGTATACCAGACAAGAGACCCCTCCCAGCAGGAACAGTCTGTCTACTGATTTTTCTCTTCCTCTCGCCTCCCTTCTTTCTCTCTCTCCTTTCTCCCTTCCTTCCTTCCACTCACTCATTCCCAATCTTTTTTTCTGCCTCTTTCACGTCCCTTTCCCTGAACCCGAATTCCATATTTTTAGATCTTTCTCATGTATTAAAAAAAAAATTAAATCCTCCCTTTACCACTCAGTTCATGACACACTGTCTATAAATCATATATAAGAAATTGAATGGGTATTAAGGAGGGCACATATTGCATGGTGCACTGGGTGTTATACTCAAGTAACGAATCATGGAACATTGCATCAAAAACTTGGGATGTACTGTATGGTGACTAACATAACATAATAAAAATTATAATTAAAAAAAAAAGAAAGAAATTGCATGGTTTCTGTGGAGCTATTCAGTGTGTATTTGCCCAAAGGTAAACAGAGGCATCATTTTAAGGTAAAGAAATGTGTGTGTGTGTGTGTGTGTGTGTGCGCACGCGCATGTGCCTGATGGGTGATGGCTAGGAGGAAAGGGAAGGGCAAAGGACAGAGAGCACAAGTCAAACCCATTCATTCATTCATTCATTCATTCAACTAGGAAATATTTGTTGTGAGCTCACCATAAGCCGGGTGCTCTGCGGGCCCCAGCCTCGCGGACCGCCCAACCTGCTACAGAAGCAGACAGCTACCAGGAAATCGTAACCCAGTGACAAAGGTCACTGTGGTAAAGGTCACATGAGGAATGAAGGAAGAAGTGGCCTTGGGATCATCTCTCAGAACGGTTGAAGCAGCTCAGGCCAAGAGGGACATGTGTAAGGCTGTATTGAAGGAGAAAGGAAGAGGGTGAAGTCCAAGAAGACAGCAGCTACGGGAGGGCCTTGAGGGACTCAGGGTAGGGCGAGCTGAGAGCCGGGGCAGTCAGTAAAGGACAGGGGCAGAATGCATCCTCGTGTGTATCCGTATGTGTTTGTGTCTTTAGTTGGGGGGAAAAGTGTTTCTTCAGAATCCACATGTACATAACTTTCTTCTGGAAGGAAGAATCCTGGGAAGCAGATTTCGTGTCATTGGGTTAATCACTGTTGAAAAAGCAGATTCCAGAAGCCGAGAGCGAGAGGCTAAGCTCTGAGAAAAGAAAGTTTCTTTAAAACACAGGTTTTATGATTATTCCCATATGATGGGCTCGCTGATCAGGAGATGATTGCCCGTGAAAAGACTGTTGCACACGCAAATCCCATGCATTGAGGGTTGTCCCTGGGGAAGCATCAGGGTCAGTTCAAAGGCAAATGGGGGTGGAAAAACATGGACAAGAGCTTCTGTTGAGGTTTCCATGGAAGGAATGAGTGAGGCAGGGCAGCCAAGCTTAGGGTAGTCTAATTTAAATAATTGCAATGAGCCCTGAGATCTGGGGGTTGTCCCTAGTTCTCTGGCACCTGGCCCTGGGATTATTAGGGCAGAAGAGTAGTGGCTCAGGGTGTAAGAGCCCCATAAAGTTAGAGGTTGGGGTATGGGCTCTGGATTGGGTGGCTGGCATAGGACAGACACACCAGCCTGCATCCTTCCCTGTCTGTAATAATTGAGGGCAGTCCTTTCAGAGTCAGCAAGTCCCCCAACATCAAAGCATCAAGAATAGAGAGCATGAAAAGGCATGATTCGTACAGATGTCAAACTCCCGAGGGTGAGAGTCAAGGTGGAGTGGGGGGTGGAGGAGGAACAAAGGTGTAAATGCAGGCTTAGGGAGAAGACAGCTGGGTCTGTGAGAGTTGAGAGTGTGTATTTGTGTTTCAAGGAAAGCGAAAGAGATAAAGAGGGAAACAGAGGGAGAGACCAGCAGTGCCACAAGGATTGCAACACTGGAGAAAGAATCAGGATAGGTAAAGAAGATACTTAGGAAGTTTTGCTGCCTGAGGGACATGTAAGCCCCTCCTTTATTAGATAAGCATTGTTCATGAATGCTTTCAGAGTTGGATTGGGGGTGGGCTGGTATTATAACATGTGATTGGCCTAAAATATCCTATAGTATTTAGATTATATATCTTTATTCCAGTCTACAGAAATAGTTTTTAAACTTTTATGAACTGTGGCACTTTTCTCCAATTGATATCTTATACAGAAGTCCAGGGCATTAAAAAAAAATAGGTGCAAACATGGGATCATAGAGTCCTACAAGTTTGAAAACCTCTGCTCTGGGGTGGTAAGAACCATACTGTCTGGAGCCAACCTGATGACAAGTTTGAGATGAAGGGCAGATCTAAGATCTAGTCTCTTTTGGGGATAGGCGGCGTTTAAGGAGGCCCCACTCAGGAGAAGACCCACAGACCTGCATTTAGAGTATTAAGAAGAGGTTCAGAGGATGAGCTTTTCAATCATATGAAACTCATCACTGATCCTTGAGCAGATCACACGAACCTCCCTGGACTTAGTTTCTTAATCCATAAAATAGGACGCATGACATGTATCTGATAGCATGATAATCAGGATTCAACCACAAAATGTATTTATTAGGCTGCTTAATTGGTAATAAATGTTCAGGAAACGTAGACTGTTATGACCATCCTCGTTAGTATTATTCCCCAAAGGAACAAAGTGTTTCGTACTGATTTGGCCTCAGTGAGACCTTTCCAGCTCTCAGAGCTGTACCAAAAGAGAATGGGATATCTGACGGTGCTGAGTTGCCCAATTCGGGGGATATTTAAGGAGGAGTTTGAGGCCACTTCATAGGGATATTGCCAAGTGGATTAATTGATTAAATGAAGGTGGGACTACGCACATTTCCTGGGTCTACACCAGTCTTGAGAATGCAAGTACCATGGCTTCCTAGCCCTAATCCCGCTTGACTGCAATATCTCCTGATATTAGGGTTCCATCAGTGTCCCATTTTGGACACAAAGCTTCCTAAGGCCCAGACTCAGAGAGATCCTTGCAGGGCGGTTGAAGGTGGAAAGCAGGGGGAAGGTTAGGGAGGTGGGGGGCCGTCCAGAAGCCCATCGGTCCAGCACTCCTCAAGTCTGTTGGCTCTCAAATCACTCGGGTGGATGCAACTTCCTGAAATATTAACAGGTTACAGCAATTCTGTTCCCAACGCAATTAGAACCTAATTTGAAGAAGTATGTTTTTCTGAAGAGGTTCATTAGCCAAAGGCACCCCCCCAATTCTGTAGCTCAAGAAAGACAGATGAGCCCAATATGCAGGCCCTTGGCTGACGCCCCGAGAGAAAAGACAGTTGCATTAAACTAGATGGGAGCACAGATCACTTTCCGTCTTTCAAGCTATGAGTCATCGGCAACCCCACCCATTTCTAGGTGTACCGGGCGCATTAGAGCCCTCAGGAAGCCACCGGGAAGGCCTCCATCACTTCCTCCTTGTAATGCTAACTTTTGAGAGGGGTTTAGAGCCCTTAGTCCAAGTAGGGGAACTCTGACCCTAGGAAGGAGTCCCCTCCACAAAGACCCTGACCATGGGGTTTGAACGCAATGAAGGGTAAGGGGCTGCCTCCTGCTCCAGGAAACCCATGATCTTCTAACCGTAGAAAGTGTTCCAACCCTTGGGTCCAACCCAAATGAAGCTTGCCTGCTGGAGCCAAAAAGCAGAGCAGTTCTCTTGTCCGTGCCCTTTGGTTAGATTGATGTTGTCTTCTGGCTTTACTTCTCAAGAGAAAAGTCTCTCCACACCTTCAAATGCATTTGATTGTACTTAACAGGCACTCCCCATCTCGGTCATGTGCCACCTCCTGCCTTTGAACACATTCTTTTTGGCCTACAGATCTTCTGAAGGATGGTATCCCAAACTGGCTACGATTTTTCGGGTGACACCTGACAATTAATAAAGTATAGCTCTGTTCCTCCTTCATTCTGGGCACTATATAAAGATACCTGAAATAATCGATACTGTTTGCAGAGTGTCACGTGCCAGACAGTATGCCACGTGTGTTAATCCTTAACACAATCCCGGTTAGGAAGGTATTATCCCCATATTATAGATGAAAGAGCCAAGCCATACAATAGTTACATAATTTCCCCAAGACCACATGACTGTCTCTAGTTAAAGTCAGGACGTGTATCTAGGACTCTCTGACATTTAACAACCATTCGATTCTGCCTCTGAAATTAGTTGTTCTCATTTTATGATATTTATAATGTTTTACACTTTATTCAAGTGTTTTTCTTTATTTTACTGGTGTTAGAATACTTAACATGAGTTACCCTCTTAACCAATTTTTAAGTGTACAATTTAGTATTTTTGATTACAGGTACAATGTTGTACAGTAGGTCTCTGGAACTAATTCATCTTGCTTAACTAAAATTTTATGCCTGTTAATTAGCAGCTCTCCATTTTCCCCTCCCACCAGTCCTGAATGACTACCATTGCACTCTTTGGTTCAGTGAATTTGACTATTTAAGCTACCTCAAGTAAGTGGAATCATGTGGTATGTGTCGGCCTGTGACTGGCTTATTTCACTTAGCCTCATGTCCTCAAGGTTCATTCATAGTGTTGCATAGTGTAAAATTCCCTTCTTTTTAATATTGCAGAATATTATTCCATTGTATGTATACTTTCTTTATCCATTCATCTGTTTGTGGACTTGCAGATTGTTTCCACACCTTGGCCACTGTGAATAGGACTTAGCTTATTTCACTTGGCATCATGTCTTCAAGGTTCATTCATATTGTTGCATCTCGTAGAATTTCCTTCTTTTTAATATTACAGAATATTATTCCATTGTATGTGTACCTTCTTTATGCATTCATCTGTTGGTGGACCGGTAGATTGTTGCCATACCTCGGCCACTGTGAATAGCACTGCAATGAACACAGGAATGCTAATACCTCTTCAAGATCCCGATTTCAACTATGTTGGATAGAGACCCAGAAGTGGGACTATTGGATCATGTGGTAGGTGATGAATGAAGCATGAGAGACTATGGACTCTGAGAAACAAACTGAGGGCTTCAGAGGGGAGGGGGTGGGGGAATGGGATAGGCTGGTGATGGGTAGTAAGGAGGGAATGTATTACATGGTGCACTGGGTGTTATACGCAATTAATAAATCATCAAACTTTACATCGGAAACCGGGGATATAATGTATGGTGACTAACATAATATAATAAAAAAACATTTAAAAAAATTACAAAATTAAATAATACCAAAAAAAAAAGAAGAAAATGCAAATCAAAATTACAATGAGATATCACTTCACACCTGTCAGGATGCTATTATCAAAAAAGTAACAGATAGGGGTGCCTGGGTAGCGCAGTCGTTAAGCGTCTGCCTTCGGCTCAGGGCGTGATCCCGGCGATCTGGGATCGAGCCCNTTTTTTAAAAATTACAAAATTAAATAATACCAAAAAAAAGAGAAGAAAATGCAAATCAAAATTACAATGAGATATCACTTCACACCTGTCAGGATGCTATTATCAAAAAAGTAACAGATAGGGGTGCCTGGGTAGCGCAGTCGTTAAGCGTCTGCCTTCGGCTCAGGGCGTGATCCCGGCGATCTGGGATCGAGCCCCACATCAGGCTCCTCCGCTGGGAGCCTGCTTCTTCCTCTCCCACTCCCCCTGCTTGTGTTCCCTCTCTCACTGGCTGTTTCTCTGTCAAATAAATAAATAAAATCTTTAAAAAAAAAAAAAGTAACATAACTAGTGTTTGCAAGGATGTAGAGAAAATGGAACTCACACACTGTTGGTGGAAATGCAAAATGGTGCAACCACCAAGGAAAACAGTGTAGAGGTTCCTCAAATAATTAAAAATAGAATTAGCATATACAAAGTGCTTGCACATGAAAATAATTTTATTCTCAAAAAGATGTATTGACTCTAGTCCCCTCATACCTCAATGCCTGTTCCACATGAGCTGCTCATAGGTCAGATACACCCCATCTGATACCACACATTTAATTTCAAAACTTGTAAATGAATTACGGGAGTTTGTGCTTCCGTTAAATTTTATTTTTCTTGTTTCTACTCATTATTCTACCTATCGATTAAGTTTGAGACTTCATTTTCTCATCCAACATATCTACAACATTTATACACCCAGTCAATATCCCTTCTGTATCATCTCCAAATCATGCATACACAAGTTGACAAGCATCAAGTCACAGATAGAAACCTGTAACTTACCCACCCTGGTAATTCAACTATCTAGTCCACCTGATTATAATCTCCTCCAGCGGTTTCCAAGCCAAGGTGGTCTTCACAATCACCTGGAGATCGTTCTGATCACCGGATCTGACCCAGGACCATCTCAATCAGAGCTTCTAAGAATGAGATTCAGAAACGTGCATGCTGATATAACTCCCTTGGAGAGTCCAGTCATCTCTCAGGTTTATTTGCCACTGATCTGGTCCACATTTTTCTAATTTTTCCGGAAACACATAAGGAGAAACGATGAAATTCCCTGATGTCAACATGTCAAATCAAGACATGTGAGACTTAGGACTCTTCAATCTAATACACCCATGATAGGAGAAAATTAGGTTACTTCAATATATGACTTAAGCTTGGTAAAACTCAAATGAATTTCTAACACTTGATTGGGGTTCAAAGCTTAATTTTTTAGATTCATTAATGGGAATTACAACATGTTTAATTGAAATCAATGATTAATTGATGATTATCTAGCATTTCACTTCACTTTACCAAATAAAACCAGAAACCCGCAGAAGCAAAATGACTTCCCCAAGGTCATGCAGTGAGTCAGTGGCAGAGTCTAAAGTAGACTCCAAATCGCCTGATTTGAGCTCATTGTTCTTTCCTGCACATCATGCTGTGTCTTAAATTTATACTTGGCTTTGAAATTCATTGTGGTTTTGTTTGATTTACTACATATCAGATGGCCTTCCTTATTCAATTTTGCTTTTGCTGATGTAAAAATGAATTTGCATTCATGGAGAATGCACCAACTAATGGCAGAACAAAGGGGAGGGAAAAGAAAAGGAGTATCTAAACCATATTCCAAAGGATATAAAGTCAAATTCAAATTTAAATATTCTGGAAGAAAATCCACAGAGATAACGTTAAGTTCAAAAAAATTGGAAGCAGAGTGAGAAGTGTTCAGAATCAAAGATCTTGCTTGGTGACTTTGGATAAATTGATAAACTTTTTACACGAATCTGGGTTGTGGGTGTCTCACACACCTCATTTTGCTATGGAAAAGTGCATTTCTCATAGGATAAAAAATGATTGTATCCATTTGTTTTATCTATAAATAAAAATTACTCTTTGGCATAATGCAAAATACTAAGGAAGTGGAAGTCACATTACAGGGCCAGAGGGTTAAAACTGAGGCTCACGGGACGCCTGGGTGGCACAGCGGTTAAGCGTCTGCCTTCAGCTCAGGGCGTGATCCCGGCTTTGTGGGATCGAGCCCCACATCAGGCTCCTCTGCTATGAGCCTGCTTCTTCCTCTCCCACTCCCCCTGCTTGTGTTCCCTCTCTCGCTGGCTGTCTCTATCTCTGTCGAATAAATAAATAAAATCTTAAAAAAAAAAAAAACTGAGGCCCACTTACATAGTGGGGAGAAATGTTTCAGTAGAAAATCAGAAAATATTTAAAGGAATAAAGAAAACATTTTATCTAGTCATCACCATTCTAATGATGATAGTCACACCACCAGTCATTGAATCCTTGCTCTGTATCAGACACTAAGCTGAGCTCTTTTCATCCATTCTCTCATTTCGTTTTATACCACACCTAGGAGGCAGGCATGACTTCCACTTTACAGATGGGGAAAAAAAAATCCTTAAACTTTACATGTTGTTTGGCACTATGGGGTGAGACTACACTCCTCTTGACCTGAGACCCAACTTTAAAACATATTAAAGGAATAACTAAGTCAAATATCCAAAAAAAAATCACAAAAACTTAAAATCTATGACTATTTTTGCGATCGAAATTTAGGATCATAACACACAACAGTCTGGATTGTCTCCTTTTTCTCATCCTGGAAATTGTCAAGAGATCGTTGTTGGGAAATTATTATTTTTTAAGTACACAGTTGAAAAATATTATCAAGACCCAAAACACAAGCAGCATTTCCCTATACAGCACTACAATTAGCCGGAATGACTCCATCTCATCAAAACCCACCCTCATATTGAATTTTGGCATTCTGTATACACAATTGTGAAATTACTCCAAAATTATTCATTGTATCAGCAAATCTTGGCATGTAATGGTATCGAGTTTTTGCCAGCTGAAAAAATGGCATTCCGCTCTTTTTTGGCACATTCTTTTCTATTACCGGTCTCCATTAACCATTGCAGAGAGGGGATGGCTATCATTTATTGAATCCTGGGAAGTTTTAAACACTTGTCAGGCATTAACACCTTCCATCTTCATCACAACCCTACAAGGAAGGTCATGGCTCTCCCTCTTCGACAGGAAGAGAAGGCAGGTGTATTTCAGAAAGGTAAAATGACTCGACCCAGGGCACACAACCAGTGAGTAGCAACATCAAGATTTAAAGCCCACAATTCAGGCTCATCTGCCTACTGGAAGCTTCCTCCCAAAGGTAAGGATGAAGCACAGAAAAGCCATGCAGTAGATTCAAGGCCACATACCACGTTCATGGTGGTTTCAGGCTAAAAGTTAAGCTTGATTCCTCCTGGGCTGGGGACTCTGCCATATTAATATTTCTTTTCCATAGGAGACCTAGATGAGCTTTGATTGAAATGATGGATTCCTGAACATGTTGCTTTTTGAAATACAAATACCATGGGGGAGAGTGTCAATAACACAGTCCCTTTCCAGACCGTTTCAGGAAGTGAATTTGTTGGCCCACGTCTGGGAACATATATGCAGGGAACAATGAGTATGCTATTCAATGTATGGATCTCTGGGGAGCTAATTTATGTAGGGGCTGGGAAAATGCCCAGAAGGTCTGCAAATAAATCAGGGAGCATCCATGTAGTCAGAATCCTACTCACTGAAGCTAACAAGCCCGCCCTCTGCGCTCCCTCCCTGCCTGCTCTCTTCCAACAAGATGCGCTAAGCCGAACAGAGACTAGACAGTAGAGAATAGCCAAGAAGTAAAGGTAAAGGAGATGACACGGCGCTCCTTCCAAGCAAATCTAGTTAGTCTGTTATCATTGTGCTGGCTGCTGATTCCATCTATCCTCACAACTTTCTCCGTGCCCCTGATCTTGCACATGGCTCACGGCATTGCCTTCCTCCGTGGTCTCCAAGCCTTAGTGACAGTCCCTCCAACCTCTTCTCTAGACCAGACCAGCAGCCAGAATACTGCTCTGAAACTCAAAGCAGAATTGGTCTCTTGCTCAATGGTTCCATTCTTCTTGGCCCGCAGGATAAATTCAGCATGGCACTTCCGACCCTTTTATCCCTGCCCCTGTTGCCCCGCCCACTCTTAGTTTCCTTTTGAAGGTTGTCTCTACTTACAAAAGCCGGAACAAGAGTGAAGGACACCAGGTATGCAGCCTCTGGAGAGAGGTACAAAATACTTAACAATCAGGAGAAGTTCAGCATTCAGTATACTTTCCAATATATATTTTTAAAACATTTAATGCAAAATATTTTCTTAAAAAATCAAAATTAATGCAAATAAATCCACGATGAGCAAAAACTCAAAAGATTCAATAAAAAGTGCTGTGCCAAGCCATATTGGAGCCTGAGGCAAAAGAAAAAAATCAGTCCTACTACTGATTCTGTTTTTATTTAAACTTTCAATATTTTGTTCATCATGGATTTTTTTGCATTGATCTTTATTTTCTTAAGCCTTATTGTTAAATATTAGTCCCAGCCCTGCCTGTTAGATTAAAAATGTGAGTGCTTCAAGGGTGCCTGGAAGGCTCAGTAAGTGAAGCGTCTGACTCTTGGTTTCTGTTCAGGTCATGATCTCAGAATCATGAGATCGAGCCCTGCATTGGGTTCTGTGCTCAGCATGGAATCTGCTTGAGATTCTCTCTTTCCCTCTCTCTCTGCCCCTCCCCCAAGCTTGCGTGTGCGCTCTTTCTCTCTTTAAAAAAAAAAAAGTGACAGTTTCAGATCACAAAAAGACATAGAATAGTATGCAAAAATAGGGTATTTATAATCTGGGGGTGGGGGGCATGAGGGAGAGCTAGAATTTGGAGGAGGAGAATGGAATGACTCAAACAGTCAGATCACTTTAGAAACAAAGCAGCGTCCTAGAGAGGGCTGTGGCAGGGAGGGATCATTATTTGGCTTTTACCCTAGTTTCTCACTATTTTGTGCCAATACTGTAGGGGTCAGAGTTATATATCATGAACTCTCATTATATATGGAGGAAAATTGAAGTGGCCTGTGAGGATAAATCAGAAACCAGAGTTGAATTAGAACCAGGGTCTTCTGAATCTTCATCTAATTACCGATTGATTTTTTTAAAGATTTTTATTTATTTATTTATTTGACAGAGAAAGAGAGAGCACAAGCTGGGGGAGTGGCAGGCAGAGGGAGAGGGAGAAGTAGGCTCCCTGCTCAGCGGATTGAGGGGCTCAATCCCAGGACCCTGAGATCATGACCTGAGCCGAAGGCAGACTCTTAACCGACTGAGCCACCCAGGCACCCCTGATTGATTTATTCATTCAATTATCACATATTAAGAAGTAGGGTTGCCAGATACAACATACTATGTCTAATTAGATTTGAATTTCAGGTAAGCACAAATTAATTTTATCAGAAGTATGTTCCAAATATTGCATGGGACATACTAAAAAAATTGTTATTTTTCTGAAATTCAAATTTAGCTGAGCATCCCGTATTTTTATTTATGACATCTGATAAGTTTACTAGAAGGTCACCGTGTGCGGGGCACTATACTAGGAGAACATAATGGAAGATAAAGTGGACCCAATCACAGTCCTCGTGGATTTTCCAGTGACTGAGGCAGGCATTATGGGAATATTGCACAGATGACCCATGATGATTATTGTGATCATTTCTTTTTTTTTAAGATTTTATTTATTTATTTGAGAGAGAGAGAGTGAGCAAGAGAGGGAGCATAAGCCGGGGGGAGAGGCAGAGGGAGAAACAGACTCCCCGCTGAGCAGGGAGAACAACATGGGGCTTGATCCCAGGACCCTGGGATCGTGACCTGAGCCAAAGGCAGATGCTTAATCGACTGAGCCACCCAGGGCACCCCATTGATCATTTCTTATGAAGGAAAAGTACAGTTTAATAGTGGGACCTAACCTGGTCTGGGGCATTATTGAAAGCATTGCTGGGAAAGGTATATTTGAGCTGGAATCTGAGGGTTAGGTACGTGGAAAGGGAGGAGCACTTTTGGGGGCAGAAGAACCAGGATGTGTGAATGATTTTGAGGGAGGAGGAAGAGTGGTCTGCTGGGAGGATGGAGAGAAAGTAGTGTGCCTGGGTGTTAGGGAGCGAGGTCAAGGTAACAAGACATTGAAGGGCCAGGGCAAACAGGGCTTTGCAGGTCAAGCTCACAATGCCCTGCTTTGTTCTGGATAGAGGCAAAATCATTGTGGGGTTTTCACGTAGGAACTGAGAGGACCAGAATGGAGTTTTGAGTCCCTGGTTGGTGGTGGAGAGTTTAAGACCCAGGAGAAAGCAGGGCACCCGTTAGGGAATCTCTGCAGCATTGCAGGTAAAAGATGCTGGTGACGTGGACCAGGGTGTTGGCTGAGAGTTTGGGAGAGAGATTTGGGTGCTATGTCCTTGCCATCACCTTGGGCTGTCAGGTGAGAGGTGATGACATTAGGAATCATGAAAATGGAAAGGGAGGTCTACATGCGGGAGACACTATCAAAGTAAAATTGACAGGGCTTGTTCAATAAGTGCTTCTTGATTGATTGAGTAGAAATTAATGTCTGGTGCCTTCTGTGGAGAGAAAAAAAGCACACACATTATGCAACTGTTTAAAAATTGTTCCTTTATGTTCTCCTAGCTCTTTTAATGTCATCAAATGTCACCTCTTCTGATTGTGTGCATGTAACACGACATGTAATTAATCTTGCAGGTCGCAGGATGTGTAATTAAGCATATATGCACGGTGACTTGTAATTAAGCACACATTTATTGTGATGCACACATTGGTGGGTGCTTCCTGGTGTGTGTAATTATGCATGTGTCAGATGACATGAAATCACAGCTCATTCTGTGAACAGGCTAAGGTCTCAACTCCTATCTCGACCTGTTAATTGGTATTAATCTACCTCTTTTAGAAAAACATCTTTGGTAATTGAACCTGCTCTATTCCGAGGCATGAGCTATGGAAACATCCATGGATACCAAAAAAAAAAAAAAAAGCAAAATAAGCTCTCTTTTCTTTCAACATACAGTATATGCATGCAATTGATGTATATCAATCATCCGTAAGAGAATATTGGGGCAATTTCCAAGCAACGTCCTATGTATAACAAAATGTTCTTACAGGATCAACAGGATGATATAGGTCCCCCAATAGACCCTCCTGTCAAAGAAGGAAACCTAGTGCAGTGAAAGGATATATCCTGCCATTTTTGGGGATGATCAGACAGAACCTAGGCACCCTGTCTACCATTGGGGCCCAAATTGTTCACCTATAAGTAGTTTTTGAGGTCAGATTTACTGAATTCTAGGCTTGTGTTGCTATTTATTGATTAGACAAATTACTTAAGCCTCATTTTTAACACTTATAAAAAAGGAATAATAATAGTAGCATAGTAGTATCTTGTTCCAGGTTGTTATTGAGATCAAATGGGATTGCATTCGAAGGCTTTGTACAAAGTAAGATTCAATACTTGTTAACTCTGTAGACTGTACATACATTCTCTTATTGAACCCTCAGCATAATTCCACATAGAGATGCCATTATTTCAGGTTCTAGATGAGGACACCGAGGTCCAGAGAGGTTAATAGTGTCACATGGCTACCAGGAAATGAAGAAAGTGTTCAAATGCAGGTCTGTCTTACTCTAAAACCTACGAATGCCATATGGCATGCTTCCATCTTTGGGTTATAATAAGACTTTGCTTTAGTATAAATATATATGTGTGTGTGTGTGTGTATACACACATTATATGTATATATATTTAGTATATGTACATTGCTTTATATAAATATATATAAATATATATAATTATACATACATATATTGCTTAATATAAATATATACACGTATATACATATACATATAATTTTGTAGCCTATACACATATACATATACATATAATTTTGTAGCCTATATAATACATATACATATAATTTATATGTATATACATATACATATAATATACATATAATTTTGTAGCCTATAACTTTGTAGCTTACTATGCAGGACTCATTGGAGAAAATAGAACACAAAGGTGAACATGAGAAGCTTTGGAAACAAAGACGCTTAAATCAGAGTTCTAGATCCATTACTCAGTACTGGTGTGACCTTAGCAAGTTACTTCCCTTCTCTGAGCTTCGGTTTCTTCATCCGTAATACGGGGCTATTAATACCTCACTCACGGTGTTACTGGGATGATTAAATGTAGATTCATCTTTAACAATAACCACAGAACACCACATGTAGCACGTCCTCAATAGGAACCACCATTATAATTTTCTTCTTCTTCTCCCCCCCCCTTCTTCTCCTCCTCCTCCATCTTCTTCATCTTTGTAATCCCTGGCATCAAACATCTTTGCATGGCACAAAACAGGATCTCAGTGAATGTGTGTTCAATGAGTTGAGCTAGTTTTTATTGAAACCATCAGATCCAGGTGGAATTTTGTAGCTTAAGGCTCCTTGAACAATGGGCTAGGATTCTGCATGACCAAGAAGGCTTGTTGCTGCTGCCTCAACCTGCCGAGCAGGAGATGCACAGAAGGGGAAAACATCCAGGTTCCCAGATGTCCCAGCCCTGGCCTGCCTCCCTCATCCCAGCCTTGGGATTCCACCACAAAGCCTTCCAGCATCACACAAACACTGCCTGTCTCACGCACTCGGTTATCATGTCAGAAGCGAGACACGCAGCATCAGAGTGACAGGGGGCTGTCACGAGGCTGAAATGTTTTCTGTCTGCTCAGGAGAAAGGTTTTGCTGGAAGTGGGGAGGGGAGGAACACAGGCACATGATGGGGCTTGGCAGCTGATTTCATTTCTATGTCAGAAATGATCTTCACTCTTGTGCTAAGGATAGAGGAGCTTAGGGACCCGGGGAAGGGAAGGAAGCATGGAGATACCACCCAGACACCACCCCCAGACTCACTGAAATAGATGAGAACAAGAACCAATGAGAAGCAGAATAGCTCTAGCCAACGTCCTCCTCAACCATTAACTCAGAAGATCGTGATTCTCTTGGTGAAGACTTGCGAGCTCTGTGCTTGTCAATGACCCTGATCCATTGGCCAGAAAGTTGACAAAGCGAGTTCTACCTCTGTTGTAGCAAACATCTAGAATCTTCCTCGTTTCATTACTCATCTGCCACCATTTTGTTTCAAGTCTCCATGTCTTCTGACTTTACTACTTAAAGTCTTACTTTGATTATTTTAGCAACAACACTTGATACTTGACACAGTCCATCTTTGTGTGAACTTTGTCTCACACCCATTGCTCTAACACTCTTCACCCCCAGACATTTTAAGTCAGCTGTTTTAAGTAGCAGAGGAAGTTTTCTGCCTCATGTCCAGTACTTCAGCCAGTGGGAATGGACCAGACCACACACAGCCTTCAGAAAAGTTGCTGAAAACTGGAGTAAATCTGAGCACCTGCTTATTCTTAGCTATGGATTCCCATTCTTCTGGATGAATTAGCAGGCAGCCCTCCTTGCCCAAGAGCCTTTTCAAGTAAGTAGACACAAAGTCTGTTCAGCAAACCCTACCATTTAGATTCAGTGCTATAGGAAATGTGTGAGCTTCTTACCATAAACTCTGTATACCAGGACCTCTTATCAAAGATGCCTATCAAAGCATTTGAATAGAGCTACACGGGCCCAGAAGTTGAGGTATAAAATCTCTACTTTGTTTTCCCATTTCTTCATTTTCCTTGTGAACATCATTTCCTTCTCAAAGAGTCATGGAAAGATTAGCAGTGAGACACCAACCCTCTCTAGATGCTAGCTAGCTTTAGAGACCTTGGACTCACTTGGTGGTCCCTATCTAATTCAGACACACACGCATTACCTGTACTCTTCTCTAGCAGTTATTTCATTTTGGCTGGCATCTTAGTTAGTTATGTGTGCAGATCACCATGTTATCAAAGATACAGATTTACATACACAATTCATGAGGAAGCCAGGATGAAAACAGAAGATAATATTGAGAAAACCTTTCAGCTTCCAGATATGTCAAAAAAATTTCTTCAACCAACAGATACTAATTTTTCATTAGGGGCTAGGAGCGGCATTAGGTGCCAGGAACATGTAAAAGGCACAGCCCCTACCCCAAGAAGCCTCCAGCCCAATGGGCAGAAAGGCAAGTAGACAGACTAACACACTGTAAGTGCCATGTGAGGTGCAAACACAGACAGGGCATTGAAGAAGGTGTTCTGGCCCCTGAGGGACAAGTGGAGGATAAGCTGAGAGGCAGATGGGCATCTGCAAGGGGAAGAGTAGCATGTACAAAGGCCATGAGTTGACACTGAACATGGTATGGGCGTTTGAAGGTCAGTTTTGTTGGAGCGATAGGTAGAACGGAGTATGTAAATAAGGAGTGCGTCATGGGGTGGGTGCAGTGTCTGGAATGAGACCACCCGAGTGCAAACCTTGGCTCTTCTCCTTACAAGCTGGGGACCTTGTATAAATTTCCTATCATCTCCTAACCTCAACATCCTCATTTTTACAATGGGAATCATTGTCGTCTCTCCCTTATAAGGCTGACGTGGGATTGAATTAGTTACTGCACATACCATGGTTAGAATCTGTCTGGCACAGAGAGAGTGCTGAACAAAATGGTAGCTAGACTCAATGGACAGAGAAGAGGGTTTGGTTAGAAGCTTTCTGAGAGACGAGGTTGGCAGAGCTCAGTTCCCAAGGGCTTCGTTAGTTGTGCTAGGAAATAATGCCTGAACTTTGACCACAAGGAGCTTGTCGTCCAGAGGGGGAGGACAATTATAAGAGAGTGAGCTAAATACTGCATTATGGAAAGAGAGTGGGTGGTGATGGGAAGCTCAGAGAAAGGTTCCTAATCCAGTCCGGGGGCACTGAGAGGAATGGATGAAATGGAGTGAAGTCCTGACCCAGCTGGGGTGTGAAGCTGGGTTTGTGGAGGAGGGGGACAGGGAGGGTACCTAAACAGGGGTGGGAGGCAAGCAGCGCTCAGGCAGATGGTGCAGACAGAAGCTATCTCCAGAAACAAATACATGTTATAGCCTAGAAGATCTAGGAAGTGAAAAGAAAAAACCCTCTGAGCCTTTCAGCTTCAGAAAGCCCCTTTTTGCCCTCATCCCCTTGCCACGTAAGTACTTCACTATGCGTTCACACACTTCCTCACCTGATCCTCGGTGCCTTGAAAGATGCCTTCTGAAATGCCCCTTTTATAAAGAGGGCACTCTGAGGTCAGGTGATCGGCCCAAGATCATAAAGGTAAGTGGTGGAGTTGAGCTGTGAAACCAATGTCCATCTGACTCCGATGCCCAGATGCTTAAATATTAATCTCAGATATTTAAACTTCAGGTAAGATGCTTCCCTGAGATTTTTTCCCCAGAAGACAAAGGAGTAAATGCTCCAGAAGAGAATCCAGGGGAGTCCATAAAACCAAATGTCCTTTTCAAGCCCAAGTCCAGTCAAGCAAGGCCAGGAGATGAAAGTCTTCTCAGCACGCTAGAGTGTGTGCTTATAAATGTGTGCACACGCATGGGTGTATGTGCACGTGTGCACCAAGGTGATGTTCCCTTTGCTATTGGTCGATTTTAAATTTACATAGATTGGAGATAGGTGGGTAGACAGACAAACAGAATTACATATGTGCCGATGAACAAATTAAGGGTGGGGGAGAGGTGGATGAAGCCATCCTGACTGCCCTGGTGGTTGATTGTAATAAAACAGCTCTGTTGGAATAATGTGGAGCCTGAGAGATGGGGTGTAATATGGTTAAATGCTTTTACAGTCCCCCATTAAAGTAAGTGGATGGAAATTCATAAAATATTGATAGCTTTTGAAATGTGTTCATTCCCAGCTCTGCCCAGAATCTCAAGTGATGGAACGGTGACTGGCCCAGGCAAAGACAGCTTGACCCAACCCCACAGTCCCTCAATGCTCAAGTGTCTGGGATGTTATCTGGTCAACAGAGTCTATCATGGGAGCACCGAGAGAAGGGAAGTTGGAGGGGTCGGGGAGGGAGCACTCACCTTGCCCAGTTCCTACGCCCAGCAAAGAAAGCATAGACAAAGAAAGTGTGCCCACCATGGCATGAGGAAGAGCCTTACAAAGCCAGCTCCACAAAATCAATAGGTCTCCAGCTAGACTCTATTTTTGCAATGCTTCTTCCCCACTCCACCCATGTAGTAATAATGAGGGTTTGATCCTACTATCCACCTCCTGGCTACAGCTGATTTTCCCCGGAGTGATTGACCAAATGAGGCCAATCAGATTTTTTTTTTTCCTAGAAAATTTTAAACGGTGCTCCAAGGAAGCCAGTCTGTCTTTGTTGACAAAGATGAGATGCCTGGTTATAAACACTCCCAATTCTGCTTCTCATGATGGGGACAAAGTCTTCCAAGAGGGCAAAACCACTACAAAGAGAATGCAGAAACAAAGATGGAAATGCATTGTGACGTTCAGATCCTTGGTTTTATCATCCCACAGGAGCAACAAAAAAAAATTCCTGATTTTGCTTAAGCATATTTGCCTTCTGGAAAATGTCACCTTTAAACCCATTTTACTTCACATCCTCCACCTATTACCTAATATGTAATTAACAATTATATGTAATGTTTTTTGGCCATTTTCTGACGTGTTGATTACTTCACTACATTACTTTATGAATTTCCTCATTGAATCCTTACAGTAATCCCAGGAGGTGACTATTACTGTCATTCCCATTTTACAGATGAATAAACTGAGATGCTGAGTGGAGACATAGCTAATTTCACAGATTAATTAAATGACAGATCCAGGAGTCCTATAAGGATGAGTCTGATGCCTGCTTTGTGTTCTTAATACTCTATTTACTCCCTACAAAGTCCCTGAAAATCTAGATTGATCATACAGAATGGCATTTAACTACCTTCTGGTTCTTGTCTCCCCCAGGCCACCACTCCCTGTTCCATGGACTCCCACTCCCAGACATGTGGTCACTGTCTCCCATACTGTCTCCATCCTAGGTTGGGTCCTCACCTGGACTGGAGCCTCTAAAAGATCTCTTGGGTCCCAGTCTTTGTCAAAAGAAGCCTGTCCTGAGTAATATTCCATTGTATATATGGACCACATCTTCTTCTTTTTTTTTTTTTTAAAGATTTTATTTATTTATTCGACAGAGATAGAGACAGCCAGTGAGAGAGGGAACACAAGCAGGGGAAGTGGGAGAAGAAGCAGGCTCATAGCGGAGGAGCCTGATGTGGGGCTCGATCCCATAATGCCGGGATCACGCCCTGAGCTGAAGGCAGACGCTTAACCGCTGTGCCACCCAGGCACCCCGTGGACCACATCTTCTTAATCCAGTCATCTGTTGAAGGGCATCTCGACTCCTTCCACAATTTAGCTATTGCAGGCAATGCTGCTATGAACATTGGGGTGCACATGGCCCTTCTTTTCACTACGTCTGTATCTTTGGGGTAAATACCCAGTAGTGCAATTGCTGGGTCATAGGGATGACCCATTCTAACTGGTGTAAGGTGGTATCTCAAGGTGGTTTTGATTTGAATTTCTCAACCATCAAAAAGAACGATTTCCCAACATTTGCAGCAACATGGACGGGACTGGAGGAGATAATGCTAAGCGAAATAAGTCAAGCAGAGAAAGACAATTATCATATGGTTTCACTCATTTATGGAACATAAGAAGTAGAAAGATCAGTAGGAGAAGAAAGGGAAGAAGAAGGGGGGGTAAACAGAAGGGGGAATGAACCATGAGAGACTATGGACTCTGGGAAACAAACTGAGGGCTTCAGAGGGGAGGGAGGTGGGGGAATGGGATAGGCTGGTGATGGGTAGTAAGGAGGGCACGTATTGCATGGTGCACTGGGTGTTATACGCAAGTAATGAATCATGGAACTTTACATCAAAAACTAGGGATGTACTGTATGGTGACTAACATAATATAATAAAAAATATTATCAAATAAAAAAATAAAGTAGAATCTCAGCAAAAGAAAAGAAAAGAAAAGAAAGAAAAGAAAAAAGCCTGTCCTCCACTTTGTAAGTGTCCTCTTTCTTTCTTTTTGTCAAATGCTGCTTTGATCACGCTAGTCCTTTGCTAGAAAACCGTAAGTGAAAATGCATTTTATAGCAGACCAAGGTCAAGCTCCTTCATAAGATAGTCAATATTTTTCACAGTCTGACCCCAACCTACCTCTCAAGACTAATTTCCAGCCAGTCTCCACGATATTCCCGTATCTCCATCTACACTGAGAGAAGTTCTGACCCCCAACGTGCATCTCTCCTGCTGCTCTTCCTGTCCTTTTCTCTTTCTCTGGTAGGACCTGAGCTTTCCATAGGAGCACACAGTTTCGGAGGGGCAGGTGGATCTGGAGTTGAAATTCAGGTATTCTGATTTCTAATATCTGGTCCCTATAATTTATTCATTTAGTATTTTTTCCCTAAATATTCACTGAGAGCTTTGAGCTGTTTGATTTCTCAGATTCTGTGCTTCTCTCTTTGGGGATGAAGGCATTGGAGACTGTTGCTCACATACAGCACCTGGGAAGACAAATGTTATCATTTGTCATTTAACCTGTGAGATCATTCTTTGTCATATATTGATACCTTTAAAGATTTTAAGATGGTCTGACATAGGATAATACACACATTTTAACACATAGGAGAGAAATGCCTAGAGTCAGCAGCAATTTCTAGAAATACAGGCATTTATAAAATGCACTAAGAAGGGCTCAGGGAACTCTATGTGAAAGTTACAATGAGCTTACTTGAAAGGAGAAAAGAAATGGAGGGAGGGCGTATTGGCATCTCTGTCTTTTGGCCACTTGCTCCACAGAAAAGATAATGACCAGGTTCAAATGTTCTTTCCAGGTGTACTTTCTATCCGTATGAAACTTCCCTTCACACGGATTCGAAAGCTGATAACCCATTGTCTCTGCAACTTCTCCAGGACGGAGAACTCACTGTGTCACATACAGCAGCGGGGGGGGGCGCTGACAAGTTCTTGGGGGGGGCGCCTAGGGACGCCAAGCCAAAATCCACCTTCCAGCAGCTCCAACCGTAGGTCTCCTTCGTCCTCTGCAACCCCTTGAATGAGCTCACTTTTTCTTCTATGCTGCTATAATTTTTTAACAAAAGACATTTGAACATGGTTCCTGGATGATGACATTGGAACCATGGGCCTTTCTCATTCTTTGCGGGCACCTGAGCTGTCAGTTTATCTCCCCCAGGAACTCACTTTCCAATGAGGAGACAGGCCTTCCTTGGACTGATGGCCGTCAAAGGGAAGTAAATGTGCTGACGTAAATGATCTTGGGCAGGATACTTCCAAGGAGTCTGTGACCTCCTTGAGGTCAATGGGGAACACTTCGTTTTTTTGAGGATTAAATTGGGCTTTACTAATGGACTCTTCCTCAGTATCAGCCATGGAGATGAGTCCTAATCTGGCTTCCACCAGCTGAATGCAGGTGTAATAGGATCTGGGAGCCTCAAGCTGTCATCCCAGGTTTACCTTTCAAGGACATCCAGTATGATATAACGAAGGTTTGATTGCTTTCCCCCACTGATCCCCAAGTAATGCCACATGCATCATCGACCACTGGCTTTTTTTTTTTTTGCGTTGTGTATTTATTTTTATTGAGGTAAAATTCACATATCATACAATTGACCATTTCAAAGTGTGCAATAGAGAGGTATTTAGAAAATTCACAATGCTGTGCAACAAGCAAATCTCTCTAGATTTAAAAAGTTTTCAACAGGGGCGTCTGGGTGGCTCAGTCGTTAAGCATCTGCCTTCAACTCAACCATGATCCCAGGGTTCTGGGATTGAGCCCTGCATCAGGCTCCCTGCTTCGCTGGGAGCCTTCTTCTTCCTCTCCCAGTCCCCCTGCTTGTGTTCCCTCTCTCGCTGGCTGCCTCTCTCTCTCTGTCAAATAAATAAATAAAATCTTTAAAAAGAAAGTTTTCATCATCCCATAAAAACACCACATCACCTTCCTTTCCTCCTTCCTCCTTTTCTCCTCCCTCCCTCTCTCCTTCCTTTATTGATCACATCAAGTGATCATGCCTTCTTCTCCTTCCCCTCCATTACCTGGCAACTTCTCACCTGCTTCCTGTCTATGGATTGGTCCCATTACGGTCCCATTCTTTCATACAAAAGAAATCATGTAATAGGTAACCTTTTGTGTCTGACTTCTTTCACTCAGCTTAAATTTTTCAAGATTCATCCACATTGTAGCGTGGATCAGTACTTGGTTCTTTTTTGATAGCTGAGTAATATTCCACTCTGTAGGA
The DNA here is from genome assembly GCF_002007445.2 of Ailuropoda melanoleuca. Taxonomy (NCBI): domain Eukaryota; kingdom Metazoa; phylum Chordata; class Mammalia; order Carnivora; family Ursidae; genus Ailuropoda; species Ailuropoda melanoleuca. The sequence continues at coordinate 46,070,456 of NC_048224.1, forward strand.
ATACCAGATTTTGTTTATCCATTCAACTGCTGATGAGAATTTGAGTATTTGAGCCATTTCCACCTTTTGGCTATTATGGTAATGTTTCTATAAACATTCATGTGTAAATAAGTTTCTGTGTGGAAATATGGGATTGCTAGGTCATATCTGGCATTTAGCTTTTTGGGAAAGCTTTTGGGAAAACCACCAAACTGTTTTCTATAGCATACCCCTACCAACAACTTTTTTTAAAGATTTTATTTATTTATTTGAGACAGAGAGATACAAAGAGAGAGGGCACAAGCAGGGGGAGCACTAGGCAGAGGGGGAAGCAGTCTCCCCCTGAGCAAAGAGCCTGATGCGGGACTCGATCCCAGGACCCTGGGATCATGACCTGAGCTGAAGGCAGATGCTTAACTGTCTAAGCCACGCAGGCACCCCCTCCCCACCAACAACTTTTACCTGACTGTATGTTCCCTGGACCTTGTCCTATTTGCCTCTGTGCCCATGTGGGGCCTTGCATCTCCTAGGTATAACAATGAGGGTGGTGTTTATAACTTTAATGGAAGGCACTAAAGAGAGAACGATCTTTTTGGAGCGAACGAGTGTAAATTTTGATGTGTCAGCATTACAAGGAAGGCATGAAGATGTAAGAAAAGTGACGCGCTGTTCTTCATCATACAGGAGGTTGAGTTTGGGGCTCTCAGGACAACAGGAAGGAATGGAGGAGGAAAGGTAGAAAGAAGGAGGGAGGTAAAAAGGAGTCTAGAGCATGAGCAGAAATCTCATGTGTACTGGCTGAAGTGGCTCCTTCCAGCCTTGGCTGCCCACAGTTTCCCCATCAAGCACAATATACTCTCATCTCGTAGGATGTCACTTTCATCATGATGGTTCTGGTGGTTGCTAATTCCGAAGAAGGGGTTACATTTTCTAATAGGAACGAAGTAGTGTGTGATGGAAGCAAAATGCATGGAGCATCTAAGAGGTGGAGGGGCACCGACAAAGACAAACACCTTCTCTGTGCCCCACCTCACTTACTCCCACCTTGAGTCAGTAGAAATCTGGAAAGGACTTCAGCCTTACCCCAGCCACAGGATTCTCTTCGATGAGGCAGGGACTCTTCAAGGGGATATCTGGGGTTACCGAAGTATAATCAATACATATGGGGACAATGATCATATTGCTATGCAATGGTAAGTGTCAGTACTAATTTTGAATTCATGGAGTCAACCTTCACATTCCAGCACTTGATCGAAAAATGATCGGCAGACCATGCACAGACACTCCTCTGAGCTCAACAACACACAGGACGTTTTGCAGGAGGAATGTGTGGGGTGGGAGGCTTTCTCTCAGAGAGCTCATAGCGTGGTAGGAAATAGGAGAGTCAGGCAGAAGTAACTGTCCCTAGGTCATGAAATGAAATGAACAGAGCAGCGGATGCAGTCCACTTGAGGAGTATAAAGGAATTGCTAGAGTAAAAGAGGCAATGCTGTGGGAAAGAAAGGAAGGAAGGGAGGGAGGGAGAGAGAGAGGGAAGGGAAGGGAAGGGAAGGGAAGGGAAGGGAGGAAGGAAGGAAGGAAGGAAGGAAACAAGAAGTAGAAACGGAGATCTACGGGATGAAGGACAACTTTGAAATGCCCGTAGAAAGAAGAATAATGTAGATATAGATGCTAATAGGATTTGGAGTTAGGTGATCCTGAATTCAAATACCAGCTTTTCCACATATTAATGATATGTGTCCTTGGATAATTTATTTTCTCTCTCAAAGCCACAGTTTTCTTATAAGCAGATGGGAATATTACCTACCTTGTAAGATTGTCATTAGGATTAATTTGGATAATGAATGGAAATGTTGGCACAGACTAAGGAAAAATCCTCTGATATTTCCTATTTCACTGAATGCATTCAACATGTGAAAGGTGTTGGATTTTGTTTAATGGCTCATCCATCTATAAACATGTCATATGATTTTTTGATTTTTTCTTCTTAGTTCTATTAATATGATGGATAATATTAATAGATTTTTTAATATTGAACCACACTCTGTTCTTGAAATAAAACACACTTGGTGTAATGTATGTCTTTTTAATATGCTGGTGTTAATTTTTTTGCTTTGATATTCATAAGTAATGTTGATTTGTACTTTTATTTTTTGGTGCGAACTTGCTAAGGAAGATGGAACAAACATGCTCATCTTATAAAATGAATTTGGAAGAGTACCTTCTGTTTCCATACTTTGCAATAATTTAAGGAGTATTGACATAATCCGATTTTAAAGATTTGAGATTTCAAATATGAAAGTACCTGTCCTAGTGATTTTGTATGAGGAATTTTGTAACGACTTTCACTAATTTTCCGAAGACAGTTTGTTTGTAAATTTCTGAATTTTGGTAAGTTGTATTTTCTTTAAAAAGATGAATTTCATCTAATTTTCAGGTATATTCCATGCAAACCATACAAAGTAGTCCCTTGAGATTATTTTTTCTTTTAATAGTTATTTCTCCCTTGTTATTTCTAATTTTATGTATGAATGTTTTCTTCCACCAATGTCTCCATTAGGTTTGCAAGTAGCTTTATTGATATTTTTTAAAGTACCAACTTTTGGACTTATTAAATTAAGTTTTCCACTTCATTAATCCCCTACTCTCATCTTTATTAATTCCTCCCTCTACTGTCTTTTGGTTTACTTTGTTCTAGTCTTTCTAACTTTATTGAGTTGGGTAGTTTATTCATTTATTTTTATCTTTTTAATTTATTCAACATTGGTATTTCATGCTCTGATTTTTTTCCTCTGACAAATGCTTTAGTTTTATCCTACAGATTTTGCATGCTGTATTTTCCTTACTACTATCATTTTCAAATAATTTTATAATTTTATTTTAGTTTCCCCAAGGTGCTTAAAAATTTTTTTAAAAATTTCTTGGGGCACCTGGGTGGCACAGCGGTTGGGCCTCTGCCTTCAGCTCAGGGCGTGATCCCGGCGTTATGGGATCGAGCCCCACATCAGGCTCTTCTGCTATGAGCCTGCTTCTTCCTCTCCCACTCCCCCTGCTTGTGTTCCCTCTCTCGCTGGCTGTCTCTCTCTCTGTCGAATAAATAAAAAAATAAAATCTTTAAAAAAAAAAATTTAAAAAAAATTTCTTGATGGAGAAAACTTCTAAAAATTTTTCTATCATTTCTACTTTTCTTGAATATCATCATAAAATCTCTTATTTCCATTCTTTGGAATTTACAGAGGGGCATATGTGTGTGTGTCCTAAAGTATAGACAATTGCGTGAATATTCTATACACCCTTGAAAATAATTTGTGTTCTGAATTACTAGGATTCAGATATCCATTTTATCCACTGTGTTGGTTAGGCATTCTAAATTGTATCAAACTTTGCCTACTTCATAAATTTTGGATTGTGTTAGGTATGTTAGATACTGCTATGAATTTATATTCTTTCTTGTTTCTAGAGTTTTTACTTTATGTTTTTGCTGTGGTTTTTGGATGCGTAAGTATTATTAACAGCTCTATCTTTATTGTGCTTTACAGTATATAACAGTATAAATACTTTTCTGTGTCTCTTTTAAATAGCATTGGTCTACATTTACAGTGACTAACATCCCAGGTTGCCCATGTATTTCCCAGAATATGAGAATTTCAGTGCTGAAACCAGGAAAATCCCAGGCAAACTGAACAAGTTGGTCGCTCTATTGAAATTCTATCTTTTCTGAAATGCAGACTGTGAACTTTGATTTATTTTACTTAGGTTTTTTTTTTTCTTGGTAACAGCTTAATTGAGATACAATTCATATACCAAAAACTTACCCATTTAAACTGTAGAACGTTTTTTAGTGTATTCACAGAATTGTGCAACCCTCAATGCAGTGAATTATTCATTCAATGGAATATTATTTGTCAGTCAAAAGGACTGGAGATGATGCATGCTATAGCATGGACGAATCTTGAAAACACTATACTAAGTGAAAGAAGATGATCATAAAAGAGCATATGTTGGAAGATTTCATTGAGATGAAATATATAGGATGGGAAAAACTATAGAGAGAGAAAGTAGATTAGTTGCCTAGGACTGGGGGATTTGAGGGAAGTGAAGGTTACCTGCTAATGGGTATGTGTTTCTTTTTGGGGTGATGAAAATCTCCTCTGATTTATTTTTGTTTCCATTTGCCTGGTATATATGCTCCCGTCCTTTTATTTTATTTTTAACCTGTTTCTATCTCATAGTTTCATCTCTTACAGCACAGTATAGAATTTGTTTTGCTAGAGAATCTTAATTTTTAAATTTTAAAAGAGGTGAATTAAGCCCATGATACTTAGGGATAAGATCGTTATATTTGCCCTTTGCTTTGTCATGCTCTATGTTGTGTATATAAATATACTATCTTTTAAACAAATAGTCTTTCATAATTTGGCCTATTTTATTTATTTCTATATTTTTACATTTTTTTAAAGATTTTATTTATTTATTTGACAGAGAGAGACAGACAGCCAGCGAGAGAGGGAACACAAGCAGGGGGAGTGGGAGAGGAAGAAGCAGGTTCCCAGCAGAGGAGCCTGATGCGGGGCTCGATCCCAGAATGCCGGGAGGGATCACGCCCTGAGCTGAAGGCAGACGCTTAAGGACTGAGCCACCCAGGCGCCCCTATTTTTACATTTTTTAAGGGGGAGGATGGAGTACTTAAGAAAGTTTGTAAGTTTGTTCAGACTGCCTCCTTTATGTCGATACTTTTATATTTATGGCAGTTGACTATTGATTTCCTACACTGAATAATATTAAAATTTGCTAGTAATCTTGTCTTCATCACCTTCTATCCCAGGAATTGATTTGAAACAGTATCTTTTTATTCCGAGGTAATAACTGTAAAGTGATCATGGGCTTAATCTACTTTTTATACGCTTCCCCCCTTTTAAAAAGTTGGTGTTGTGTTCCTACAATTTCAGAGTGCACAGTTGCTATGGCTGATCCCTTCTCTCTTACAAGCATCATTTATACTTTGTTCTATAGGCAGCTGTATGTTTAATGCTCGCCACCAGGCCTTATGTCAATGTCTCTCGGGTCAATTTCATTCTTTGGTAGTTTACTCAGGAAAGACTCCTGGGAACAATATTTCCTGAGTTCTTGCTTATGGATAGCAGTTTGTCTGCAGTCTTTATACTTGAAAGTAAGTTCAGCTGGGTTAATAATATATGGTTCATATTTTCTTTCCTTGAGTATCTTAAATATGTCATTCCATTGTCTCCTGATATAAAGTGTTGCTGTCAAGAAATCTGATAGCCATCAAATTTTCTTTCCTTTGTAAGTGACTTAGTCCTTTTGCCTGGGAGCTCAAAGCATTTTTTAGAATGTTTCGATATTGGTCATTCTGGGTCATTTTTCTTGAGTATATGGTGCACCTTTCCAGTACGTGCTTTCAAATTTTTTTAAAGGCAAATTTGCTTTAAGCTGGCTTTGTCGTTGTTGTTGTTGTTATTGTTATTTGGTTTTTGTTTTTCAGTTTGAAAATAGTTGTTTATTAACTGACCAGATTACAAAAATAATCATGGTAGTTACCTTAGTTCATCCTTCTAGTAAGCCTATCGATCTGGTCTTCCCTGTTGCCAGCATCTCCATCTTCTACAAAATAGGTGGTCTTTTTCTTCCTTCCCCTTCATGGAGAAGATCATTTGAAGGACTATAAAAAGTTGCTCGCTTCTTCAAAGCCTTTTCCCACAGTACATCTCATGAATCAGATCCTCCATGCAGACGATGCCATATTTACCAAGAGATCGAACAGTCAATGTGTTATCTATCAGAGCCATTCGCTTCTCGTTGATTTTGTCATAACCCACTCTTGTAGATCGCTTCATTTCCGGACTTTAGGTCCCCCCTATGGTGCCCCAAGCCTTACCATGTCAACCCAAGCCTTGTTGAGTTTAGCAAACGTGCCACTGACGATCTGGCAAAGGCGAAGAAGCTGCAACACTTTTTCCAACCTTTGGGCTCACGCCATTGATACCTCTGATCCTGATGACAGGTGCCAGTTTGGGTTCTGCAGGTACACAGAAGTTGCCAGCTTTTCTTGCCATCCTACCCTTTCAAGTCTCTATTCTGAGCCTCTTCCCATATTCCTTGTGGTAATGCTTAGCTTTTTCATAGATAAGCTTCCTCCTTCGTTTCCAAGCATCTTTTGGGCAGACTTCTTTCTCAGACGTTTGATCTTCAACTCTGCAAAATTCCTTTGCTTTTTTTTTTTAAAGATTTTATTTATTTATTTGACACAGAGAGAGAGACAGCCAGCAAGAGAGGGAACACAGGAAGGGGGAGTGGGAGAGGAAGAAGCAGGCTTCCCGTGGAGAAGCCTGATGTGGGACTCGATCCCAGCACCCTGGGATCATGCCCTGAGCCGAAGGCAGAGGCTAAAGGACTGAGCCACCCAGGCGCCCCTCCTTTGCTTTTTCTTAAGGGTCTCTGGCACAGCAGGAAACTTCTTTGTCTTCTCTTCTGTAGCCTCCACGGTTCCAGCCAGAAAAGAGCTATTGTTTGGTTGGGTGGTTTTTATGATTTCTGTTCCATTGCTTGGTTTTCTTCTTTTGTGAACTCTTACGTATTATATACATATTTGTTGCTCTTTACTGTTTTCTTGTTTCTGTCACTTTTTCTCAAATCTTTTTTTTTTAATCTCTTTCTTCATTTGTTTTGGTGTTTAAAATTTTACTCCTTTTAACCTTTATTTTTTAGGCTACTTTCTGCTGTATTCATTCACTCTTGTGTTCTTTCCAGTTTAATGTTTGTTCCTGAAATTGGTAGCATTTTTTGTCTACTTCTTTTGGAGTTCTGTAACTTTAGTACTAAGTGTTTCTGTTACAGATTTATGTTTTCTTTCATTTCCCCATTATTACCTTAATTTCTTTTAGTATATTTTGAAATTTGAGTCCACAGTTTTCATCTGTCTGGAGTGTGTTTTTATGGTGCACTTTCATTGCCAATAAATTGCCAATCAAGATATTATAATCCTCTCCGGTCCCCTTTCTCTTCACTAATAACTTTGTATGGGACTCACACTTGATCCTTTTCTGTTGCTTATTCTGATGTGAGATTAGTTTTCCCTAACTTTGGGGAGGAGTAAGTGGGTCAGGACAGATTTTCTAGCTTTATGATTCTACAGCCCCCTTTTTTTTTTTTTTTTTTTTTTTTTTTTTTTGCTCATACTATGACCCGTACTTTCTGAGAATGCCTCACTTCTCCCCCACTTCTATCTGGCCTTCTCTTGCTTTTGCCTTGGCGTCTCTGTCCAGAGACCTGTGCTTAGAGGGCCTCTCGAAATGCCATGAACCCACTTCCGTCCACCCTCATGATATGCATACGCAGCTGTAATGTCCTTCTACCCACACGTATTTGTTTTCTCGGACGATACCCAAATTCTCCCTCCCCCTTGAGAATCAGGTGTCCTAATTAAAGGAAAAGAGGAAAAAGCGGTTGTGAATGGCACCCACAGATGTTTTCAGCGTGGAGACTCCATAGTACCTTTTGTGGCTCAGTTTTAGAGTTCTTGTGGAGCCAAAGGTTTGCTTCAAGATGCTTGATCTCTCTTGCTCATTGGCTGGTCAGAGCAGGAGGTGAAATATATTCTCCAATTTCTGCCGGTATAGTTGACGTCTAGCTGGACTGAGCAGGGGGTAAAGCAGGCTGTCAATTGCTCTCATTGCAACCTTGCTACTGTAACCAGATGGTCATGGGAACATGGGGTGCCAGGAGACACAAAAAATCCGAAATGTCTCAGGACTCTTATTTGGGACTATAATCCTGAGATTCAGAGCCATTTTCCTAGTTGCAAGGCCCACGAACTTGTATAAAGAACAAGATAGATGTGGCACAGTTGAAGATTAGAACAAAATCACATGTGTGCGTGAGCACGCGTGTGCACGTGTGTATGTGTGTGTGTATGAGAGAGAGAGAGCGTGCGCACAGGAGCACACGTGTGCTGGGGGATGGGGTAGTGAGGGGCAGATGCATGCACACAGACATTTCTGACCCCGTAACAAGCATCGTATGCAGTGATGTGAGCCAAAACTGAAGTGCAGGGCAGAATGGCCTGATCAGGGAAGAGGAGCGCTTATTAAGACACATCCAACTATGTCTGTAATTAAATCCTCCCAACAATTCATTATCATCCTCTTTGGGCAAATGACTAAAATGAGGGTCAGAGAAATTAGATAATCTGCCCAAGGTTATACAACTAATAAGATCTCTTTGTCTCTTAAATTCATGCTCTGTCCACTTTCTGGCACTGCTTCCAGAGCCCCGCCACCATCTGTCTGCAGCTTTGCATTTCAATAAGGGAACTGGGTTGAGGGTGAAGGCGAGCAAACATTGACACTCACTCCTGGGCAATCCTGTCCCTCACCAGAGGTCCACCATGCTCCTTTTCTCAGCCTTGAGAGATCCAACCCTCGCTATCCTGGCTCAGCCCGACCCATTGGAAGAGACAAGCAGGAGGCCAGCGGGGCCTTCTCTCTGGCCAGCCTCTGCCGGCTAATTCTCATCTGTCCTAATGCTGGGACCTGGCCCTCCCTTCTCCCCCGCCCCCGGCCTTGCCGCCGAGGAGAGCAGCACAGCTGGAAAAATAGATAGGTCTTTCTAACCCTCTCATGCATGTGCCGTGGGGCCAGGTAGCTCTATAAATATGGTAATGGCTTCTCAAGCATGCCCAGACTGGAAATGAGACTGAGAGCCTGGAGAAAGGCTGTTTCCACCGATAACTGCGGTGGCAGCCTTGCTGGAGGAAGACAGTGCCTATGAGCTTCAGGGTCAAATGAACTCCCCCACCCCCTTGAGTAGATCCCCTCTCCTCCCGACCCCTCCCTCCCTATTAATCGCCTGTACCCACCTGTTCCCTGATTACACCGATGACATGCACAGAGGAAAGCAGGCAAGCAGAGGCTCATGTTTTGTCTATTACCAGAAGGCCCAGACTTGTGATTAAAAAAAAAAAAAAAAAAAAGGTACACCGGCAACGACACAGCTACATTGATGTGTACAATGGGGAACCAGCTTGACACTTCCCACCGCGACCCTACTGAGAAAAACGACAGCTACAGTGAGGAGCCAAATGGCTGCTCAGCCGAAAGAGCCGGGTGCCTGAAAACGTTCTGCCTCTGCCCCGCCTCTCCTGGGTTCTGCCTTCAGGGCAAAGTGGACAGTGACACCCCCTCCACCCCCTTTAACGCCCTTCTCTGTGGAATATCGTCTGTGGAAAATGACGACTGGGATTCTCGAGTGACTTTAGACAAAGCCCTTAGCTTCAATCTAGACCCTTCCTTTTCTGTCAGATGAAAATGATCACTCCTTATTTCAGGTTGTCAGATGATTGTGAAGTCTTTGGTGATTTTTCTCTTTCCTTCCTTCCCACCCTGCTCTTTCTGGCTCACCTGACCATCCCCTCCTTCAAATGGCAGCTAGACCCCCCTGGCTGGCATTGCTTGGACAAAGGGAGAGGACTGCAGCAGAATAAAAGAGGCTTTTGAGTATCAAAAGTCTAGGACCAGAAGGTACCCAAGGATGGGGGATGACTCGCTGGGTTTCTTAGCCTTTGCAGTAACGTGAGACGTCTATAGACGTCACAGAACAGTTGTCTACATGCGTAAGCCATAGTGCAAATAATTTCACAACATAAAATCAGAACTCTTTCAAACTACAAAATGAATGGGTTTTTCAAGGATTTATTTAACTCACTAATGAATCAAGAAATCAGGAAGGTATTACCAACCCGTTCAAAGGGCGAATCCAAAAAACAGAAACATACACAGGCATTTGGAGATGCTGACATGAATGTATTAATACGTGCAAAGCTTGCTTGTGGCTGGGGTGCTTGGGAAAGGTCAGAGAGGGAACTTCTATACCTCTACAGGACACATGTCACCTCCCCAGACAAGAGTTATTTCCACTGGTCTGTTCTGTTCAATTTTCAGAGTCATAAAGTAGCTCAAAAGGCGATGAAAAGTGAAGACTATAGAATCAAGTAACCAGAGATTATCTCACATTCTATGGGAGACAAGTGCTCATTTTTCACCATTTCAAAGTTGTGGGGTTTTTGTTATTGTTTTTTGGTTTTGGGGTTTTTTTTTTTTAGATTTTATTTATTTATTTGACAGAGATAAAGACAGCCAGTGAGAGAGGGAACACAAGCAGGGGGAGTGGGAGAGGAAGAAGCAGGCTCATAGCGGAAGAGCCTGATGCGGGGCTCGATCCCATAACACCGGGATCACGCCCTGAGCCGAAGGCAGACGCTTAACCGCTGTGCCACCCAGGCGCCCCGGTTTTTTGTTATTGTTGTTATTTTTGTTTTTAAGATTTATTTACTTACTTTTTGAGAGAGAGAGAGGGAAGGTATATGTGTGCTCAGCAAGGGGCAGAGGGAGAGGGAGAGAAGCAGACTGCCTGATGCAGGGCTCCATCTCAGGACCCCGAGATCATGACCTGAGCTGAAATCAAGAGTGGGATGCTTAACAGACTGAGCCACCCAGACACCCCAAAGGTTTTTTTTTTTTTAATAATTCTTCCTAAAAAAATGAAATAGCTACAAATACAGAGGAAGCCAATTATATAGAAATATGCTCATTAAAACAGTTTAAGTTTTTGTAGTATAGTGATATATGTGCTTCTTTGTTGACACATTAAGAAGATATTGTAATGACTACTATAATTTGGAAGGAGTCATATATATATGTAATATATATATCTAATAATATTTCAGGATATCTGTAATGACTATAATGTGATTATGAAAACATCTATCATTTCTGTATTTTATAAAACCACAGATACTGTTAAAACCAATGTGATTTGTTGCTTAGATTTGTAAGGGAAGGAAATGATACATTTCTGTTAGAAGTTTGTAAAAATGAAGATACATTTTCCCCCCATCTAAGTTCATGGACCTTTAGAATTCTATTAGGCTCCATATTAAGGGTCTCCCAGTTAGATTTAAACAAAGAATCCCTCCTCACTGCTAATGTGGAGATCAAGAATGATGATTCAAACTGAAGGGGAAAGATAAAAAGGGAAGCAAATTAAGCATGTTAGACATTATTGACATGTGTGAAGAAGGTGACTTTGGCTCCGTCTGCCCCAGAATGACCGAGAAATTAAGAGAAACCCAACATAGGTCTAGGGCATCTGAAGCTTACAGGAGCCCAGGGTCTGGCAGACAGGGCTGAGAAACATTCCTAGGCTTGCCCAAAGACAAGACAGTGTGTCCTGGGTGGTCTGAAGAGATGGTCCACATGGAGAGATCTGTGGTGGAGAAGATGGAAAGATTCAGCAGCTTCCTGATAAGCTGCCGGGGCCAGAATAGGAGTAAGGATGGATCTTGACAGAGTCCATGCATCCAGCATGACTGTGCCCTGTGGACGGCCCCCAGGACTGAGACCCAACTCCACAGAAGGGGAGAATTTACCCACATCCCTGATAATAAACGATCGCATACAGGAGAAAGTGGCCTAAAACAGAAATTACTTTCAATTGCAAGAGAAGAAAAAGAAGTCCTCTATCTTACACACCAGTCCACGTGACTCTGTGGACCAAATGTTTCCTCTTACTTATTCCACCTGACACAGCCTCATAAGGGTAAATTTTTCCCCATCCCAGGGCCACTTCCCTGATTCAAAGTTCTTAACCTGGGATTCAAGGTCCTTCATCTGATGGCCCCACCTGATTTTCTAGTCTCATTTTTTACCCTTCCTCCTGACATGCCCCCATCACTGCCAGTCACTGCTTCTCAAGCACTCTGCCCTCTGACCCTGCCATGGCTTGACCTGTGCCTTGTCTCTGCCTGGAGGGTCTCCCCAACTTCTTAGCAATCCTGAAAACTCCTCCCTGGGGCTTTGCTTAGGACCAGAACGTGCTCTATTCCCCAGCTCCCCTTCCCACCTACTAAACCCTATTTCTCCTTCCTGACATGCCCTCCAGCATCAATGATCTTCTCTGATGCCTTTGTTATGGCAGTCCTAGCAAGCTAACACAGAGATTTCCTAGAACCAGTGACATTTGAAAAAAATTTGTATTTCCAACCAGAAACGTGGGATTTATTTGCCCAACAGATGTGGGCCAGAAGGACTTTTTTCTTCATTTTGTTCACTATTTATAAGTCTGCATGTTTCACATAGGCATTCTGATGCCCAGCTTACGGATGTTAAAAAAACAAAATTCACTTGAGTAAATGTGAAGATCTAATTGGCTTTATGAAGCGATTCACGAACCAAGCAGCATCACATGCAGCAAGTAGAGAGATGCTCTGAGGAGTTGTAAAAAATGGAAGGTTTTTAGAGACAGGTGGGTGGGTCAAGGAAGTTATTAGCAAAAGAAAAAAAAAAAGGATAAGGATTCTTTCTGGCCCGAGAATTTTCTTTTGGGGGAGAGGGAATGACAAGGTTTTCATCTCTCAGATGACCTCACCAGTGCTGATCTGGAAATTTCTGATTGGCTACTGAAAGGTCACATTCCTGGGACAGGTTTAACATTGTAATTAGGTCTTGGTTTGCTGTCACGGAGGCAAATGACTTCATTTTGGGCTTGTGGTTTCTTCTAAAACACGTTGAAAGATGAAATAGCCATATACCACCATGGGCTAGAGTTAAGTGGAAGTTGCCTTTCTGTAAGGAGCGTGTGTTCTCAGGTTGTCCCGTTGCCTGGCGCTCACATGCCTGGTCCTCGTCACTCTTCACATTTCCTGCCTGGTGTCGATGGCATAATAAATGCATGAATGGGCTCTAAGATATTAGCCAAAAAAAGAGTTCTGACAAGAAGTCTCTGCAAATCTCCCCTGGAGCCCCAGCAAATGGCACTGATTGTCACCTGTCCTCCAGAGCCCTGGCCACTTGCTGGTGTCAGTAGCAGTGGGGGTATGAAACCTAGCCCCCTGTCTTTAATTCAATCACCACTCTACCCACATTCCCTTGGTCTGAACTTATTACCATACCTGGATCTTTTACCCTTGCTGCTGAATTCCAATGTGATGGATCTCGAGTCCCCTACGTGTTCCACAATTTGCTCTTTAAGTGAAAACGTTTACATTTTGATTGCCTAATGTGTTTCTATCATTTTCCATCCGGCAGGATGTCAGGGCCCTGTACAGCACTCAGTAAAGTAAACTAGTCTAGACTGCAAGTCCTTCATCAAGACAAAGCTCGGGTCAAACCCAGTGCAACCGGAGACCTTCCAGGGGAGTAGAATGTGAGTACCCTCATTCGCCAGGGGAACCCAATCAGAAAGACCTGGATCTGAAGTTCGGCTTGGCTGCATATTAGCCGTTTGGGAGAATTACTGGACCTCTCGAAAGCTTATGTGTAATATGCACACAAAAATCATCCATCACAAAGGATTCTAATGGTGATTAAATGAGATAAGCATATATAAAGCGTTTAGCACAATGCCTGGCATGTGAAAAACATACTCAAAATTTGGCTGTTGTTGTTACTGTAGTTGTTAACAGTTTCATTGCAGTTTTTATTTTTGGTCCATTATAATGCTCCAAACAGGGTCCAAATCTTCAGTTGCATAAAATGTGGAATCACATTGTTACAAAATTTAAGAAAAAACTAGAGTAAGACTACTATGGAGAAGGGGGGAAATTGCCTATCATGTTATATCTGAATTCATGTCATCATGGTATGTGTTTTTTATACGGTTTCTCTGCAGTGCATTTACTCTGTGGAAAAACTAAGCCTGTTTGACACCAGCTGGAAATATCACAGAAGAGCCCTCCCTGGCCAGAGGGCATTTGGAGAAGCCCAGAGCTGTGTGCACGGAGCTATGAGCAATGAGTTTAGCCAAAGATCATAAAGAAGGACCACGCTGGAGGGAGGATACAAGACAATGTGATAGACAGACTTCATTTGGGATGTCACCTTAGGCTGATGGAGATATAAAGGGATGGGACCTCTGAATGATAATAAGCAGATTGACAGATACCCTCTCTCTAAGAATCAGGGCAGTCTATGTTCTCATTAAGTTGGAAAGCGTTGTTTTTCTCACTCTCTTTTACAGTTGAAACTTTCTAGCAGAAAATTGCACTCTCTCTGTGCAAAAGACAAGGCCATATTAACGCCATGAAGAGTCTTAAATATGAACAGACCAAAACTGATACAAGATAGAGTCTTCTGTCTTGCATCGCTATAAACCACAAAATCTGCCTAAGGAACAACTTGTTTCATGTCATTCCTCTGATCAACCAGCTTCAAGGGTTCTGTGTTACTGAAAGTGCAATGTTTAAATTCCTGGGATGTCTGCCTGCTGCCCAGATATGGGGAGACAAGGGTATAAGAAAAAGAAACATTAGCCAACAGAACCTAAATGTTGTGTTTCCCATGTTGGTGAAACAAAACCGCCCAATCAGTTACCATGGTCAACTGCCTGGACAGTGTCCTGACTCATCTTTTCTTTTCCTTATACACCCATTCCATCAAATAATCAATCAATCAATCACTAAGCTCTTAATGTAATTTCCCAATAGCCCCTGAACTCATCCCCTTTTCCCAGTTCCTGCACGACCACTGTTGTCCAGGTCTGAATCATAGCATGAACCATAATCACATATGCAGGACTGTCTCATTTCTCCCCCTAAAGCCATCCATTCATTTCAACATGGGAAAAACTCTGATTTGTGTGTGTGCACAGGGGATAAGTGGTGGGGAAGGAGGTAGCAGCCATGAGGAAGAAGGGATGGCTGGAGAAGAGGCAACTCATTCATAACAGGTCACTTTTTATTGAATGATTATTAGATGTCAGCTACTGTGCTAAATGCTGTAGGTCTAGTCCCTAATTAAGTTCCCCTCAAGTCCCATGAGGTAGAAAGTGGAGGCTTGGGGGCTGTGACAAATTCAAGGTGGCTGTACCTTCTTTGCTGCTTCTTCGATTGAGAAATGGAATTGGATTCTCCTCTCCTTGAATTGAGGCTGTCTTAATAGTTTGCTGAACCAGGAGAAGGAAGCAGAAATGGTGCCTGGAACTTCTGAGGCTGGGTCATGAGAAGCTTTGCCTGGAGTGCCCTCTCTCTAAAATCCTAAGAAGCTGTGTAAAACGTCCAACAGCCATGAAGTCATCATGCCATGAGAAGCATGATGAGAAGCTTTGCCTGGAGTGCCCTCTCTCTAAAATCCTAAGAAGCTGTGTAAAACGCCCAACAGCCATGAAGTCATCACGCCATGAGAAGCCCAAACCCTGGTTAGAGGTCCTGGAGCCTGGATGTCATGGGAGGCAGGTGCGGGCTGAGTGGCAAAGCAGCACCAGGCATGTGAGGGAAGAAGCCACCTTAGACGGGAATCCTCCATCTGTTGCCTCCTCATGGATCCAAGATCAGCTGTCCAGCAGAGTCCTGAATTCTTGAGCCACTAAATGGTGATCAAAATATAATAGTCATTACAAACCACTAAGTTTTTGAGATCAATTTTGAAGCCATAACCTGAACAGAGAGTTTAACTCACCTGGTCAATGTCATAGAGGAGATGTTAGAACTCAGTCTCAAATCCAAGTGGTATGACTCCAGCATCTGCACTCTTCAGCACAGGGCCACACTGTTTCCTTAAGTGGAGAATGTTGGTTGATAGGCCTGAGAAAGTTAAGCACTTCCAGATTACAAGACATCAGTGTCCAGAGTGAGGAAGGGACTTTCTATGTATAGGTATCATTTTAGAAATACTTTTTCTGATGTAATGCTCAAAAAAATCTTTCGAAGTGGGCGTTATCACCTCCATTTCATCAAAAAAGGAAAGTATATTTCAGAATAACTTGCCAAAATCCAACATCCCGAAGTCCTAGAGTTGGGTTTTAAACAGGTCAGGATCCAAAGCCATTGTGCCCACGGTGCTGGAAGACCTGCTGGGTGACTTCCGGGAGCAGCTCCCCGCACTGGATTCCCCAGGAAGAAGACTCCCAGGCTTCAGCCCCAGGTAGGCACTGAGCATGCCAAGGTCAGTAGTGATTTATCCCACTTTTACATCAGAAGACAAAAACTTTTAATTAAAAGAAGAGAGGAAAAATTGCCAGAGACGGAGCAGGGAGTCCACACCATCTGACAGTTTCAATTTTCACTTATAGCTTACTTTCACCGATTGATATCCTTCCCTTGCCTGCTGAAGAGAACCACTGGTTCCCATAAATCATCTTCCAAAGTCACAGGCGACTGCCATGGTAGCCCCTGCTTCAACAGAAACTTCGCCAATGATGATACCAGCTATGTTTCATCGATCACTACCTGTCTGTCAGAATCTATGCAAAGTGCTTGTCCCTATAATCCCATTTAAATCCCACAAAACCCTATAAGGTAGGGATTATTGGTATCTCTAGCTTAAAGATAACTTCATGGAGTCTTAGAAACTTAGCCTGACTTGCCCAAGATAAGGTGGCAAATATGTGTCGGAGTTAAAAATTCTCTGATATCTAAACCCAACTCTTACATCACAGATTAATCAGCCTTGTTGCCAAAGAGATAATGATCCATGCTTTTGACTTTCTCACTTTTTTTTTGAATTTGGAGATGCCCAGGGATCCTAACAATTATGTGCATGAACATTACTACCCTCTCTTTCTGAACACTGAAAAGAGATAAATTCAGAACCATTCTGCCCATCCAATGATGACAGGAATAGCTAATGTTTATATCATCCCTACTCTGAGCTAGGCATTGTTTAACTACTTTAAATGTATTACTTAATTTTCACAAGACAATATAGTAATAATAGTAAGTCTTATCATTATCCCCATTTTAAAGATGATGGGGTTGACTCCCAGAAGATTGACATCACTGAAATCCCACAACTCTTACAGAGAAGCTCAAAAGTAAGACCCATGTCTCCTGCCTCTTAGCCTAGAATCTTTTCCCACTGCACTGACTGCATCTTAATACATATCTGTCCTTTCTTTAAAGAAACAGAATAATGTGGGTGGGTTCTTTTTTGGCCAAGGCACACTGCAGATTTGACAATGAAGCACCCAGATATTGGGTAGTTTAATCAAGGAAAGTGCATATTTGGGCAAAATTGAATGAAGTGGTTACTTTCAAGGATGGCACTTACATGGCCCTGGTCACGAGAGTGAGCACTTCCTTAAATTTTGCCCCCCACTGCCACCCCAGAGACTTGCTCCCTTCGCCCTAGTCTTGGCTTTGGAGTATAGGAGTACTGGTCTCAGAGTGGCGTGAGAGACGTCCTACGGAGCTGTGATGGAAGATAGCAGTAAATATATCAACTTATCATTTCTTAGCACGAAAGCGTGCACAACTCTACAGGGGACCCTAGGTAGGCTCTTTTCCTTTGGCCATTCAACTCTCATAATGGAGTGTCTCTACATTCCCCATCACTACTGACACAGACAGAAACCCAGTTCTTTCTCTTAGGGAAAGAGGTGAGTAAGTCCTCTACAAACTCATACGGGCTCACCATGTGAGCACTGGAGTGGAGGTGTAGGGTCCTGAGTGTGGTGAGGAGAAAAGCCTGCACCATGTTAAGTTCTTAGATTACTAGCATCAGAAATCAATTCTAGCTCAGGAAGAAAATGAAAAATATGTAAATAAATAAATAAAAATCATTGGAAAGCTAGGGGGTGATCCCTGGTCTTGAAAAGGAGCAGGGCCTGCTCCGGGGATCTAGGGAAAGGGGACAAATGGACAGCACATTCAGAACAATGCCATAGAGAGAAATGAGTCCCAACCATTGATCCAGCTAATGCCACTCTGTGTAAGATTCAGATTTTTCCAGGGAGTGTGTCTGATTGGCCCAGCAGGTCATGGGGCCACCCTCCGGGCTGGAAGAAAGGCACACAGGGTGGGACAGGGTCACTTTCCAAAAAGGAAATCAGATGCCCTCATCCCCAGGATGATTAGAGACAGGCAAGCATGACAGCTGCTCACTAAAAGACAGAACAGAACAAAAACAGAGAAGCAACTCTATTTGTTTCCTAGGGCTGCTGATCTAAACTATGACAAACCACGGGGCTTAAGACAACAGAAGTTTATTCTATCCTAATTCTCAGGGCTTGAAGTCTGAAATCAAGGTATCGGCAGGGCCATGCTCCCTCCAAAGGCCATAAGAAAAAAATCTTTCCTTGACTCTTCCAGTTTCTGGTGGTTAACACAATTTTTGGTGTCCCTTACCTTGTAGCTACATCACACCGAGCCATCTCTGCCTCCAGGGTCACGTGGCCTTCTTCCCGGGGAATGGGCCTCCTCTCTCTTTATGAGGACACTGGCCAAGTGGATCAAAGACCCACTCTAATCTGGTATGACCTCATCTTAACTCGATTACATCTGCAAAGACCCTATTTCTAAATAAAGTCACATTTACAAGTAGTGGGAGTTAGGACTTCCGCGTATCTTCAACATATCTCTCCCAAGCAGAGAGATGGGACTAGTAGAGCTTCAGAGCTTGGAAGGATGTAAAATCTCAGCAAAAGGCCAGATGAGTTCAGTGACCAGAGCCAAGTGGCATGGAACGAAGACAGGACGATGAAGCAGCTAGAGGCTAGACAGGAAAGCAACCTTGTTTGCACTGTAATGATGGACACCCGGAAACCCAGCAGAGAGAGGAGGTAACTTAGTTGTCTGAAGTCTGCGTGAGCAATGATACACCCGATCTAGGAATGGGTCAAAGACATAGCTCCCTCCGTTTCTCCTGAAAGTGGCTTCTGGAAAGACCCCAACAGGCAGATGAACCCCTTTCGGGAGTAGCTCCCATTCCAGGAAGCCTGTAGGACCCCGAGGGCCCCTATCTAATCTGTCCAGCTTCTGTCTTCTGCTTCTTCAAGTGTCCTTGACAACTCCCCACCTGTCCCCATTAACATGCATCCCTCTTCCATCTCCTTACTGTTAACCTGATTTTCCAGAGGAACTCTCTTTTGTCTGCTCACATTAACCTTAAAAGTAACATGGATTGTCCTTTTTCTAATCTAATCTCCCTGGCCATCCATTCAGCCTCTTCCTCTCGGTGGTTCCACTCATCACATCTCTTTGAAATGTACTTGGGAAAAATGGACGTCTCATGCAAGATGAGCAAAGAAAAAAGAACCCCCTCCCCGGATGTACACATCCAATC
Organism: Ailuropoda melanoleuca; assembly: GCF_002007445.2. Lineage (NCBI taxonomy): Eukaryota > Metazoa > Chordata > Mammalia > Carnivora > Ursidae > Ailuropoda > Ailuropoda melanoleuca. Next base: position 46,089,505 of record NC_048224.1, read on the forward strand.
AGATTTTCTTTTGTTCACCCAGAGAGGAATCTGATTGAGATCAAGATTCAGTCTTCAGTGCCTGAAGGCTGCAGAGTAGAGGAAAGTCACATACATGCAGAGATCTTGAAAATATCATAGAGAGGCTTCCATCAAACCAGAGAACTAAAATAAGGACTTAGCATTTAGAGCATTCTTCATTTTCTATGGGAGCAAACGGGGGCTTGGGGAGACTCAAAAGAGAGACTCAAGTTGCTCTGAGCGCAGTGCTCTGCTGAGCTTGGAGCTCTGGTCATCTGTTTCCTGAGACCCTTTCAAGATCGCAACACCAGTGCTCCAGCCACACTGGACTTCTCTTGATTCCTAGAGCGCCCTGCTCTCTCTCTCTTTCCCACTCCTCCCACCCCCGTCCCCCTTGGTCTAGCTGTTGTCATCCTTCAGATCTCGAGTTGGAGGTGACATCCTCCAAGTAGCTCTGGAGAAGACACCAGGCGGGGGGATGCTCCCCAACTAAGAGGTTGAGGGCTGCTGCCCCTCGTCCGGCTCCTCCCGTAAATACTTAATACCAGCAGGGCTTGCACCCTGCCTGGGGTAGGATACAAGGATGTGGGGGCAGGATAGCCTCAGTGAGGAAGGGGAGCTGTCTGTTCTCTGCCTCTGACGTTGCAGTGTTCAGCCTGTGCAAGCAGAAGACAGAGATCACCAGCCCCGGCAGGACACTGAGCATCCCAGGGAAACACCTGCTGACAGCTGATAGACGCTTCTAGGAGCTCCGTTCCTGTGCCATCCCTTTGGTGTCTTCCTCAGAATCTTTGCTCAGCTGCTACTGTGTGTGTCACTAGCCTCCAGACAAGGAGCTGAGTGATCTCAGGAAGTAAAGGGATCTAAGCTGCAAGGATCCTGGGGATTATTTCACCCTGCCCCAGCAGGTGCACCCTGGGAAACTGAGGCCCACAGAGGGGAAAGGACTTAGAATCTTTCTAAGTTGCTGGCAGAGGTAGGACCATGATGGGAACTTCCTGACTCTCAGTGCCTTGTTCTTCCCAACAGCGCCGCTGTTTCTTAGATTGCTAGGAGAGGGAATTGAGAACAACTGGGCCAATTGTCTCATTTTATAGATGGGAAACTGAGGTCCGGAGAGAGGAAAAGACTTACCCCAAGTCACAAAATACGACCCTGCCTTGGTTATTTGTGTTCACGTCCTTGCCTCCTGAGCTCGTGAGCGCCGTGAAAAATAGAGTCCTCGCTGGGTTCACCTCCACACCTAGGAAACGACTGTCACAGGGCAAGGGCGTAATAAACGATAGTTAAATAGATGATAGTTCTAAGAACAGATAAATACGCATATAAATGAATGAATAAGTGGATGAAAGAACTAACAAATAAATTCATCCTGCTTATCATTTTGGTCCCCTTTGGGAAGAAATCCCTAGGAAAGGAGCACTTGAAGCTGTCATCACTCAGAAATGTCAGAGTTCAAACCAGTTTTGAATGCTTTTCTTTTTTTTCCCCCCCAGAAGATTTATTTATTTATTTGAGAAGGTGGCGGGAAGGGAAAGGGAGAGAGAGAATCCCAAGCAGATTCCCTACTCAGTGTGGAGCCCAGCACAGGGCTCGATCCCAGGACCCCACGCTCATGACCTGAGCTGAAATCAAGAATCAGACACTTAACCAATTGAGCCACCCAGGTGCCATTCAAATGCTTTTCTAAGCATGTGATTTGATGAAGAGAGAATAAGAAATCTGCATCGATGTGGGGAGTAGCCAGAGAGGAAAAGTTTAGCTCTGTCGGGGTGGAAAGGCTAGACAGAGAACGTATTTACATTTCTCCCCAGGTGATAAAGTTCTCTTCAGACCCGTTATCTCATTCATCCTCAAGACAGCCCAGGGTGCTGGGTATTTCATGCCCACTTCCCAGATGAGAAGACAGAGGGTCACAGGTAGAAAAGCACTAGCCCTCAGCCACCAGGCTCCCGCTGCTGCATCTGGCTTGGCATGCCGGCCCCCTCATTCCCGTCTCTGCCCATGATGTTGCAACCGTGCTGAGGGCCAGGGCGGGTCCTGAGGGTACCGCGGGCACTGTCAAACCAAAGACAGCTTGTGCTTTCTCCAGAAAGGAATCTGAAAACAGCTGGTGTCATCACGCCGGGACCCTGTGGGCTCAGAAAGGATTAAACTGCAGCCCCCTAGACAGAGCTCATTTCTCACCCTGTCTCATTAGGAGCGGCCATGAGCACCTGCAGGGGGGAGCTAGCCCGTCACCTGCTCACATGTCCTGCTCGCAGGTGACAGCCCCGCCGGCTGCTCCATGCCACGTCTGATGTCAATTGCTTGGAGACAAATGGTAGGGTTTTTCCTAAGAAACTGAGATGTGCTGTTTGTTCAACCGGTATTTACAGAGCACCTTGCTGTGTGTCCCCCCGAGTGCTAGGTGCTTTGGGGAAGAAGAGAATGAGCTAGTCCTATTACACACTGACCACGATTCTAAACAGACACATTATCTTACTTATCATCCTCATCGTTGCTACGGCTGTTGCTATTTGCAGCTGTTGCACTTTGGGCTTCTTACGTAGTGATGATTATCATACAGGGTCCAAATGCCAAAGTTTATGCCCACCCAGAATCTCAGAATCAGATCTTGTTTGGAAATAGGGTCTTTGTGGATGTAATCAGGTGAAGGTGAGGTCAGAGTGGATTAAGGTGAGACCAAACCCAGTCACTGGTATCCTTCTAAGAAGAGGAAAATTTGGACACGAACACAGAGATGAGAATGTCACGTGAAAATAGACACAGAGGGGGGTATCAAAATTGAGGTGACACAGCCACGAGCCTAAGAACACCACAGACTGTCAGTAACCCCCAGAAGCTGGGGAGAAGAAAGGAAGGAGTTGTCCCTAGGAAATGTGAAGTGTACATGGTCATGCTATCACCTCGATTTTGGACTTGTGCCTCCAGCACTATGAAAGCATCCATTTCTGTTGTTTTAAGCCATCCCATCTGCGGTCCATTGTGTGGCGGCTCTCAGAAACATATGTGATGATGTTAGCTGTCCTTTCTGTACTTTCCACACACCGAACTGTGAGAGAATTCCACATGAATTACCTCCTTTAGTCCTCATATGAAATCTGGAAGGTGGTTCTTCCGAACCCCGTTTTGTGGGTGAAGAAACAACACCCCCAGAGAAGTGTGTCAATGTGCCCCAGGCTCACAGATCACTGAGTTCTCCTCACCAAGCTGTCAGGACAGGGTTTGCCTTGAGCAAACTCTTCCACCTGGAGGTTGGAGTGGTCCTCGGCCCAGTCCTCACCTGCCTGTCCAAACGGAACTCCACATCAGCTCTTCATGCAGTGACAGGGAGCACACGTTTGGGGTTTGAGGCACAAATCTGAAAGGTTTTGGAATCCCAGCCACATGACCTTGAGCACGTTGCTGAATCTCTCCAAACCTCAATTTCTTCATCTACAAAATAGTGAAAATGGTATCTACCTTACGGTATTGCTGTTGTGATCAATGAGATAACACAACATTTATGGCACATAACACAATACATCGCAGTTATGGTTATTTATATTATTATCCAACCTAAAATAAATTTGCTTTTTAAACATTGCCTCTGTGAGATCCCAGTTACCTCTTTTACACCCACTATTTCATCTTCTGAGATGCCTTTGTTCCTCGTCTCTACATATGACAACATATGACCCTCGGCCAAGTTGCAAAGCCTACTTTTCCACAGAGCCTCCCTAGACCCCCTCAGCTTGACTGGCTTCTCCCTCCTCCGACAAACAGGGCCATCTACAAACATTTCCCTTAAATGGCACCCGCACTTCTGTCTTGTGTTTCTTCCTCAGTTTGGATGACACCTGGGGATTTGTCTTTACTTTTTGAGTACAATTTCCTTGACCCACTCAATCTCCCAGCAGATAAATCCCGTAATCCCAGGGCCTGGGGAATCATTCTAACACAGCCCCTACAGCCATGTATGCTGTCTCTGTTTTTTTCTCCTTGTTGACACAGACTTTTCATTGTTCTTCTCGAAACTTTGTTCAAGATCCACTCTCCAACCAGGGAGAGGCGACACGCTGCTGTCTTCTCCATCCTCATACCGCCTCTCCTTGAAGCCTTCCCGCCGCCTCCGAACACCCAGGCCCCACCTCGAGAAGACCATCAAATATTTCCTCAACTCACTTTATAGTTGCATGCTAAGAGGAAGTCTATCCATCTCTAAGAGTTGTTTCCAAATTTATCACGATTGACTGTGCTCTGAACACCTTTGCAAGTGTCTTACGTGGATTAATGGGTCCACTCCTCCCCTTAACCACGCATCTCGGACTGTCCTTCTCTATAGCTGAGGGACTAAAATAGCTAGCTCACATTGCACAGCAAACGGGAGTCAGAGCCTGGCTTCTAACCCAGAGATAATCACAATGCCATACTTCCAAAGAGTCTAGATTGTTCCTTTCAGTTGCTCATGATTTATACCCATCTCTGATCTTTCCCCAAAATTCGAAAGAGGTGGCCATGTTGATGACCCTTTCACATTGCCTAGAAATGTGCCTAACACTTGTCAGCTGGACAGTGATCTGGGAACTGGAAATGACTGGGCTGTCACATGTAAGGCCCATGAGAATGCCGTGAGATCACGCAGATAAAGCATAAACCTCGCAGTCCAGCAAATACGAGGGTGAACTGCGGACGGGGTATAGGGCTGGCTCACTCTCAGGGAACGGAGCTTGGAAGGGGACAAGCAATCTGGATGGAAAAGTGAAACTCAAGATAGCAATGACAGCTGTCTGAAAAATAAGAGAGGGTGTGATTCCAGCGCTGGGTGCCCAACTCTGTAAATTTACTAGGGATCGTTGAATTGCGCACTTAATATGGGTTAATTTTATGGCATGTGAATTATATCTCAGTTGAGCTGTTAAAAACAATAGGATAAAGGAAGAAGTGACATTGCAGTTGCTTTGAGCCTGGTCAGGGTATCCACAGAGCCCATAAGCAAGGCCTCAGGCCCCTGAGATTGGCCAAGGTCTGAAATCTCCTTGGTATGGGGGCTGGGGAGAGGACTTTTCCCTCAAAATGCATACAAATGCAATGTGTGTAGTCAACAGCAATTGCTTAATTAAATTTCTCTAAAAGTAACATTGTATCAACTATGTCAACTGTGGCTCTATCTTAATATAAGTTTAATATATTTAATGTGGAGTATGACAGGATTTCACAAGTTTTCCCAAAGTAAAAGTCTCTGAAACCTAAAAATCCTTCAAATGACCTTAGTTATGAACACAAGTCCTCATGTACCAGGAATTCCTCAGGCTTAGAGTGGAGATCAGCAAACTCTGCAAATGTCCAGATCGTACGTATTTCAGGCTTTGTGGGCCATCTGGCTATTACTGCAACCATTCAGCTCTGCCATTGTAGCCCGAAAGCAGCCGCAGATAATACACCAACGAAAGGGTGTGGCTATGTTCCAATAAAATTACGTACAGAAATAAGGAGCTGGCCAGATTTGGCCTGCAGGCTGCATTTGCTGCTCCCCGGTTCAGTGGCGGAACACTAACTCCAAACCACCAAGCTGCGGAGGGAGCAGGAAGAGGCTACCTGTCTGTCTCTTCCTCCTCCACACATGCACAACAACCTAACTCTCTCCTTTCTGTTCTCTCTCTCCTCTTCCATTCCCCAAGCTTCCTCTGTTGCCTTATCTTGAGCATAACCCATGAGGGCTGCTCCAGCCACAGTTCCTGTAATACTTTCCAGAATGGGAAGTCACTACCAGCTAGTTCACTCCCTGAGTCCCTCTAGTCCAACATTCTAAGGAAAGAACCCAGTTGGTCCACCTCACCTTGAGTCCAAGCATGGATCATGGGTCACCATAGAGCCTAAAGGTCAATTACACTCCATTCAAGGGTCCATGTTGCTTATTCTGGGCTTCAGTTGGTTGGGGTTGGGGAAAGAACAAGGGGCAAGGTTAAGTCCAAGATGTGGGTGTTTAAGAGCTCATCACTAAGTCTTTCTGGGTTGTATTTTCCCATATGCCCAGAGGCCCTAAGGTCAAGCAGAGAAACTATAGGCTTTAGCAAGAGGAAGGGGATATTATTATCCAGTTGTGCTTCCCCCCAGTGACCTTGGCAGGTCACATAAACTCCCTTAGCTTTAATTTTTTCATCTATAACATGGGGATAATAATTATTTTCTTAAGTGAGAATGCTAGAGAGGGGATAACATTAGTATCGACAGTGGGAAATACAGTAGACACCCACTACATAGCTGCTGCTTTTACTGTTACAAGAATGGTGCTATCTATCCTCTGTACTTGGGTACTGCAATTACTCATTTGAAGCAATTCGGTTAAGCATTTATTGGGTGTCAACTATGTAGATGAGGGTCATCATGCATGAAATATCTCTCAGAAATGCTCAGCCCTGGACATGTGTCTGAGTTCTGTTAGGGCTGTGACCACTATCATCATCCCGCATAAGGTGGGTGAGCTCCGGAGAGCTGGGCTGATGCCGCACCAAACAATCTGACTTAGGAATTCTTGGCAGGCAGGCAGAACTAGAGCCCTGCAATGAAGGCAATACAGCTCTAAATAGATAACCAGGGGACTTTTTTTATATATTAAACTATTGACTTTTCATAAACTAAGAGCACAAAAGGCCAGTGGAAACGATCGAGTCCCAGAGCAGGATGCCAAAAAAATTAGACAACTCTTTGTCCCTTGTTGCCCACTTTCAGGAAGTCACTTCCTTTTAGAGAAAAGATAAAACTCCTTTATTTCTAGGCAGTAAATGGAAGGAAAGAGGAAAGGAAGGAAGCAAGCAAGCAAGGAAGGAAGGGAAGGGAGGGAGGAAGGAAGGGTACTGTATAAAAAAGTGATTCTAAACTCAAAGACAGGAAACCAAAGTTCTAGCTTGATTCAGCCACTGAGCAAATAAACAACTTCCTTTCTTCAGAGATTAGGTGGTAAATCTTGATGCTTCCTACATTTTGACATCCTGTGACTCTGTTACGGGAGGAAGGCAGGGAGGTGGGAAAAGATGAAGGAAGAGATACCTGAGCGAAGGCACAGCCAACTTATAAGGATGGTTCTGTTGGAGTCACTCCTTCAGCTTCACCTGGATTCCACCTGTGAGCCCAGAGAATGTTCCCATCATAACCCTTGCCCCCAGCAAGGAGCAAATCCTGGTCATGGGGACTGAGGTGTGTTCAGATGAGGGAGAGGGGCTTTATTTAACAACAACAACAAAATGCCAAAGTATAAATACAGAATTTTGGCTTCCGAGGGCTGTGCAAGTGAGGAATCATGAAGTACAAACTCATCAGTTTCAGGGTTGATCTTCCTGCCCCTGGAGTTACGCCCACGAGTAGAATAAGCCTTGGGGAGATCACTCAGGGGAAGTTGCAGGCCATTGCTCTTCAAGACTGGCACCTCCTCCTATGTCTTTAGACTGAGATTTCATGGGATTTAGTGAGTGTCAGTTTGGTCCTCCACGTGCATCAGGTCATAAGGGAGACATCGTGGTCTCCACTTTATGCTTTTGCTATTGGAGGCCACTCACTCCTCTAGGAACAAAGCTGAATGTTACTTAGAAACTGAAGACAAGATCCGCCTTCTGCTACTAAGACATTTTGCTCACTGGGGGTCCCAGTAATTGGAATTTGTTATGTGTCAGACACTTTGATGAGCTTTACAGACATTGTGTCATTTACTACCCATGACAGCCCCATGATAGGTATTACTACCCACATGTGAAAGATCACAGACACAGTCATGTGTGATGGGTCATGCTTCCAGCTTATCCCCTTGGAATCAGCATGAGGAAGTTGTCCCTAGAGTCGGGCAACTACCTTTTCCAAATCCTGCTGCTCATCCCAGCCCTGACTTGGGGTCCGGGAGCTCAGACACACTTCAGGATCTGGAGCCGCCTGACAGATGCCATCGCATGAGCCGGCCATAGAGTTCATTTGCTTTCTTCCCACTTCCTGGAAGCAAAAGAGCTGGCTTTCAGGGAGGCGGTATCGTGGAAGGAAACTAAGCCACCGGGGCAGAATCAACCTGCTCACCTTGGGCCCTCTCTGACCGGTGTCATTGTTGCTTTCATCCCTCAGCCACGACAGTCCAGCCACGTGTTGCTTTATACAGGTAAGGAGATGCCCATACTCTCATTCAGGGTGAAGTGCTGAGCTTAATTCTCACCACTTCCAGAAAGCCATTCCTCAACATGACAAGATTCTACAAACCCTCTTCCTTCTGATGTTCTGGGACTTTATTTATTTATTTATGTCTCCATTCACTCATTCATTCAGATTCCAGGTGCCATCGTGGCTCTTCAGCTGGATTATTCCAGATACGGACCAAGAGGTAAAGATTGGCAGGCAAGTAGTTTGTTTGTGTGGTGAAGCCAACAGCAGTAGGAGAAGGGAGACGTAAGATGGGAGAAAGGAAGGCAACTCATCAAGGCTGGGCACCAGAGGAGTAAACTCCCGGTGGAAATTCTGGATGCTGGTTTACAGCATAGACTTCAGAATTATCCCCTCCAAGGGCCAAAGGAGCTGGGATGTTTACAAACTGACCTCTGTTAGCCTTCGTGCAGTGGGGTTATTTCCATCCTGCTGCATATGTGGGGAAAGTGGTTTCAACAGAGAAGAATCGCAGGCAGTCTGAAGTCAGGCCAGGAGCATTGGCTAAAGTGGTCAGAGCACGGGGGGAATGGGCAGGACACCGATGGTATCTACTGTGTGCTTGCCTCTCTAGCCTGTCTCGAAGGGTTAGCTATTTGACCCACAAAACGGGGTTGTTGAAGAAATGAAATGAGCACCCATCACCCACATATGTTGTCAGCACAGTGGGTAGCACATGATAAGTGCATTAAAATGTCCACTGTCTTTATTTATTATTTAATAAACACTGGGACTGTCCCTGAGAAACTCAAGGCACTTAGACTTCCCAAGAGTGGGGGAAACTGAGGCCCAGAACTATCCAGTGACTCTTTTGGAGAAACGAGACAAATTAGCAGTGGAATATGAGTGACTCTCTCAAGAATGGAATCCAAGGCTACAGACGTCCTCAGGTCGACATGCTCTTCTCCTTGCAAAGGCCTGCCCCTGCCTGAGATCACACAGCTGTGCAAGACTGTTGCCAATGTGGATGGGGACCTTGATGGGCAGTGGCTTCCCTAGTGGGTTTTCATTGTCATTCCTTCTCAGAGAGAATGTCTATGAGTTTGCTTTGTTTATATGGCGGGACAATTATTTTTCTCCTTATCATCTCAATAAACAATGACTATATTTAGGACAAGATGCTGAGTACACGTTGAATCTGCATAAATAACTTCCTGAGAGATTTTGAGCAATCTCATAAACCTGTTTGGGTTTTAATCCATGTGTCTCTTTTTCTTCTTACACATGATTTTTTAAAATAAAATTTACATCCAATCAGATACACTTTTTTAGTTGTATAGTTGGATGAGTTTGACAAACATAGAGTCATATGAACACCACTGCCATCAAGATGCAAATATTCCCTCCACCCCGAGGAGGTCCTTCGTGATCCTCTGCATTTAATTCCCTACACTCCCAACCCCCAGAGAATGGAGAGAGTTGTGTGGGAGGTATGAGGCAAGAGCCAACCCAGAAAAGCTCTGGATACATTGTTAACAAAGTCTGGCCTTTCTCCTAAAGTCACTGAAGGGCCATCAGGGGGCCTCAAAGAGAACGTAGTCTGAGTCTGAGTTATATTTTAGAAATATCATTCTGGCTTCGGAGCATGGAATGAATTCAAAGGGAATGAGACTGGGGGGGGGGGCCAGTTAGGAGCTGTCAGAATATTCTTGACAAGAGATGGGTTGATGGCTGAGATGAGGGGTATAGCAATGGGAGTAGAGAAAAGTGTAATGATGATTTTAAAGTCTCTTTAATATTTGGAAATTCTTGGAGTGTCTCATAAACTCTTTGTCCTTAACAAAACAAGAAAAATGCTAATTGCTACTATTATTGTTAAATCATCCTGGATCCTTCTTTCTTCAATGTATTTTCCACAATAGCTGATTATACTCTGAAGCCACAATGCCAGATGGATAATATAATAATACTGGTATTTACACAGCCCCTGTCTCCCAAAAGGAGGAGCCTGGCTGAATAGTCAATAAACAGCCCACTTCTTCTCCCCAAGTGATCACTTTGAGACAAAGAATTGTCTCTCCCCACTTTGAAGAGTTGCAAATAAGCAGAAATGGCAGAAAGTATAATAAATTTGAATTTTCAACATTTATTGACCACTTACTATGTGCCAAGCAAGTTTCCACATGTTAGTTCATGTAATTCTCACAGCAACCCTGTGAATATAGATGTGATTGTCCCAACCTGGAGGCTAAGACAACCAAATTGCAGAAGCGGAGTGACCTTTGCAAGGCTGTGCAGTTAGGAAGTGGGAACAAAGTGGGAATTTGACCTCCATGCTCCCTAGGGTTCTGTGGTATTTTCTTCCTGGCAGTTGGAAACACAGTGTGTCCTATCAATATACCACACTCACATTCATGGAAGTAATTTCTTTTGGAGACATAAAACAGAAAGAACTTAAGAATGCTTTCTTAATAGGTCCTGTTGTTGGGATTTTAAAAACATCCTTATTAGAATCATTTTCCTTAGGGAAATACTGATATTTTTTAACTGATAAAGAAAATGCATGGGTATAAAGAAATGGTAACTTCTCTGAAAGCCACCAAGAACCAATCCATAAAATTTTAAGATAAATAACTAAGAGAAATGAACTGGGGTGGAGAATCATATTTCTTAAGTGAACAACACCATCCCATGGCCTTAACAGGGGAGAAAACGATTTCTGTTAGTATCAGTGGTTCTTCAATGAGAGAGGAGTGATGGATCTCTTTCTAAATGTGAGAGGCCATTATAGGCTCTCTCTCTCACCAAATGCACAAAAATGAAAATTTTAATTTATAATTTCAAGAGTTCCAAAGAGCTCCCTCCATGGCCTCTATCTATAAACCCCAGATGCCAAAGTATTAAACAAATATAAATATTAGTGTTTAGTTTTAGTTGCTTTCTCCTGAGAATTCAGCACGCTAAGAATCAGAAGTGCTGAGCTCCAGTCTCAGTTTCGCCCAGTTACCTGTGGAATCATACTGACCCAAATGCAATCGTTCTTGCACATCTGCAGGTCAATTGGGAAAGGGCCAATCTAGGCTAGACTTCCCTGGGCAATATTCCTTGGGGCTCTCATTTTCTTTCTGGAAGCAGTGGGCTAGGCATGTCCCATGCTTCTGAAGGTGATGATAGAAATTTAAGAGAATGGGCACAAGCACATGGGACTTCTTATTGCTCACGCCTAGAACTAGCACACGGACAATTCTGCCATTCTCTATGGGCCAAAGCAAGTTACACATCCAGAGCCAAGGTAAAGGAATGGGGAAATAACCACATTAGCTTTCTATGCTTTCTAACAAATTGCCACAAACCACAATTTAAAAGAATACATATTTATTAGCTCACAGTTTCTGTGGTTCAAGCGTCTGGGCAAGAGTTAGCTGCATCTTCGACAAGGCTGAAGTTAAGACGTTGGCCAAGGCTCGGTTCTCATCTGGAGGCACAGTTCCCAAACTCTAGAAACACACAAGTGCTAAAGGGTCCACTTCTAAGCTCACTAAGGTTGTTTGCCAAATCCATCTCCCCAGGGCTGTAAGTCCAGGAACTTCAGTTTCTTGCTCAGGTCCTAGATCCTGCCCATAGACCCTTGCCAAATGGACTTCTCCAACAGGGTATTGACCTACTTCATGGCAGCTTGCTTCTTCAGTGCTGGCAATGCAGAGAGCAAGTGTGCTGGCAAGATGGAGTCTACCATCTTGATACAATCACGAAATCACATAAACTGTGATCGCATCTCATCACCTCTGCCATATTCTATTGGTTAGAAACATGTCACAGGTCCTGCCCATACTTAACAGGAGAGACTTACACACAGGTGTGAAGACTAGCAGGTGGGATCTTGGGGACACCTTTCAGTGTGTGCCACAAGCCCATTAGAGTGAGATGTGAGGCCACCATCAACCCACCACCATATTGCGGATGACATAGGTGCAGGCGATCTGGATGAAGAGTGGCAGGAGGCAAGGGAGGGCCATGTTGGATGGGACAGCCAGGAAATCCTCTCCGCAGAGGTGGTCTTTGGGCACAGATGTCAACAAATGAAGAAACTGGTGGTGCAAAAACAATGTGGGAATTTCTAGAGTTTGGGAACTGTGCAAAATATGCAAGAATTGAGAGCGGAGAATAGGCTTTAAAATGGACTATTGCTCCATCTATTCTCAAATGATGGCTGGACACCAGGCCTTTCCTAATCTTCCAATTAAATTGACTGCTTAAATCATCATGCCAGGAACCCGTCTTCCAGACAAAGAGTACCTAGTGGCTAATGAGGTGAGGAGGAGATCATGAGAGGAAGCGCCAGGAGCATGGGCCTGATGGGACATTTCCGTGCCTGTGATGTGCACGGGAGCAGGAGAGAGCACATGTGAAAGATAGGGGGTCTGAGGGAGCCTCCAGAGAGACAGTGAGGGCTAGAGGTTATGGTAGGTCATGGCTCTGAGGAAGAGGCTTTGCTCAGCCTGTGGTGCGTAACTGAGCTGAAGGCCAAGGCACCAGGTTAATTGACTGAACTGGAGATTTCGATGGCTGCTAAGCTGAAGAAGCAATTTCGTAAAACAGCTGGAGCATTCAGACAGACCCAAACAATTCCATGTAAGCCATATAAACTTTCTGAGCCTCCAGGGCTTCATCTGTGAAATGGGAGGATTGAACTTAGCTCTGAGGCTCAGGAAGGTGACAGTGGTGTGCGCCACGAGTCTTCTGCGAAACAACAGGGATTAGGATTTTTATATTCCTATTAAATGTGTCTCACGCTTAGTGACACTGCCTTTTAAAACACTATTAAGGTTAAAAAAATGATCTGTTGCATGTCGATTTGCAGCCTCTAGTAGACGGTTCCAAAGTCCTTTTCAGCTCTACAAAAAGTGCTTAGCGAAGCATTTGGTACGTTATAAAATTTCAGTAAAAGGAATGCAATTATTATTATCAATTATATTATTTTATGATTTTCTTCAAGATGGTGAATGCAACGTACTCGGAGAGGCAGTACATTAAAATGTCATCAGCCGCTAATTTTACAGCCAATTTCATGAACCCCTATCAAGAGTCCATGGAAGATAGAAGACCCTAACTCGTACATGGCAGGTGCCCCGATAATGCATTTTTAAATTAGTAATGACATGCCAGCTACACGGAAGTCTCCAACACTGGCTAATGCTTAAGGACCACAATCTGTGGCTTGCGTAGAGAAATGTGACACATATCAAGCCCATACTGCTATTGATTATTTTATATTGTTCCCACAATGGCACTTAGAGGTAGGCAGGAGAGAGGTTTTTTCTTCTTTGCAGGTGGAGAAACTGAGTGTTAAATACATCAGACATTTCTGAGGTTCCAAACTAAGTTGTTGAGTCAGGAATAAGACACATGCCACATCTTCTCACAGAACTCCCCATGTCCCACCCACGGAATCCCATGGCATGTGTTGGAAAATGCCAGTTTCTAAACCCTAGTCTGAAAACTTACCAACCAACAGGATGGAAATGTGGTCCTGGGAGTTATATTTTTTCACAAGTTCCCCAAGTGACTCCGATGGAGGAACTCTGACATGAAGCTATAAGCTCAGCCTCTATCTTGTTCACTTGGCTGCAAGATCTGGCCCCACCAACAAATGCACAGCCATGAGAAGAGCACGTGAATGAAAGCATGACCGTTATGCCTTACCATTTCCTGGGAAGCTGGAAATTAATGAAGGGCAGGGAGCTTTGGGGAGTGGTGCCAAACTGTAAAGGAACAGAGAGAATCATTGAGCGAAGAGTAAAATTTGGCATCATTCTGTGCACTTAGTATGTGACAGAGACTGTATTAGGCACCGGGAATCAAAGGGGAATTGAAGAGAAAAAGAGCACTCCCCGGGCAGCAGGCTGCCAACCTGGTAGAGAGATCAACTGTATACACTGATCCGTGCACTTTAAGACAATACCGATAATGGTAAATGGCACTGGTTGGGCACCTCCTAAGTGCCAGCACCCTACAGATCTGGTCTGATTTTGAGGTGCTGAAGGAGAGACTCCAAGGCCGTGGAGGTGCCAAGGAGGGCGTGTCACACTGCAATTCCTTCCAGGTTTGCTCTGTTCACCCGCATTAATAACTGCTCTCTCTGGGAGCGAATGGCTATCTGCCAATGCAGGAGGCAGGCAGGCGCTCCTCCCTTTGAGAGAAGCCTGTGATCAAAGATCAGATGTTGGGGCAATCCTTGCTTCCAGGTGGGGAAACAGAGGCAAAGAGTTTACAGTCGGCCTGGTCTTTCTAATTTTTCAGTCCAGAAAGATGTGGGTCTCTTGAATCTGTGATTCTTCACTTCATCCTGTAAATCTTCTGACAACATCATCCCTATTCCCTTTCCTGGATTTTTATAGATCCCTCAAATTCAGCAAAAACTTTTCTTCACCCTGAGTAATAACTGCACGACTCAAATCCTGCTTAGCCTCTTAAATTTAGTTAATATCCCCTTCTCAGCCCCTCTGCTTTCTGTTTTGCTGACCAGAGGACTGATGAAGTGCAAGACGGACGTGTCAAATACTCACAGGACATCTTTCAGTGGCTTCGTGTGTCCCACAGAATCGAATCAAGGGCTCACTACTTTGCCCAGCCCCACATGGTCCCCTCACCTCCAGCTCTTCTTTCTTCCAATACATACTTAAGACTCTCAACTTCCAAAGCAGGGTGGATTCTAACTTAGAATCAGTCTCCATGGGTGTGAAAAGTTGGGCACCGTTGATAGGTCAGTGTGCGGAGGAGAATCACAAAATGAAGATTGCTGTGTAAATTTGACAAGCGCGTGATGAATGGTACTGGCTGCATTGGTTTTATTATGGCACAAGGAAGAGGAAGACTAGCAAAATATATTCTGGGGCTGATGAATTCATAAGCACACCTGCCAGGCTGTGTTTCTCAATCCTAAGGTTGGCAACGATGTCTGCCGTGCCAAATTCAGCAGTCAGTGCTTACACCTCACTTTACCAATGTTACTGAGCAGAATTTGGTTGAGTTGTTTACTCTCTGCTCCTTTAAGTATTTTCCTCCCATGCCTTCTAGGACTGCCCACTCTCCTGGTTTGCCTCCTACCTCCCTGGCCATTCCTTCTCAGTCTTGACAACTGGCTTTTCTTCCTCTTACTGACCTTCAAAAAGTCCACTCTTCCACCTTCAGATCTGTTCCCCATGCCACCCACACTGATCCTCATCTCTATAAATGACACCCTCTTTTCCCAGTGGCTGATGTCAAAAAGCTTGAATACATCTTGACTTTTCACTTTCCCACACCTTACCCCAATCTCATCAGAAAACCCACTGATCAGACCTTTCAAAATAGAGTCTGAAGAGCCCCTGGCATCATCATGTTCTACTTAGACAAACACAGTAGCCTCCTAAGAAGTCCCCCTGCCTTTACACTTGCCCCTTGGGTTCAGTTCTCCACTTAGCTGCCTGGATGATTTTTTAAAACCTACTGCCACTCCCATGGTCAAAACCCTCCACTGGGTTAACATCAAGTTCAGGTTAAATTCAAATTCCTTATTATAAACTACAAAGTCTTATATAATACAGTCTTGTGCTCCATCCTTAGTCTAGAGCAACCCTCTAGAGCTCACTCTGTTCTAGACTCACTGGCCACATGTACTGATCACCTTTTGCTGCATAATTAATTGTCCCAAAACTTAAAGGCTTCAGACAACAGTGAATACTTACTATCTCACAATTCTTCTGGGCCAGAATTTTGAAAGCAGCTTGGCTGGACTTTTCTGGTTTAGGGGTTCATGAGGTTGTGGTCAAGATGTCTTCTGAGGCTGGTGTCATCCGAAGGTTTGTCCGGGGCTGGAGCATCCACTTCCAAGGTGGCTAACTCACGTGGCTGGCAAGTTGGTGCTGGCTGTTGGCAGGAGGCCTTAGCTCCTCTCCACAGGGTCTCTGTGCAGGGTTTTCGTGTGTTCCCATGACATGGTGGCTGACTATTCCCAGAGTGGGTGAGCCAAGAGGCCAGGGCAGGATTGCCAATGCCTTTTATGACCTATCACTGGAAGTTACACCACCACCTCTTTGATGCTCTATTGGTCACATAGGCCAGTTCTGAATCCACAGGAGAGGAGACTACAGAGAAACACACACACACACACACACACACACACACACACACACTCTGAGGTAGAGATTAGGAGCTATCTCAGAGGCTGGTAGGACACCATCTTGTTGTCCTATACAGTGCAGAGCTTATCCCCACCTCTCAGCTTTTATACTTGTTGCTTGTTCCATCTGAGTGAAAAGAAGTATTTCCTCTAGGGAAACTTAACGCAGATTTGTTTAAGTTTTATCCCTCATTTTACCCAATTAACTACTCAGTGTTACTTCCTCAAACTAGACTTCCCAGGCCCCTTTGCAGAAATATCCTCCCTATCGCTACCCTACCACTTTACTTTATTCTTTCTCTTGGCACTTATTACTATGCTCCACCAAGATGGGGCTTTGCCAATTTTATCCATTGTTAAATCTTGAGTGTATAAAACAGTGTCTGGCACACAGTAGATGCTCAGTAAATATTTGTTGAATGAGTAAGTGAAAGAGAGAAACCCCAAGCCTTGGGGCATGGAGGGAAGCCACATTTATGATAGAGAACAGAGAAGTGAATACGTTCATTCCAAAAATATTAATGAAGATTATGAGCCAGTTGCTGGGTATCAAAGAAGACCCGAACAAAATTTCTGGCCTCCAGGAGCCTCTGGTCACCCACCATGCAAATTTCAGATATGAGGACTCTACAGCTCGAAAGGTTTCTTACCATGTTTCATTGCCTCATTCCACCCGACACATTGTCTTAAGGCAACTACCCATTTCGTAGCTGAATGGTTGGAGCATGATATCAGGTGGTCCTCTTCCCCTGCCATGGCTGATTGTATTGGAGTTGGGCTCCTGACTCTCTGTAATAGAAACCCATTGTAATTGAAGTGCTGAGTTCTGAGAGGTCAACTGAGACGATCAGATGCCCTTGGGAGCTTGAATAAGGAGACACAAAATATAGCTACTAATAGAGCAGGGGGCACAAAAGCACAGAGACCCTGAGGCTGAGTTGTGACAGATTTAAGGCCCGTGGCAAGTCAATGATCTGCACAAGCTGAAATCCTGGGGAGCAGAACTGTAAGTAAGCAGAGGATCTGGAAGGAAGAGAGGAGAAAGGGATGGAGGCACAGAGACACAAAGAACCTGTGAGATGGCGAGAAAGAAGAGACCATGTGAGAGAGGCAGAGGGAGAAAACAAGACAGAGCTAAAAGCACACAGACAGAGCGAAGAAACCAGAACATTGAGACCTGTCCATCCTTGGAGCTGCCCACTTCCCCCTGCCTGAAGCCCAGCAGTGCAGTTTGCCCTAAGCATCTGTGCCCTGGAAACATTTCACCTACAAGGGCTCCCACCCTCTTCTTTCTGAGTTAAACTGAGTTATTCTTTCTTATTCGAGACTAACCTCCCCCTGCCTAAAGTAACAGTTCCTGAGACGGTCTCTGTGTACAGATTTCTTGAGCATGAAATAAAGCTTGTGGCCTGTCCTTAGTAGGAATCTGCTTTCCTATGATACTGGAATAGTGGGGACTGGCTTCTTTAGAGATATCCACCTCTTTAAGTGCCCTCCTCTACCACATAGATCACGTGTGGACAGAACGAGCTCAGAGATACAGCAGTCCTCTGCTACTGGACAAGTGGGTGTCTTCAAGACAGCCTGGCTTGCTCCCCGCCATGAGCTCCTTGTCCTGCATGCAGTCTGGCCCATGGTACATGTTGGGACTATTCAGAAATGACTGGCCAGATCTGTTTCATGAAGAACCCACAGCCCTAGCATATTTTCACTTCTTTGATGCTACTGATGATAGCAATAATCATAATCATAATAACAGGGCCATTTATTGAGAACCACGCTATGTACTATGCATTTTGTGTGCTTATTATCTGTCGTAATACCATCAGTTCCTTTCATGGGTCCTTAGCAACTAAGAGATTTGGTGCCAAAAATGATACTATTCCATTATTCTCTTCTTTGCAATGGCAAAATCTTCCCGTTTCTGAGAAAAAGAGACGTGGGCATGCAGGCTCTGGTTCTTTTTTCTTCCAAGACCAGCCAGCCTTTGAAGCTTAAGGCATTAAAAAGTTAGAATGCCTTGGTTCAGGGAAATGGAATGGAGGACTGGAGGGAGGCAGAGAGGCTGTCTTTAGTAATAAGGCAAAACCTTCTATCTAGAACTTTATTATGACTTAATTATATTCCAAAAAGCAGCAACAGCTGCATTCTAAATAAAGGAGGGGACATAGTGTTTTGCAGGGTTTCTCGACCCTCGATATGTATCAGAATCACCTGGGAATTTTAAAGTATGAATTTCTGGATCTGCTATAGCTGGACTTGCACATAGAGTGACCCAAAGTTGCACTCCTAGGTAGACATGCAACAGGAATCATGCATTTTTGCATCATGCGTGGTAGACATGCAACAAGAATCATGCATTTTTGCATCATGCGTGGTAGACATGCAACAGGAATCATGCATTTTTGCATCATGCGTGGTAGACATGCAACAGGAATCATGCATTTTTTTTAAATATTTTATTTTTTATTTATTCGACAGAGATAGAGACAGCCAGAGAGAGGGAACACAAGCAGAGGGAGTGGGAGAGGAAGAAGCAGGCTCATAGCAGAAGAGCCTGATGTTGGGGCTTGATCCCATAACGCCGGGATCACGCCCTGAGCCGAAGGCAGACGCTTAACCGCTGTGCCACCCAGGCGCCCCGGAATCATGCATTTTTGCATCATGCGTGGTAGACATGCAACAGGAATCATGCATTTTTGCATCATGCATGGTAGACATGCAACAGGAATCATACATTTTTGCTAGCCAAAGGAATGCTACAAGAAAGTTAGTAGCATCAGCGTTTGTAACCCTCAAGAATGGGAAAGGTCTCCATCAGGAGCTGATGGGCTGAATGAATTGTGGCATATTCACACAATGGATACGTAACGGCAACAAGGTTGGACAAACAACTTCCATCCTTCCCCATATCGCTGAATCTCAGGAATGTAATGTGAAGCTAGACACTGAAGTATGTCAACGATATGACTCCATTTACATAAAGTTCAAAAGGGTGGAAAATGAATGTCTGCTATTTAAAGTCAGGATGCTGGTTATCCTTGGACAGAATGGGCTGGTAGTGACAAGGGGCTTTCTGGGGGGCTGGCTTGTTCTGCACACACGGTATGTTTACTTTGGGAAAATACACCATGCAATACTCCATGAGTTCATTTTTCTGTATGTCTGCTACAGTTCATTAAATTTTTTACTTAAAATAATGCATGCGTAGTCCTTACTCTCAACGATTATGATTATGATTCAGGTATATGAAGTGAGTGGGGCCCAGGCATTGGTAAGTTTTAAAAGTTCTCCACTTTGGAAATCACTGAAGCTTTGGTCAGGCAGAACTGGATTGGAGTCACTTGTTGTGTAAGTGGCTTTGAGCAAGCTAACCCCTCTCTCTGAGACTGTTTCCTCATTGTAAAGAGGGTATAGTGGCACAAACCCCACGTGTGTTATAAGGTTAAGTGAGATAGTACAGAGAAAGAGCTTGGCACACTGTATGGCACCAAAGAGAGAGAGAGAGAGAGACAAAGAATATAGTGAGTGTTAATTTCTATCATATAATTTTGTCCAAGATTGAGGAGCAAGCAATTATAGGATCTGACCCAGACCTGCTAGATTTTATAGCCCATATTTGTATGTTTGTTTCAATATCTTGTGCTGTCTTGAGGACTCAGAGCCAATCCTTTCAAGGGACTATGACCCCGAGAGCAAGGAAGAGAGGCCCCGTTCTTTAATCATGGGGTGTTGATTAAGTTTGATTGCATGTTCCATGGTTATTATTGATCTGGAGAATGATTGATGGTCACTGGTTGTCACCGTCTCGTCTTTGCTATAATTGCATGAAATATTTGTCGGGGTTGAGCACCTCTTACTCAGATGCATTAACAATAATTTCCCCAAATGTGTTCCCTTGAAAGAGATTGAATTATTTCCAAAGGTCCTGTGCATCTCCTTTGCAGCGCAGGAAAAAGTGCATCCATAAATTACTCAATTGACACAGATGGGGACCTGAATGGCGGAGCAGTCGGCTGCAAATTCTTCTTCCCAGACACGTCCTGTCTGATGGCGGGACTGGCAGAGGCTCTGGGGGTGCCACCCTGGTCACACACAAGCATGACTGGTGGTTCCTCTCGGTGGAGGAAGTAGACAGGCTGCTAATCTATGTCGGGGCTTTGGAGTCTGACAGCAATGACTAAGGCAACTTGAAATTAATTTCCCTGCTGTGCTGGCTCTCTGTTGCTTTGCCTAACTCTTCACGGCTGGCACAAACTGTGAAAGGGTTCAGAGGAGGATGCAAACCCCGATCGCGTTCTGGCTGCGCTCTGCACTGACTGTGCAGTGGTTTTTCTCTGACCCCCAGTTTCATCATCTTGAAAATGCAGGCGTGCTCACAGGTCATACAAATAAATTTCCTGGTGTGTAAATAAAGCTTCTGTCCATGGAGTCTGATGCAACCAAAATCACTGGTGCTAGAAGGTTCTTTAAAGGATTAGGTCTGGGCATAAACGGTTCAGTTTTCCTACATAGTGGTTATCCCCCCCCAAATATATTCTATTCTCCTCAAAGAAGGGACCTCCTTCAATATATATATACTTTTTTATCTTTGTTGTTTCATCTGATGATCAAAAACCAAGTTAACGTATATATTTAACAGGTAGGATAGCCATAGAGGACAAATTTCAGTTTTCTTCCCGAAAAGTCAATAAATCAATTATGCTGATTTATTAGAAGTCATCTTGAATTTTATTTTATTTTATTTTATTTTTAATGATTTTTTATTATATTATGTTAGTCACCATACAGTACATCCCCAGTTTCCTATGTAAAGTTCAATGTTGAATTTTTTTTTAAAGACCAACAGTAAAGTATTTTCTAGTTACCATAAAAAGCATAGTTAGATCAGACTAAAGCTAGAATACCAGGGATCAAGCAAAAGTTACCTTATCCAGGGGCAATAGATTGTATTAAGGAAGAAGAACAAGGTGTGATGTTAACAATTCCAACTTTTTGAATAAACTTTGAACAATGGGGGTGATTCTTGGGTTAAAAACTGCATCGTTTGGGGATTATAATCTAATGTAATCTTTAAGAATATTCTGTAAGGCATATGTTATTATCCCTACTTTACAGATGGTGAAATTGGGAAAGTCAGAAATGTTAAATAAATCACCTAATTTCACACAATTAGTTGTAAGGGTAGAAATTCAAACCCATGTCTGCCTGAAGCCAGTCCTAGTTGCTTTTACCTTCATAGGCTGGACTTTTGTCATGTGTTGTCAGTGTTCACTGGAGACTTAATGAAAATAACAACAACTGGTAAAAGATCTTTACATTTAATGTCATTAAGCAAGGATAAATTCCACATGAATTGATTTTCCAATGGGCTCAGGGCCCTAATAGCAAGTTCAAACACTAAGCTCTTATTAGAGGTATGCACAAGGGCAGAAAAGTTTAAATAAATGCATTGATTGACTTAACAAAAATGTATTTAGCACTCACTGTGTGTCAGGAACTGTACTTGGCACTGGGGCTAAAATAGTGACCAACACGCCCAGATCCTGCTCCTTGCTTATATCCATGGCAAGAGGAAGGAGCAGGGATGGAGATTAATTCAAGAATAATGTAAGAATGTAATTCCAGGGGCACCTGGGTGGCTCATTCGTTAAGTATCTGCCTTCGGCTCAGGGCGTGATCCCAGCGTTCTGGGATCAAGCCCCACATCAGGCTCCTCCGCTGGGAACCTGCTTCTTCCTCTCCCACTCTCCCTGCTTGTGTTCCCTCTCTCACTGGCTGTCTCTCTCTCTCTCTGTCAAACAAATATAATCTTTAAAAAACAAAACCAAAAAAAAAAAGAATGTAATTCCAAACACTGATAAACGCTATAATGGCAGAAAATGGGGGAGATCCGATTTAGTTTCTAAGTGTGGGTTTTGAGGTAGGTATCAAGAAATGTTTCCCTGAGGACATGACAGGAAGTAATATTGTAACTCAAATTTGTAGTGGATATCAAATTGTAGACAAGGATCAGGAGGAAGGCATTCAGACAGAGGTAACAGTGTTTGCAAAGATCCTGAACCTTGGGCGCAGAAGAAACATCGTGTATGTGTGATAAAGAAACAAGGCCAGCGTGGCTGGAGAACAGAAAGGAAGGAGAACATGGATTGTGTTTCCGAAGACGGCCATGACTGTACCTCCCATCCCACATACTCTTCTAGAATATGATGTTGCCACTCCTCCATTCTCCAATATGATGTGCCTCATCCCTCCAGCACACACTGAATCTGAGTGGCTTTGTGATTGGTCTAACCAATTAAATATGGTGGCTATGACAGGGGGCCATTTTGGGTGTAACTTACGCTTTTGCCTCTTGGAAGCCAGCTTCCATGCAAGAAGAATGGCCACACAGAGAACATCATGTGTTGGGGCCCTGAAGCCTGAGATACTATGAAGTGGAACAGACGCCAAATCACACCGATGTACCAGATGTGTCCTATTCATGACCAAGACGAAATCATGTTTGAAAGTGTATCCTCCAGACCCAGGTGCCCAGCTGATGCCATGTGGACCACAGAGAACCCATCCAGCTGAGCCCTTCCTAAATTCCTAACTCCAAAACTATGAGCAAAAACATGTGCATTTTCAGCCATTAAGTTTGGGGATGATGGGTTTTGAAGCCGTGGATAACCGTAAACATGCATGTGGAAATAACCGGAGACAACCCAAATGAGAAGAAACAGACACTGTTTATTCGGAACTCAATATCACAAAGGAAACAGTCGGCATCGCTTGTGTTTGGCAGAGACTCAAAGGAAAACAGGAGAGCAGGAAGGGTTGAGAGTGGAATAAAGGGAAGGTTTCAGGTATTCTCGGATTGGAGGTTGTTGGCATCCAAAGCTGGAGATGGGCATCCACTGCGATTGATTTGTGGACCATATTTGGCTTTCTCTGGGTGGTCTTGACTTGGAAGCTGGGGCAAAAATTAAGGAAGCTGGCAGTAATTGATCAAGTCCTAACCGTTGGGGACCAGTTGCTGCAGAGGTGGCTTGTCCTCTTAGACTTCTACTGTCATACGTGGTATGTATGACATAGTATTGTCCATAAACACATTCAGTATCTCAGGCAACATGGTACGAGGTGAGGCTACAGGAGTAGAGAAGAAGTAAATCTCACCACCTTATGAATTTTAGACTTCATTAAGAATGTTTTTCCAGACATGCCATTGGAGTTGACCTTGTGCTTGACATGCAGACACCTATATGGAGAGAGGTTAAATTAATGCTAGCACATAAAACATGGCGTCCAGACACAGTGATGACAGGTATTTGGAAATAAATGAGTAAGGCAGTAGGGATTGGGGAAGTTGAACAAGAAGCGGCGATGTGCCTTTACCAATGCATTTTAGAGCCAAGCAACCAAGGATCAAGAAGCAAAGAACAAACCAAGACCTAAGCAATTGTCATCTAAAAGGGGCTTCAGGCCACAGGCTTGGACCCAGTAACTTATTAATTCAATGAAAGTTAATTGATCACCTTTTATACATCAGGGACTGTTCTAGTGCTGGAGATATAGTGTCAAATGCAACAAACCAAGCCCCTCCTTTTGTGAAGTCCACAATCCAGTGACGAGGAAGTAGATCATAAATACGAAACAAGTAAATAACAAGTAAACTGTGAGAACATAAAGCTTGGGGTTGGGTGGACAGAGAGTGACTAGAGAGTGGGATTAATTTAGAAAGGGCAGTTCAAGAAGGCCTTCCAAGGAGATGGCACTGAATGGTGAAGGAACCAACAATGCTAAGACCTAGGAAAAGAGCACACTAAGCTGACAAAAGAGCCATGCAAAGGTCCTGAGGCAGGAAGATCTGGGTATATTCAAGGACCTGAAAAGAAGGCTGTTGCATCCTTTGCATTGTGAGCTAGAAGTCAAGGCACTATAAATGAGGTCGGGCAAGAGCCAGATAGTACTGGACCTTACAGGCCTCTGTGAGGAGTCTGGATTTTATTTAAATCCTATGCAAAGTCACTGGAGAGCTTCATGCTGGAAGGATGAGATAGGAGTGGGGAGACTGGTTTGATCTAATTTATGCTTTGAAGAGCTCACTTCCCTGGTCTTCAAAGAACAAGCTTTATTTAGAACATGGGAGAGTAGACATGAAATTCAGAGAAGACTCTAGATTCAGACAGAAGACCAAGAGAGGGTGCAGTCCTGGACTAAGCTAGGGAAGCTTTCAAGGCACAGGGAGATGGTGGCCTGGTGTCCAGACATGGGACATGGATGTCGGAGGGGAAATTTCAAGACCCAGGGACCAGCTGAAGACCCACAACTGAACATCAGAGTGACTCAATACATCCAAACACCACTACGGTTTATGAAGTATAAACTAGGTACCAGACAGCAAAGAGTGCCGTCTTGTTGAACCTTTGCTACCGCTTTATGAGATTAATACCATTCTCCCCATTTCACAGATAAGGCAAAGGAAGCTCAGAGAGTTAAAGGGACATGTTCAAGTTTCCTCAGCTGGTAATCCCTGCGCCGAGATTCAGACACAAACTGCTTAGCCGATATCCTCAGCGACGACCCATATGGCATCACCGGAACAGGGCAGACTTGCTGTGTTTAGTCAGCGGCATAGGGAAAGCTTCCTTTAAGGCCCCTACCCGTGACCAAATCCGGGCTCTGCCCTCAAAGCCGGGAGAGGACCGAGGTGCCCATCAGAAGACCCAGCTCTGAAGAAAGGACGGGAGGACGAACACGGTCACCAAGAACCGGGCAGGGCTCAACTCTCAGGCTCTTGTCTAACTTAAAATCATCCCCAGCAAAGCATAAAGGACCCAAATTTGGAAACGATTGAATGTCTCAGCTGCAGCCAGCGCCTGTCTGTGAGCTCTGCGTGTGCACGTGCATACAGATACACATATATCCGCTTCTGCCCGTGCCCAGGGATAGGTGCCGCACGTGTGCATGCTTCCCGGTTTTGCAGAAGCAGCAGATGGATAATTGCAGCCCCTAAGTGCCTAATCTGCTCTCCGGGACACGGGCCGATTTCTGAGCCAACAAACTTAATTGAACTTTCTATTCCAGCTGGAAAAGGTTACAGAGTTGCTGCGCCCACAGCACAGGCAGAATGAAAAGGTCAGCGGCTCAGTCCTTTTTGTAATGGATTGACCAAAGGCATATTGTTTTGTTTTGTTTTCTTTTTCTTTCTTTCTCTCTCTTTTTTTAAAATATTTCTCCCAACCACTGGATTGCAAAACTTAATTAGCTTCGTTGAGCTTCCCTCTCCCTACCTCCCAGTATTTAAAGATGTGCGTATTATGCTGACACGTTCCCAGTCTTTAGAAAGGTTGCTCAAGCCCCCTTGTGAGAGAAGGAGAAGGATTTTGTTTAAAGGTGAGTGCCGGGTTTTTTAAAGCTCCTTGGATGCTAGTCAAAGACCCTCCATGAAAGTGCATCTCAAGCTGGCCCGCGGAAATATCACCTTGAAAATACTGATTCCTGGGCCCACGCCCTGGAAGTTCTGAAGCCGATCAGGGGTGGGCCTGAGAATGTGCATTTTTAATAAGCGCCCAGGTAATGCTGCTGGTCCCTGGACAAGACTTTAAAGCCTCCTTGCTCTGCAGTCCCGCCCCAACTGAACCGTCAGACTCATCCTCACAGGTAAGAGCATCAGGATCCTGGTGCGGTTTCCAGAAGCCCACTGGAAGCTCGATTCCATCCACAGAGCCACAACCCGGAGGCACTGTGGCAGCTTCGAAGCCGGACCCTACACGATGGGTAGAGCTTGAACAGCTGTGTGCTGTGCTTGTGGGTGGAGCACGTTGACTCCTATAAAGAACTAAGGAATTTTTTTAGCTGAGAAGGAGAGGATTTTGGGAAACATGATTCCCGTCGTCCAATACCTGAAATGCTGTCATGCAGAACAGGGGTTACGCTTTGTCACCGCAGCTCCAAAGGGCACAGCCAGAAGTCATAAAAGGAGCGACAATTTTGACTCGATATAAGCAAGCTGTTTCTAATAATTAAAACGAGACTCCACTGTGGCATGAGGGAGTCAGCTCCCTGTCACGTGGCCGCGTCCCCTCGGAGGCTGGGGAACCACTCACTGGGGATACTGGAAAGCAGATGGAAGCCTTGCATAGCAAGCTCATTTCTCCCATAGCATCTACACATAATCAGCGTTCATTAAAAGTCAAAATAATATATCTCTCGATTTCCTGGCCTTACTTCCTATGGGATGTCTCAGATGAGTCCCTCACCACCTCTTCCTTGATTCCTGCCGTAGCTTCTCCTAGGGTCTCCTTTTTCCAGTTTCGGCCATGAAATCCATCCTTTCTATGGCCACCAGATAATCTGTTTAAAAGGCAAATATTACCATGTCATCCTATGGTTAAATTCATCTTCCACTTACTACATTTAAGACTTTTCCCGTTGTCTGTAACACATGGCATGCCGAGCCTCCAGGACCTGGACCGCACTCTGTCTCGCAGACCTTCATTCTTGCTACCCCCTACCTCCACGGAAAGCCCCGCCCTGGGCTGCCTTGCCCACCATTGTCTGCCACAAGTTTTGCTTCCCATATGTTGGATACCTGGAACTCAGTTGCCTTTCTGCCCCTACCCTGCCTGCTCTTACCTTAAACCTCTCAAGGCCCCATACAGGGGTTATTTCTTAGAGGAAGACTTTCCTGATTCTTCAGGTTAAGATCAAAATGAAAAAGTGCCTAGCCTGTTATTCACAGATGAGATGGAATTTTCCTTGGTATACTTTATACTAAGATAGAAGGAGATGTTGTATTCTTTTTCTTTTTTTTTTTTTTAAGATTTATTTATTTATTTGAGAGAGAGAAAGAGAGAATGAGAGAGAGAGCACGAGGAGAAGCAGGCTCTGTGCTGAGCTGGGAGCCCCATGCGGGGTTCAACCCTGGAACTCCTGGATCATGACCTCAGCCAAAGGCAGAAGCTTAACTGACTGAGCCACCCACGTTCCCCAAGTTGTTGTTTTCAACTACAGAATGAGGTACTCTATTTCCAAGGTGATGCAAAGGAACTTCAGGATGGGCTTGTGTTGTGGTGTGTGTATTTTAAGCATCACTTGCAAAGAGGCTGTAAAGGCAAATGCCTACGGGGAGACAGCCGGCGCCACAGGGGTGAACCTGACCAGGTGAAGACATGGGAATCTGGAAGAGGACAACCACGCCGAGGGGCCGTCAATCTGGTATATTGTTTCGACTGTATGCACAGAAGTGGGAACCCAGTGTTTCTGGATCTTATTTTTGAGAATACAAAATTTAAGTTTTCACAGGGAACCTCAGAATTTTAAAATATGTTTCAAGTGTTCACTTAAAATATCGTACAGCACAAGTACAATATCTGCAGGGGAGATATGGCTCAGAGATCGCTATTTTGCAACCTCCTTTTAAAACCTTTTCTCAGAGGGTTTTTAGCTGGCCGGAGACTCACCTGGCTGCCTCGATGTGCCCAAGAGCACATGAGAATGGGTCACTCCTCTCTGTACCCAGTAATGTGGGGCAGGAAAGAAAAGCACCAATTGGGGTTTAAGATCACAACTTTATTTGATCCGGCACATTTCTAATGGTACAGAATTAAGCATATCCCTTCATTCCCCATGTCTCCATTTCCTCAACTGCCATGTGGGAAACTTAATGTCTCTTCTGTGAACCCCGAAGAATGCGTAGAAAAATTAAGCATGATGAACGGAAGTGAAATTGACAAGGAAAAAAGCACCTGCCAACCGAGGTAGGGAAACGTCATGGTGCATAGCGGAGGCGCCTGTTCCCCCCTCGCTGTGCCTCCTAATGGGCTCCTTGCACGGAAAGGGTAAAAACGAACTCGTTTTCCAGCAACAGTTTCTTTTGTGTCCCATAAATACTTTGGTTCAAGACAGGCTGGCTCACCGGGTGAAGTTAAAGATGGATTGATAATTGGTTTCTCAATCCGGGGATCAATGAAAGGACGCATGTGCCTCTCCTTCCCACAGTGATGACTGCACCTTACTTTACTGTGTCACATGTCCTCCCACACAGAGCTCCATCAGACAACAAGGACTCTTGTCAGTTGGTTTTGTTTTATTTTTTTTTTCTTACTTTGGAAAAATAAAGACATAAGGAAGAATCTATCAGTGCGAGGCAGGTGCTTATCCCAGAGTAGCTGGAGCTGACAGTTAACCCTCTGTGCCGCTGTTTAAATGAGAGACTGAGCTTCAGCCCTCCCAGAAGGGAAGAAGCTGGCCAGCAACTCAAGTACTAATTACAAACACGCGAGGTCCATACAGCAGAGGGGTTAAGAGCGTGGGCTTTGGAGTGACTCCTAGTCTGAGCTTAATTCTTTACAAGACCTTATAGCTGGTTGATTGCAAAACCTGGCTGCAATTCGTCAGACCTCCCTCTATCCATGTCCTCTGCGATGTGACTCTGTAGTCTCTCCCATAGATGGGAAGAGTCTGTTTCCATGTTCCTTGAATCTGGGTTGCTTATAACTGGAATGACCAATGGAAGGTGGCGGTGACACCACCAGTTCCAAGTGTGGGCTTCGAGAGACCTTGAAGCAGATTCTCTTCCTTCTCCTTCTCGTCTCTCTCTCTCTCTCTCTCTCTGTCTGTCTCACTCTCTCTCACACACACAGAG
This sequence comes from Ailuropoda melanoleuca, assembly GCF_002007445.2. NCBI lineage: Eukaryota > Metazoa > Chordata > Mammalia > Carnivora > Ursidae > Ailuropoda > Ailuropoda melanoleuca. Next base: position 46,118,397 of record NC_048224.1, read on the forward strand.
AGAATCCTGCCACTGCCATAAGGGCAGTCTCGAGATACCCTATTAGTATATGAGAGATCCATGGCCCGGTCACATTGTCACCCCAGCTGCCAGCCAGGCAATGCCAGACATGTGAGTGGTGCCATCCCTGACCACTCAGCGCCAAGCTGACCCAGCAGATGAATGACTGAGCTCAGCCAGGATGAGCCAAGCCTTGCTCAGATCCGTAGAACCACTTATTTAGTCCAAGGACTCATGAGAAATAGCAAATGCTTGTTCAAGTCACTGAGCTCTGGAGGTGGGTTTTCATGCAACAGTATTTGAGCAATACATACCTTGAGCAAGTGAGACATCTTTCTGAGCCTTGATTCCTTGGTCCCTCATGGGCAAAATGGAACTAGTATCAGTACCACATAGAACCGTGGTGAGTTTTCCGTTCTGGCTGTTCTTACTAAAATAATTCAATTTAGAAAGATTTTCTTAAAGTTGTATTTCTTTAAAAGCATCCCACGATTCTAGTGTGTCACACCATCCGAATGCCCTTCTCTGCATGTTCCAACCACCCTGACCCACGTGCAATACCGAACTAATGAAGCTTGGCTGTAAATTCAAGGTTTCACCAAATACTCGATAATTCCTGTATTTAAGTACACCCGAACGTCATCAGCAAGGGGCTGATACGAGCTAGAATCTCCATTTCCCTGACAGAAAATGGGACAAAACAAAGCCTTCCATTGCTGTCACCACAGACGTAGGATTAGGGTTTTAGAACCCATCCTGGACCCAATTTGATAATTTGTGACTTGAGAGGCTGAATCCTTTCAATCCTCTGCAAAGGAAAGGCTCTGGCAGAAACAGGACCTGTGACAGGGCTCCGATATACATTTGTCTGGAAATTTTCAAAGAGAACATACCCAACTTGTCCCACGTTCTCTGTCCCAAAAGGCTTCTCTCGGTGCATCCCTGCTTTACACGCCCTGTCCCGCCACATGTAATTCAAGTCTACAGATCCAAAAAAGAGCAAGCTCTCTCTGCCCTCTCCTCCGCCTCTGCCTCCAGGGCTCGACTGACCTTCACCAAAGTCTATCCCTTCTCCTCCGACAAAGACGACTTTTGTGCAGTGGGCCGTGTTGTTTTTCTCTCTTCTGGAGCTGATCCCATACCCTATGACTTAACCAGTAGCACTGTCCTGTTTCAGTCACATATGACCGTATGTCACTACAGAAAAGGAAAGTTGGTATTCCCCCTTCCAGGCCTTCGGTGGACACAGCTGGTCACCACAGTGCTCCTTTCTCCTGAATCCCGAGGCGGCCTCAGGCCCCTCGTGGCCACAAGAACAACAAATACTTACACACACCCATTCTGAGTGAGACACTCAAGGCTGTCTATAGATTAGCTTGGTTAGTCCTCACCACAGTTAATGAAGAGAGTGTCCTTATGATCCTTATTTCGCAGATGAGAAACCATAAGCACAGCAAGACTGAATAAGTTCCTTAAAGTCCCACGTGGTGAACTAGACAACTTGGATAAAGATTTAGACAATTTAGCTACAGAATCTGTGTTCTTAATCACGATACTATTCTAAGAGAACATTCCAGAAAAGCACTTTTCAGCTGCTGGAGTTGGCAGACAAGATGAAAGTGATTATACCTCTTGGCCCCCTTGATGATAGGACATTATTGTTGAAAGATACTCTTGGGGGACACCTCATCCATCTATCTCCCCATTTGTACAGATGAAGGCACTGAGATCAAGAGTAAAGTGGTTCATTTAGGATCAACATAGTTTGAAACTATGGTTAGTGAGAAATAGAGTCATTCCAGTGACCCATGAATCATGATGCTGTTGGTTAAAACGCTCAGAAAAGCCACCATTTATTGATGCTCATTACAGGTCGGGTATTGTACTAAATGCTTTTTCTCATCTAATTCATGCATATTTAATACATCTCATGATTTTATGCATTTCTCATCTAATTCACAGAAGATTCTAGAATGAGAAAACTGAGGCCCCAAGGAGGTCAGAAGAGGCCAAGTTCGTTGAGCTAGGAAGTGGGGAGCAGAGACTGTGACGTGGCTCTGGCTGACTCTGGGCCTTCTGGGTTTAATTGGATGATAAGGTCATGCTCTCACTGAAATCACGGCTCTGCTTCTGATGGAGAGGAAACCAGAGATTTGTTGTTACTTTAAAAATTCTTCCATCACTGCCTATACTCCGAGAAGTCCGACGTTTCACCCCACTGAACTTCCTAGAAGGAAACAGAATGCAGTTCTGAACCTTGAAGAATCAAATGTCATGTGGAGGAAACATTTGGAGAGATGTATCAATTGCATAGCTTAAAAAATACCTGCCTGGGATCGGGGGAGGAGAATTTCAAGGCAATCTAGACATTTGGAAATAGAGTCTGAGGGGATACAAAACCCTGCCTTTTACACTCCTAGACAGAAATCTATGGACAGAAGGGTTCCTGGCAAATTAAAGTGTAAACCCCTTGAAGTCAAGAGTCTGGTTTTCAAATTCTGGTTTCTGCCCTCCTGTCAGACCGTAGGCACACCAGAGGTGCTAAGCAGGAGGCTTACTTCAGAAGGTGAAGGCCTTAATAGTATGAAGCCAAGACCCTCGTTCTACAGGTCCAGCGATGAGGCTTAGAATGACAAAGTGACTTTCCAGATAAAACCTCCCGCCTTGCTCAGTGCACACTGTGTATAACCCCCAGCCCCTTTAAGTGAAGAAAGGTTACAAAGAGCAATGATTGGCAGTCATAATATTTGGCTACAGGTGTGGTATCAGGGAGATCAGAGGTCATCAAACCCAGCTCCCCAACTGCTGGTTTTTACTTTGTCCTCTTTTCAACCAAAGTTACCCAAGTTCTAGGTGAACACTAAGAATGGGGGATTTCAAGGGACTTTACATTAAGAGTAAACAGTGAGTAGCGAAGCGTCTCAAACCACTGGTTTTCTCTCAACTATGGCTTTCGATTCCACTTTTAGAAACAATTAAAATCTATCTCCTACAACAGCAAGCTGAGGTGATTCAAAGATCTCTCTCGTAAAAAGCCTGGTTTTGAAGTTTAAATCCTTTTACATAGATGGTTCAGTGTCTCCCACCCAATGCTCTTCCCCGAGCCAGAGACCATTATATTTGATGGAAGGAAAGAGGACAAGGGAGAAGTTCATTCCAGATTCCACAGATCATCGAGCCCTTGGCTTCCACCACAAGCCTGCTCATTTCCAGGCTAAGAATTGCTCAGGACCATTGAGCCATGACCAACCACCTAGTGTCTTCAGAATCACAGGGCCATAGCCAGTGAGTGCTGGAAGGGACCTTGGGGATAATTTCGTTCTGGCCTCGCATTTTGCAGATGGGGAAGCACAGGGTGAAGTGACTTGCCCAAGGTCACACAGCTGGCTAATGGCAGAGCTGGACCGAAGCCCCAGTTCAACAGACTCCTGGTCCCGTTGCCTGCCTGCTCCCCCATGCTGCCTCCTCGGGCTTCTCGGCTATCACCAAAGCAGCTGTCATGCTTGCTTCTCAGTAACCTGCCCCTGGAAGCAGATAGGGAAGACCTTCTGCCTTAAGCCTGGGACCTCTTATCTGTCATTCCCTTCCATCTAATGAATGGGGGTGTTTCTGGTCCAGCTGCACCTGCTAAGCAAAGGAAAGCTCTGATTTCCCTCTGAAACAGTTACTCGTACCTGATTAGGTCTCCTGTATAATGCAGTGGGCAGCTCTGTCCTATTTATGAGCAATTTTAGCAAAAGATAAAACCTGACTCTCATATCAATATAAAAGGAACATATGCCAAACGTTTTATTTAACTCGTGAATTAATGAGGGAACCAGTAAGATGTCACAACCCATTCAATGGAGCATTTAAGGAACACACGTAGGCAACCAGGCAGGCCAACAGAGACGACCAACAGAGGCAAACCTGGTGAATATCCACAGGGCGATATCACCAATTCATCTCCACTGGACACAATTTGCATCTCTAGGGATTAATAAACACTTGCATTATTATGGGTTTTCTTTAAATTTCAGAGTGGTAAAATAGCCCAAAGACATTGAAAGGAAGCTATAACCCCAAAAGGTAGGCCAGACAAGGCCCCCAATAACTTTTTTTTTTTGCCCATTTCCTAGCGTTTCACCATTTTCCTCACATCCTCAAGTGCGATAACTATTCCTTGGATGACGGTATCTCAGAATCTCTCCAGGCAGGAATAAAGGGCGTCCCTGTCCTTCCTACCCACTCACTCTCTGTGCCTCCTTGACTCTACTCCCCTCTCTCTCTGGACACACGTCCCATGGTAACATCACATGAGTCTTCCATGGTTTTCTCTCAGCAAGCCGGCAAGACTGGACCGGGTCTGAAACATCTGGATTCAAGCCTTCCTTTCGGCTCTTTCTTGCTCTGTAACTGTTGAGAACTGACTTAACCTCTCTGGGCCTCAGAGTCCGCACCTGTAAAATGGTGATTATGGTCTCTGATTTCCGGGGTGATTGTTCTCAAGACTCAGCTGGAGTTATGGATGGGGCCACGTGTCCTTGAGCTGGTTTGTCGGGGACATATGCTGCAGGTACATTTAGTTTTTTTTTTTCCAGTTAAAATGAGGGTTTATTAGAAGGAGTATAAGGGTCTATGTGAATAGTCGATAAACAGAGAAAATACCTTAGCAGCGGCAGCACCGTTCTGTGGACTTCCATCATCCCAATAAATATCATTTCAGAAGTATCTAGTAATAAGAACGGCCAATATTAAGTACTTACAACGTACCAAGTGTTTTGTTTGTATTGTTCCTTTCCTCTTACCTTTTGGAGCAGGTGTATAATTAACTCCACTTCAGAAATGAAGCCACAGGAGTGCCGAGTAACTCCCCCAAAGTCCTATAACGAACGGATGCTTGTTCCACTATTCAAACACAGCTCTCTCTTGACAGAAAAATGCGTACCCTTCATTGCTGTGCAACACAGGCTTATTGGAAAGTGGTCGAAAATCATTTGGAAGAGTAACTGGCTTGCAAGTTCCCTGTGTCTATGGGAAACCCTTTATTTATATTCCCTCTAAGACTTTTATGAAATTTGTATCCACTATTAAATATAAAGCATCCCTGTAAGACATAGTGTGGGGTGGTCACTTCAGAGGGGAGACCTCACTTGTGTCTCATGTTTTCTCCCCAAACATGGGGTACCAAGCCATTCTACATCTGCAAGGAATTTGGAATAGGCATGAACAACACTGATTCTGGATCTTCGCCTCACTGCCCCAAGCCCTGACCTTTTATCAAATGTGAATCCTTAGTTAAGCCCTCGAAGTCTCAGTTTGCTTATCTGTGAAGCAGGGCAATAATAATACCTACCCTGTTGGGTGATTTTGAGAAGTAAGTGAACTAATTCATATAAACACTTGGCCAATTACTCAAAACAGCAAATAATCAATAAATATTAGGCGTCGTTATTAACAAGAACTTCTCTATTACTATGGACAGAAAACACCACCCAGGCATAAAAACTAAAGCAAAACTAGATTGGTTGCAGTCACTTGTCCCCCATGATTATTGTGTAGAAATAAAGCACTGAATCTTGGTATGCGATCAGCCATCCATTTCTCTGTAAATCATGAAATATCATGCATATTAAGAGTGTCCAGTTTTTCTGACCTTAAATAACTTGCATTTTAAAGATCTGTAAGATTTTATTTTATTTTATTTGTTTGACAGAGAGAGCGAGAGAGCACAAGCAGGGAGAACAGGGGGAACAGTAGAGGGAGAGGGAGAAGCAGGCTCCCTGCCGAGCTGGGAACCCTATGCGGGGCTTGATCCCAGGAACCTGAGATCATGACTTGAGCCGAAGGCAGACGCTTAACCATCTGAGCCACCCAGGCGCCCTAAAGATCTGTAAGATTTTAAGAAACAAAAGCCAAACCTCTCACAATAGCAAAGGTAAAATAATGAAAAGGGTTGGAAAGCTTTGGGAGATCCACTGGTTTACCCAAGAATGGGAAATACATCTTGTTCCCAAGGAGCAGGGCCAGAAGCTAGGACACCTATCTTCTCTTTTTTTGCTTCAAGGCCACATGGTTTCCTGTGTCTTTTTCTTCCTGCCTGTTTGCTTCATTCTCTTCTCCCTGTACCTGTCTTCCACGGTCAGCTCTTCCTCTCCTGTCACAATCATCATGACCTTGCTGCACAATAGCTGTCCATGCCCTTCAGGGGACAAGACCCTGCCATTCCTTGGTTCATGGACTCAGGCTGTATCCCAATTCTAAATTTCTAGAAAAAAGAATCAGAGGGGTGCAACCCACTCTCTAGGTTGAGTCCCCAGTGGTATTCCTAACGTGTCCAGGGAGCTTTGGCCACAGGTAGTCAAGTCCTATAATAATAGCCAGGCAGAGGGGACCACTTGCAAGGGAGAGGAGAAAGTTGCATGTCTACCAAGTAGGATAAACCACAATACATCTCCATTGGTCAACATAGACACTGATTAAATTCTTCAAATCACCACGAAGAAAATTATTTTCAGGCTGAAAACAAGGGGTGGGATCCTGAGCAGCTGGGTAGATTCTCACTGTAATTCATTAATGCTCCAATTATTTACGGTGTGTCCATTTCAGAGCCTAGGGAAATTTTTCCAGACAAACGATTATGTTTCTCCGTCCAAGAAACGGAATTTACATGTGTTGTGGCTGATAGCTCTGTGGCTGAGCCGCTCTACCCCACCACTTCCCTGGGTGTTTTGGGTGATTTTTTTTAGAGCTAAGGATTTGACTATGTCTTGATTATACCCTCTGACATCACTGTAAATCAGTAGGGAATCTTGGCTTAATAGCGTCTGGCTCCAGGGTGGACACAAGGGAGATTTGTGATGTAAATATCCAGGGGCATTACTATTAATGCCATCCATTCAGCAGCACAGAAAGTAGCGTGCTCTAAAACTCCTCCCAGAGCATACATATGGATGCAAAGCATTTCACACAAACTCATTAGAATGCCTTTATTTTGCTTATACAAAGATAACTTGAAGGGCTGGTGCTATATGCTGACTTTAAAAGGGTCAGCAGAAGTTTAGAAAATAATTTAAGAGATAATTTAAAATTCAGAGGTTTTTTTTTTTTTTTTTTTTTTTNGATTGTTGCGTGGGATAGTAGGTTAATGCAGCAACAACTCCAGTCTGGGCAGGGCGTCTGTTAGGAGCAGTAGGGAGAGCCCTGAGCTAGTTGGCAGAAAATGCGTGCTCAGGTCGTGGCTCTGATACTTCCTAGCTACTGGGACTTGAGAAATCCCTTTTCCAAACCAGAGTTCTATGGTGTGCACAATGGGGCAATGCCCTTGTGGTGGATAGACAAGAACATCAAAGCTAATAGGTTAACAGGTTTGAAAGAACAAACAGGCAAGTTCTCTATAAATATGAAATGTTTTAGATCCGTCTTCTCATTTTGCTGTTGGAGAAAGTGAGGACCTGGAGAGGACAGGTGACTTGGAGAATGTCACGAATGAGTTGGTATCATTGGTTGTGTAACTCACATCTCTTGGCTCTCGTGTCAAAGTCATAAGATGCTACCTTCAAGATGCTCATGACCTATTAGTGACCTGACCCTTGTCATGGTAGGGTAGAATTGTGTGTGCTTAAGGGGCTTGGAGGCACACCTTGTCTCAAGTCGTACTACTTACTAGCTGAATTAATGGTTGGCCACACATTTATTCCTCATAAACATCAATTTGCTCATCTGAAAAATGGGTGTAATTGTAACAGGAAGTTCCTAGAGTTACTATGAGCTCAAGTATGTAAATAGCAAAGTATGGCGTTTGGAATACACTAGATATCAAATAAGAATTAGTTACTATGATGGAGGATGAGAAGAAGGAAGCAGAGCTTTGGAGGAGAAGAAAAAGGAACTATTTTCATCCCTTTAAAGTTTAGGTAGGAGCACCTGGGTGACTCAGTCAGTCAGTTGAGCATCTGACACTTGATCTCAGCTCATGTCTTGATCTCCATGTTGGGCATGGAGCCTATTTAAAAAGAAAATAAATTAAAAAATAATAATAAGGTTTAGGTTAATAGTTGTTTGTTTTTTCTTTCCCTGGGGATCAAGGGGAAGGTTAGGTTGCCACATCTCCGCAAGTTAAGTCCGTTGATGTGAAGATAGCCTTAAAGGATTATAGCATCCTGTATCCTTGAGCAGAAGTCAACCCAGAAACAAGTATAGAAGATGTCAGACCATGGGCTGACCGTGCTCAGAAACACTCAGCTTCGTACAGAGGTCTGTTAAAACTCCTTCACCCGCCTTTCATGAATGAAAATGATTTGACCCCTGGAAAACCAGCCCTGTTATAGCCCCTCCCCCAAAATACACACCATGCTGTGCTGTCATCATGATAGACTTCTCCCATTCTCTAATCATTCCCTGTACTTCGCTAAATCTGAGCGTGGTCAAGATGATCTCTCACCCTGGAATCCCTTCCCAATATTTTCTACCACCGAAAACAGTACTTGTCCCCCTGATATCCAGTTCAAAGGTCACTCCATCATTAAAATCTTCCTTAATGGAAGTAAAAGATTCCTTACCTTGCATTCCTATTCACCACGTCCCTTTCTTTAGAATGCCTTTGTCTGCATGCCTGTCTTCCCCCCACTGTGCTGTAAGATCCTTGAAGATAGAACCTTGAAGACACTTCCTTAAAGATAGACATGCTTCACCCTGTACTACTTGAAATGCTTCATGTAAGGTCTTCCACATAATAGGTGTTAAGTATTGGTTAAATTGAATCAAAATTTGTTTTTAAGCTTTTCAAAGTGTGAGTTTTAGAGAAGATACATGTGTTCGATTTGGTTTTTGCCAATCCTCAGATGAAGCCCTTTGGGAGAAAAAGAGCTCCAAACTAGATGCTCGACAGTGAGTATTTTTATAGTAATTAAGTTAGCTATTATTTTTTGAGCTCATACCACATGCCAGTCACTGTTCTAAGTTACAGGTGTAACCTCTCTTAGATGTTAACTCTCACAAAAATTCAACAAGGTAGTTTTGGCTATCGCCCCATGTTACAGGTTCATCAACTGAGACCCGGAGAGGTTCAATGACTTTTCTTGGGTCCCACAGATAATGCATGATGGATTCTGGATTTGTCCCCAGAATTTATACTTTAAACCACTATTAATACTCCCTGGGAGCCAGAGCAGCCCTTGTCCCACCGCAGATGTCTTAAGGGGATTCACAGCTAAGGACAACTGACTCTTGTGCCTGCTTTCCCTCTTCCTAGAATGTGGTCATCCTTGCTTGCATTCCCAACTCTGTCCTGATCATCCCGACGCCCAAGTGAGAATCACTCAGGAACCGCACAGACCAGCCCAAGGGGAGCTCAGTCGGGAGGGCTAGAGAGAAAACAATAAGAAGGTGACACGGTGGTGAAATTTCCCCCTATTTTGTCCTCACACTAGAACATTAAGATGGGCTTCAGAGCCACTGAAACAGTGCCCATTGCCCGTTTTCTCTCTCTCTCTCTCTGTAATGTAGCCAGAGACTTAAATACGATTGAGTTAATCTTTGAAGAAAACAGAAAATACTGTAACAATAAAGGCCGTAACATGGTTACAAATGAGAAGTACTGCTCCCTTCTGCATTCTAAATTCTGAGGATAATTCTGTAGAGCTTCATTACCAGAGTATAATTGTGTTATAGAACTCTTAAATCACCCTGCTACACTTAACTGGCAATAACATTAAGATAGCGCAGATATTCATTTTAATTAAAACATAGCCTCAAACTATTTCCCTGCCATAAGAAGCAAAACTTCCCCCCCTCCCGCCCCCCAAACTTTCATTTGTTAGCACATCTATGGCCAGCAGTAGATAGGAGATTTAAACACAATTAGGAAATCCCACCTTATAAGCCAGGAGCACTTAAGGCATTGCTGAGGAAGATGAAAACCAGGAAATCGGGGTTGGGTTTTAATCTTTTTCTCATATGGGAGACACTGACAGCACTTGTTTCAGGGAGGAGGGGGTTCCCAGATAATCAGTTTAAGAGTTATGCAAAGAGGAATTGAAATGTAGCAGTCCAGACATTAACAAAAACCTCGGTAGCTCCACAGTCTTCAAGAGTTTCCCATCGCCCATAGCGTAAACATTCATTCATTTAACAAGGATCTACTGAACATCTATTTTGTGCTGCACATGGGGGATGCGCATACAAGTAAAACTTGGCTCGTTCCTTCAAATATATGGCAGTCTCATGAAAGACACTGACATGTAAATAAGAAATTACGTTAAAAAATGTTCTGTAGAAGATGTGGCCCCATAGGCCCCCCTTTGCTCAGGATAGGACATTTGGGATGGGTTTTGGAGTGCATGCAGGTGTTTTCCAGGCAGAGAAGTGAATGACAAGACAAGAGGAATGGTATGTTCAAAGATAGAGTTGCAGGAAATAGAACGAGCTCTTTGGAAGATTCTTTTTTAAAAAAGATTTTATCTGTTTGTTTGAGGGGGGTGCAGAGGGAGAAGGAGAAGCAGACTCCCCACTGAGCAGGGAGCCTGTTGCGGGGCTCAATCCCAGGACTTTGAGATCATGACCTGAGCCAAAGGCAGACACTTAACTGACTGAGCCACCCAGTCACCCTTATTTGGGAGACTCTAAATGATTCAGCATGGCTAGACTGTAATGTGGGAAGAGTTAGGGGAAAATAATGGCAGTGAGGCCCAAGATGTGGAGGGCCTTTGGGGCACAGGTAAGGGGTTTGGGCTTCAGCTGAGAGGTGATGAGGAATTATTGAAAGGTTTAATTGGGGTGGTGGGGCAATAGGAGCTGATAAGCATTGATAGCAGCCTGACTATTGAGGCTCTCACTGAGATTCTGTAGCTTGGTGTTCAAGGATTCAAAGGACCTCCCCATCCACATAGAAATATTAATAACAACAATGGCAATCAACAATCAGCAACACTGGTTAACATTTCTAAATGTACACTAGAGGCCTAGTGATTTTCATCCAGTATTTTATTTAATCCTTAAATAAGGATTAAGGACTAACATTCTCCACTTTGCCTATGAGGAAACTCAGGCACAGATAGATCGAATAAGTTGCCCACCAGGATCACCCAAATAGAAGTGGAATTCAAACTCAGATCCATCTGATCCTTCGGTGGAATTTTCAGCATCAATTATAAACATTCTATTCAGCGTTCCGAATGCTGTATACTGTATACTGAAGAGTCTGTATACTGTTCTCTAAATAAGCGTCAGACCATTTGTCATTAATCTCGCCCAAGCCCCTCCAGGGTCCTAGATCTAGCTCTGTTTTCACATTTCTCTATGCACATCTAAATGCACTCACACTTCCGAGACAGGCTCCGAGCTGACCTTTTCCAATGTGTGAAGCCCAACCATTTGCTGTAACTGATCCTTTCTATTGCGTGTAAGTCTCTGTTCTAGGTGTTGGGTTAAAGACATGTATAGAGCAGGTAGGACCCTTTCTAGTGGAGTTTAATTTCTAGGTTAAACAGCTAAGGAGTGTCAGAGCGGGCACGGAACCTGGACAGCCCTATTGGACGCTACGCTGCCCGATGTGAAAACCACTGGCCCCGTGTGGCTGTGGAGCACTTGGCGTTTGGCTAGCCCAAACCGAGATGCGCTATAAGTGCAAAATCACACAGACTTTCCAAGGCACTAACAAAATATATAAAATATCTTCTTGCTGATGTGTGTCTATTGATTATGTGTTGATAACATTTTGTATATAATCGGTTACATAAAATAGATTATTAAAATTAATCTCACCTATATTTATTTATTCATTTATTTAGATGTGGGCCCTGGGAAATTCAGAATTGCGTGTGACTTGGATTATATCTCTACTGGACAGCACGGATCCATATTTTGCACTCCCATGGTGCTAGACTGCCTCCTTAATAAATAAAAATGACAATTGGAGAGAGAGAGGAGCGTGGTCGTTATGGTATGAATAACACAGTGATGTAACAGAACACGTCAATGAGTAGGTGGGAGCAGATCTCTCATTAGATAGGGTGGGCAGAAAAGTCTGTCCGGAAATGGGATATTTGGACAGAAATCTGGAAAGCAGCCATGTGGGAGCACCGAGGGGGTGTAAGAGACTCAGATTATACCACTCATTTGACAGCTAATATCTATTTTTAAAATATTTTTGTTTATAGCTCTTCTTTTTTAAGTTAGAATTACACTGAGTGTAGTAGAAAGTACTTGACTTAAAAAAAAATCACTGATTTTTTAAATCTAAATTTCAAGAACCCTAATCTTGGGCATTCACTTAGCATCTGTGGACCCATTTGCATATATAAAAAGGAAAGAAAAATCTCCCTAATTTATTGTAACACTTATGTGAGATATATAGTATGAAGCACGTCTACCAAGATGCAAATATTTAAATTTTACTCTACCTCCCCTTCTCTTCCGATTTAACTCCGAGCTCACATAGAACATGAAATGTCAATATCCTGTATCTTACCAGCCTTCACGGAGCCCATCCCAGAGCCTGGCATGGTGGATGTGCAACAAGAGTGGATTGAGTCAACATTCTTTATTAAGTAGCGAAGAGAAATGGACCAAGCATATTTACAAGAGCAGAGACTGCTGGGATATTTTTGAACCAATCTCTAAAGTGGACATTGTCCTTAGAAAGTCCTGTTACCACATTCGTCCTACTGATTTAATTACAATCCTGAGGTGCTTTTCCAATCATCCCCTTTAGTTACATTTGTAAAGTTTTTAATTGTTGACCACAGGGTTCCACATCCATCTGACCTTCACAATTGCACTGCAAAGTTAGAAGAGCAAGAATCCCTACAGAAAGGAAGCAAGACACAAAGGGGCCTGTCCAAAGGTGAACCGTGAATGAATGGCAGAGCTGATCCTCTAAGTCGGGGCCTGGGGCATTTTTAATCATGTGATGCTGATCCCTTTAAGTAAGAGTTCCTTGAAGATGTTGCATTTTGAATGCTTTTTCGTAATTTCCCTACAGCTTCAACTATGCTCCCATGTTAACCTCCCTACCACACCTGGGTATTTTCTTGTGGTCATCGGTTTGTAAAACAGCACTAAACATGTGTGGAATGATTGATTGGGCACATTTGTCCCAAAGGGCAGCTCAGGGGTATTATTATTATTATTATTATTATTATTATTATTAATTCCTTCTCGATCATTTTACTAAATCCAAATTCCAAAGTGCTGATAGGGTTTGAAACTCTTCAACTTAAGAGAAAGGTCCTCGCCACTTCCCAGAGCTTGACTACAAATTCTGAGATGAGAGTAGACAAGGTTACAATGCCTCCAGGCTTCCAACTAGAGATTTCAAATATTTCTAATTTCTTCAATTTAGTTTCATTTAAATTTTACTGAGAAGTAATTGCACTGAATTAATATAGTTACAATTATGCTGAAATCAATCCATTAACATCTTGAAAATTCTTATTAATCTGGCAGCAATGTTATGGATAAAAACAGAAATACATCCTCTATTTGGAGTGCAGATTAATATAATAAGAATGCTAGAGTTAATTTCTCCAGGATATGAATTCCTTGAGACAAGACAGTATGACTTGTATTTCTGTTTTCTGGTTTTAAAGTGCTGCTTTTACTACATGATGATAATATTTGCATTTAAAAGTACCTGGGACCACTTGTTCTAATTCCTATTTCATCAAAGGGAACCTGATTAAAAGTCCAAATCACAGAGCTTTTTCTGCACTTTACTTGTTTGTCTTTTAGTGTGTCTTCACTTTCTCTCCCGCAAGTATATCTGGGACAAGGAATGTGTTACTCTTTTTTTTTTTTCCCCAGCTTTGAATCTAGCCCAGTTTCTAGAATTTGGGAAATATGCTCTATAAACTACTAATGAGCGTGTTACAGGCACAACATGACAGCGGTGACGAATATGTTAAACCACAGCGGCAGTGTTTGTGCTCTTAACTATATTAGATGGTTTACAATGGTATAGGTCGCATAGAACTTCGAATTCACTTGCAATGTATTTTGGGGTTACCCAAAGTACAATGTAAACGCTAACTCTTTGCACATGAAACACGTCATTTATCTACATATGAACCTGATAATTATTGTCCAGCAACATTCATGCATTCAATGGTTATTTGTAAAGTATCAACTATCCGTTTGCTGGTATGTGTTAGTGATGAAAGCAAACGTAAATCCTGAAGCCATGGAGCTTACAATTTAGTGAAAGAGGATGACAGTAAGGATGTGAACAAACATTCAGTCTTTAACTTATAAGTGCTAAGATGACAACGGACAGCGTTTATGAAGGGGAATAACAGAAGAGTTCCCCTTTGCCAGGTGGATCCCCTGTACTTATTCTGGGGTCCAACCCTGTCTTTGTGGTCTCGGGGCTGGAGAGGAAGGGCAAAAGACAATGTTGGGTACTAGTCAGTAGGGGCCGGAGTGCCGAGTTTGTGGGTTTGGAAGGTGCTGAGCTTTAAGTATGAAGGGAAGCCACNGTACTTATTCTGGGGTCCAACCCTGTCTTTGTGGTCTCGGAGCAGGAGAAGAAGGGCAAAAGACAATGTTGGGTAAGTCAGTAGGGGCCGGAGTGCCGAGTTTGTGGGTTTGGAAGGTGCTGAGCTTTAAGTATGAAGGGAAGCCACTGGAGCATTTAAAGCAGAGGACTGACTGCGTTATTTATGTAAGTAAAGCGTTCCTCTGGCTCTTCTCTGAGGAAGAGATTTGGTGACAATAAGAGTAGGAACGGCCATTGTGGTAGTCCAGGAAAGACAGGATGGAGCCTTGGGATAATGTGGAGGAAAGANTTGCGTTATTGAGGAAGAGATTTGGTGACAGTAAGAGTAGGAACGGCCATTGTGGTAGTCCAGGAAAGACAGGATGGAGCCTTGGGATAATGTGGAGGAAAGACAGGCAGAAGTCTATGGATCTGAAATACTTTCCACGAATAGAAGTGACAGAAAATTTTGATGTTAAAGAGAGAGCAAAGACTCAAGCGCTGGATGATGGTGGTACCATTTAATGAGATGGATGGACAGAGGAAAAAGAAGATTCTTTAAGGTCATGGATATGTTAAAAAGATATGTCAGCTAGGCAGATATACAAATCTGGAGTTCAAGGAGCAATTTGCGTTGGAAATTCACATTTAGAAGTTATCAGCATATATATGACATTTAAAGCAATGAAAATGGATAGACTTCTCTAAGGAAAGTATATGGAGAATGAAGGAGCATGGGGCCTGGGGCACTTCAACATTTAGATGTCAGGTAGAGGAAGAAAAATATACAAAGAAGGCCAAGAAAAATCAGCTAGGGAGAGGAAAGGGATTATTAAGAGTGGTTTGAGGAGAAAGGGGTGAAATACCTTGATTAAGGCTGCTAAGAGACTGAATGAAACTTGGGCAGAAAAGTAGCCATGGCATTTGACAAAATTGAGATGATTATTAGTGACCTTGACAAGAGTACTTTCATGGACTGCTGGGGAAACACTGCCATGGTCTGGCTTGAGGAGTGCTGGGAGGGGACGAAGTGGACATGGCACGAGTAAACAGCTTTTTTGTGACCTTGGATGTGAGTGTAAGACAAGAAGTGAGGCATAAGTGAGAGACATGGAATCCAGGAGACGGTGAACAGACAGAGGGGATAGGGGCACACATTTTCATGGGGAGTAAATGGACCCATAGAGAAGAGGCAGATGACCCAGGATCCTGGTGGATAAAGGGGCGGAAGGAAGCAAGGAAGTGAGGAGAGAGAAAATCAGAGAGCTTATGGGGGTGGGGGTGGTTAGCTTCTAACGTGAAAGAAAGAGAAGTCCTTCTTGCGCAGCAGGGGGCCAGAGAAGACAAGGACATGCGTAGATGGGTTGATGGATTTGGGGGATGTTTTCTACTTTGTGAAGTGTTGGTGAAGCCTGATTGGCCTGGAAGGTAAGTGTATCCTAAAGACTGGGAGGTAGGAATGTACCTGTCTCCATGTCCCCAGGAACAAGCTGACTAGAGAATCATAGAAGGATTGTGGCTCAGGCCTTAGAGCACATGTGAGGTTTGAGACCATGGCTCTCCATAGATTTGTGTACAGGCACCAAGTGGGTATTTACGATTATTTTGTCTAGATATCACAAGGGGCCGAGGCACTGAGACCTTTTATGGTATGATGATTACAGTGATGGCCACAGAATTCAACTTCAATAAGAAAGGAAGGAAAGGTGGGAGTTGAGATGAATGGCGTTACAGCGATGGGGTCAGANAGTCAGATCATGACTGAGTGTCTGCATTAGAGACGGTGAAGAGGATGTGGTTTCAGGTGATGTGGATCTAAGTTACAGCCATGGGACCAAGTGCCTGGGGCAGAGTGGAGCAAAAGTTCACGTGAGGTAAATAAGGTCAAGAAACAGAGATTTGAATGCGGAATGCACCAGTCATATGGATTTTGACAGTTCCAAGAATGAGGATGGACAATGGCGTAGAGAGCGACTGTGACCCAGGAGCTGGACTACAGAGGGACAGGAGGGCTGGTAGATAGTCACAATGAGGAAGCAAGAAGCAGTTAATGACTTTCCAAGAACGTAAACTTTTGCAAAAGGCAGGGAGCGGCAACGGATGGAAGGAATCCAGTTACTCCCCAACTACCCGTCTGGAAGTATGTGACACGTGAGAGAAAAATTGCCTTCTCGATAAAGCTGTGAAGGATACGATGCCCTCAAGGGACAGACATGCTTCAGGTCAGGCAAGAGGGTGAAAGGAATGTTCTAGGGGAAAAAATGGTGGATATAAAGGAGATTGGGAGATAAAGGCCCAGGGGAGGAATTTGGGAGGGCGGTTTTTGGGGTGAGGGGATAGCTCAGTTGAAGTCACAGGACTCAGGAAGAGTGCCCAACACATAATAAATACCCTATATATGTCAGCTATTGTTCTTACTTGATGGGCATGACATGTGGACGTAATGGATTACCGGGTAGGCTTGGAATTCTGGCAGTCGCAGCCAGACCATGAGTAATGTGACTGCATAAAGCATCTACTTCCAGTCTGTTAACTGCATTTCCCTAGGTAAGAACAGATCTGAAGCTGAGATTATAATATGAAAGAATAATTATCTTCACAGATAAAGCACGGACAAAATGTGCTGTGCAACTCATTCCCGGAACAAGGCAGTGAACACCGAAACACCGATGTCATTACACATTTGTATTAACATCGGCATTGTCTACCAATGTCTTGGTGTTTGAAGCTTATTAGGATAGTGTTTCTTATTTTCAATATTTCCCTGTCCTTCAAGTAGTTACTTTTCCTCCCTGAGCCTCGGTTTCTTCGTGTATAAAATAAAAATACTCCCTATCTATTTCACAAGATTATTGTGAGAGATAGGAAAAATGTCTGAGAAAACATCAACTATAAAGGATAATTGATGAATATTGTTATCAATCTCCCCCATATTCGAAGTATTGCCTGAAGAGGGAGGCCTATCTTTTTAATGTTGTTTGTAGATAAATTATCCGTGTCTGTGTTTCCAGCAGCATTTGGCAGTAAGCTAAATGTCAACTCTTTTCCATTTCCAGGCTTGTGTGAGGTAGGACAGACACTGTGGACCTCAGCCCCAAATCCCTTTTCTGAGAATTGGTCCCTTCCCTAAAGCCACTGAGGAGAGCTCCTGGTACGCCAGCGTGGTCCCATGTGACACCACTGTTCAGAAATGGGGATGTCTCAGATGAGTCGGCAAACCCTTCTAGAACAAAGACGCAATATGCTGAGATAGCCCACAGAAACTACAAAGACGATATTCAACAGGGCCTCACCAAGGAGTGTCCCCACAGACTGAAAGCCACCAGGAATCAGGGTGACTGCTCCCCCCGAGGTCACAGCCCAGGCTAGCTGCATTTTCCTATTTCGTTGCATATGGCCTTTTCCTCCCAGGCTTAGAAATGGCCCAGACGGGCGCCGCCGCTCCAGCCCCAACTTCAAGGGATCTCCCATTTACTATTGTAGGCTCACTGAGGTAAACAATTCCAAAGTTAGAAATATTGTGGAAGTAACAAATACTATCCTAATAAGTTTCAAAAACCAACAAATTGGCAAATGTGAATACAAGTGCTTGATGAGATGAAATCAATGTTTCAGTTTTTAACACTTTGTTCAGTTTGAATGCTTACAGTAAAGACTTAAAGAGCTCTACAGTGTAGTGAGTGCTTAAGCGTGATTAAGGCTTTATTATCCAACAGTCTAGATTCAAATCCTGGCATCGACCACTTGGTCACAATTGGACATAGGGTCAGTTGATAACGCCCCAGTTTCCGTATTTATAACAGTGGGTAATTAATAGGACCTACAAGAGAAGGTTATTGTAAAAAAAAAATATGTGTTAATAAAAGCAGAAAGCCCTTAATTCAGTGGCTGGCACATTTAGTGCCCTTCTAAATGTTAAGGACAATTGTGACTCTTCAAAAGCCCAGCCCATTCTCCCCAGGAGGGCTCAAATGCTCCTTTAAAATTCTCGCATCTCAAGACAATGGAGAAAGAGTACTTTGAGCAGAAAGGTAGACAGCAAAGAAAAATGGTAGAAAACTCCCCAAAAAATATTCAACCAGAGTTTTTCTATGACCCCATATAATTAGACAAGGAGTGGAGAGGTGTCCCAAGAAGGATCTGACATGTATTGTCTTTCCCAGGAATTGTGGCTAGAAGAATGACCCAGGTGAGTCTTACTTGGGCTTGAAATAGCTGCCATTTGCCTGGACCAATCGTTTCAACTCTCTGAACCCCAGGCATACAATGAAGAGATTGAACTAGATCGTTCTCGAGAGTCACCTCCAGCTCCAGCACTCTGTAATCCCACACTGAGTGCTCTCTAGGGCAGTGATACAGAATGGAAATTGCCAGTGCAGGTGAGTGAAACCTCGACATGAACTGAGCAGATAGCTGGCAATTACACAATGGGAAATGTCGAGAAAATAACCTTATGGAGTGGAAAGTATTGGATTGTCTGACTATGACTTACTCTCCAATATGAAGACATAACCATGCTTGGCCGCTCAAGGATGAAAATGTGGTAATGTGTTAAAATGCTAATGAAATTGGAATCCTATAATAGATGTTTAGAACAGTTTAGGTTACCAAGACATGGGGAGTTAGAGAGCATAGCTCGTAAATCCTGATGATAAGGCCAAGCTCCCCAGAACATTCAAGACCTTTACAGTCTGATTCCAACTTGCCTTTTCAAGATCGTCTCTCACACACACTCACGCACCCTGTGCTCAGTCCATAATGAGCCGTTTGACATTCTCCATACACAGCAGGCTCTTCTGTTTCATAGGCACACAAATTCCGTGGCTTTTACCTCCGTATGTCACGTGTGTCTATCCCACCGCTACCATCTACGGCCGATCATCATCGCTCACCTCATAGGAGGACTCAGAAGATCTCTCGAATGGTCAACCTGGCCCTACTCTGTTTGCTCTAATCCATTATCCTTATAGTTGCTGATGTATTCTTCTTACTCTTGTAACCAATCCTCTCACTCTTGCTTAAAAGTCTTGGATGACGTTTCCTTGCCATTAAGACAAAAGCCATGGCTTGTGAGACCATTCATGCTCTGTCTTCTGCTGCTGCTCCCAGCTCATCCTGCATCCTTCGCTTCCCCGTATGGAATGCTCTAGACTTGCTGACAGAATCTCACTTTCCCAGACAAGATAGATTCTCTCTCGTCCCTGGACCTCCCTGTGCTGGTGCCTCTCCTACAGTGTCCCTGTCTCAACGCCCCTTACCTGACTTACTTCTACATAGGAAGCACTTCCCTCATCACCAAGCCTTAAGTCCCCTGGTTGGGTGCCCTGGTGCCCTGGTGACCTTGGACTTCTGTTGGAATACTTCCACATTATTACTACTGTCTGTTGAATGAACTGATGCTATTCCCTTTACTTCAGTGCCCTTTGGTCCCCTTTCCAGGGCAATTTTTTTCACTTGTCCAACCCCAGCTCAAGTGTTACCACGTTGGGAAAAACCTTCCTGATTTCACAGGCCATTCCTGACTCCATCTTCACGGCTCCCGTGGAAATTTATGCAGAACTCTGTTTGTCACAGCAAATCCTATAACTAAAATTAGAACATTACTCCAGAGAACATTTCACAATGTACCACGGAAAGATATACTATTTTATGGTGACACAGAGAACAATGGAAAAATGCAGATTCTAAAATACTTTGGTACTAAAATAAATGTCAAGACCTGGTTCAAAGTAGGGCGGAATGGAACTAGGTATCTCTCATGCACGAACATACATATGTGTGCGTGTGTGGCACGCGCGCGCACACACACACACACACACACACACACACACACCCTTCTGAGATTCCAGGTGAGCATTCTTGGAGATGACCATGAAGACCTCAAAAATCCATGGGAGTATTTGAACACTCATTTTTCTTGCCAAGTAGCAATGATTTCACACTTTTCATGTTTAAAGTTCTCAGTAAGTTGTGGCCAAGAGCGTTAATGTTACTTCCCTTTCTTTCATAACGTAATGATCTTCCTGTTGCAATATTAATCAATAACTAATTTCATAGTTGGACAACTATTTTTAATGACCTAGTACGTTGGAGGCATTGTTACACAGGTCTTCAGATCATTCCTTGAAGGACCTGTCACCAAAAGGGCAAATTCATTTACGTGTCATAAAGCAGGAGCCAAAAGCCTCATTACACTAATTAAGGACAGACGCATTTGGGTCTTTGTTGGTTAAGAGCTGAAAGGTCTCATGTCTGGACCTGAAAGGAGAATCAAATGGAGTCATCCAAAGACATTTTGAATAATACCAAAAGGGCCCCAGACATGTCAATTGTGAAGTCATGGGCTCTTGGATGTCTCCTTAATTTGGGTTATGTTTTTAAAAACTATGTCTACTCAGTCTTGGTGGGATGGGCAGAACTAGGGGATTTTCCAGGCCTCTTCTCACTGTGATGTTATTTGCTTCCAAGAATGTTTTGGTGGACTTCTCACGGATGTCCTGAGTCTTGAAGAACTGAACTTCACACTCACTTTGTCTCCGATTTGTTTGCAAAGAATGGATGGAATGAATTGGACGGTGAATGATTTCTGTGTAATTCTCACTGATGCTGGTATCTTTGACGTATAAGCTTTAAGCAGCTGATGTTTAGCATGAAGCAAAAGGCTAATTAATTATCTATTATATTCCAGGTGTCACACGCTAACATTTTCAAAATAACCCTGAGAAATGTTTTTTTTTAATCTTTATTTTATTAACGAGGACACCAAACCCTAAGAAGGTAAAGAGAGCTGGTATTTAAACATGAATCTTCTAAAATCGCTTCACTTTTTGCTACCCTACAGTGACCTGCCAATTTTCTCAGTATTCCACCTTCCTATGTTATAATAGATTCTTTCCGTAGACAGACAGATACAGAGATATGTAGATGAGAAATCTCTAATCTCCTCATCATTACAAGTAATTACCGTAGACTCACTCACCTTGGTTTCCAGACCCGTACGTTGAGTAGGCTTCCAGACCTTCCAACGCACAGTTCTTATCTTGTCACTCTTCTAAAAAAAAAAAAAAAGGAAGAAAGAAAGGAAAAAAAGCCATTCTCTCTCTTTAGCATGTGTTCTCTGCACAAATCAAAGTCATCATGAATTTTGAAACACATTTTCCACTTTCCAAGCTTCACGCGTTAGCCCATGCTGTTCCCTCCACCTAGAATGCCCTTTTCACCAGTTCTCACTTACCGGGGTCCTTTTATTCTTCCAAGTTCATGCTAAGTCTTTGCATCTTCCAAGTCAAAATGCTTGCACCTCTTTGAAGCCCTTTCTTAATCTCCTTTTCCCCATCCTCTAAAAATCTGAGACGTCTCTTCTCTCTCCCCCTACTGTGTTATTTGGATTTATATTAAAACTCTTTAAGTTTTCTACCTTGAATTATGGGTGTGCCTGGCTACTTTTCTGACTAAATTTTAAAGTCTTAAGTCCAAGTCCAGCCTCTAACTTTCCCGTGTGCACACTCTCAGATGCCTGGATTCTTTCCCTCTTGTTCCATTACTAATGGTTCAGCAAATGAATCCTGCTCATTTGAAGCCCCAGGGAAGTGTGGCGTCCCCATGCCCCATAGCCAACCCTGCAAAGCAAGCAGCTTAGCCGGATTCCAGAGGGCTGAGTTTGCTTGGCGATGTCCGTTCAATAGCCCCACATTTAGCTCTGTGTGGAAGGGGGTGCATCGCCAATCTGAAAACGAGATCTCTGGATTATTCAACACTACCCAAGGGTTATGATGTTGAAAATATTATTTGTGAAAGAAACACTACCTAGTACCAGAATTAAAGCTTCTAGATTCTGAGAGGAACACCAATGCTCTGTCTCCTGGTGGGGAGGGGGGAGGATTCTTTTTTATCCCTTGAAGATTTCATTGTTTTCCAAAACCAGAGCTAGCTTAGTGGCTGCTAGAGTGCTCTCTGCACGCGTACGCGCACACGCGTGCTCACACACACACACACACACACACACACACATCCATTTCACTCTGTAAATTAGCTCACTGATGACTGACAGCTTTCTTCGTCTGCCCGTCTGTCTGTCTGCCTGCCTGCCTGCCTGCCTATTTTTTTCCCTCTTGTCCTTCCTCCTTTCCTTCCTTTCTTTATTCTTTCAACGTATACTATTCTGTGTGAGAAATTGGGGTGAGATTTGGATGTTATTTAGGTAGTGTTAAACTCTATTATGTCCAGGGAGCTTGGGAATCCTCAAATACCGCCCTAAATCCCTCACCACAAAGTACCTGACAAAATACGAAGTAAAGCGACACTATGGTTAGCTCTGGCTTTTACCCCAAACCCCAGTAACTCTAGTAAGCTGGGCCCACTGTTTCTTTTTCTTAATCTTGTTAGTTCTAAATAGCTTTAGATCAGGGGCGCCTGGGCGGCTCAGTCGTTAAGCGTCTGCCTTCGGTTCAGGGCATGATCCCAGAGTCCTGGGATCGAGCCCCACATCAGGTTCCTCTGCTGGGAACCTGCTTCTTCCTCTCCCACTCCCCCTGCTTGTGTTCCCTCTCTTGCTGTCTGTCTCTCTCTCTGTCAACTAAATAAATGTAATCTTAATAAATAAACAAATAAATAAATAAATAGCTTTAGATCAAAGCAGACTATGGGACCTGCTCTGTCTATTTCATTACCTGCAATGGCCAAAGCCAATCCCAGTGTCTTACCACTAAGAGGTGTTAGGCCATGACTACGGGTATGGCCTACGGTATCCTAGGAAGGGAGAAAGGAAACAGTGAGGTACAACCATAATTATTCATTTCTAAAACATCACAGAAAAAAAAAAAAAAAGAGCCCACTTAAAACAAAACAAATAAAAATTCAAAACAGCTCAATGGGTGAATTTACATATGACCAATCAAGTTCAGGCCTCCCCCTCCTTGAAAATGCTTTCATCTTGATTCATTAGGGAGAGTCCTTAAGTTCTTCCTAGAAATCAATATGCCTGCTCCATGCCAGGCGCCATGCTAGGCTCTGGAGACATTAAGATAAACAAGACTCAAGGTCTCTGTCCTGGAAGAATTCTCAATCTAATGGGTAAGGCAGACATGTAAATAATTCCAAATCTATGTGCTGAGAAGCCATAGAGACTGATAGTGAGCTGGTGGGCATGGGGATGATCACACAGGTTGATAAAATATTGAAATGCTCTGAACCCTTTTGTAAATACCTCCTTCTCTGAGCTCCTGAGTGATGGCTAGCCTCATCCTTACTGCCTTTGCCAACATCAGGCCCTTCACATGCCTCAGACTTTATGGACCAGCAGAGGGCCTCCAGGACCCTATTCCAGACCAACAGTTAGTGACCATTTGGATTGGTCGGTGTTTGAGATGACCCAAGACTGGAGGGATATGCGAAGAGCTATTGTAGGATAGAGAAGAGAAAATACCCTCTAGTTGGAGGGTGTGAGTCTTACAAAATATTACAGCTTCACAGAAGAGGGGACACTTGAGACAAGTCTTGAAGCCTGAGAGGGGGTTCATCAGATGGGCTTTCTGGGCCAATGCATACACCATGAGTCAAGGCAAAAAAAAGAAAAAAAAATCCCACGTAACAAAAATGGAATGAATTTAATTGGTCTCGGATGCAAAATAATCAAAAAGAGCTGCAAAAGGGCAGGATGGTACTAGGAGAGGATTCTGGGAATTAAGTCAAGGGTCTTGTGTGCCTTCCTCTGGTGGGTAATAGGAAGTTTTAATGAGGGTGTGGCATGGCCATTGCTTCTATTGTTAGACAAACATTGGGTGGAGCTTAAGTTTGTTTGTTTCATCATAGGATTTTTTTTTTCAGTCAGTCTATTACAAGAAGGTAATAGGTTATTTCTCTCAGATATGACTGCAAAAAGAAATAAAATCAGATCTCTTTCCCCAAATCCTTCTCATTTTCTGCTATGAACTTTTGGTAGTGAATCTCCTTTCTTCCCACTCTACTCATTAGAGAAATAAAGTCAATGTGTGTATTAAATTTTATGGCAGTTTTGATTTCTTTTATTAAATCACATCTTTGGTTTCAGGCAAATTTATACAGGTACTATATTACAATATTTGGAGCATGGGTCTCTGTTCATCTTGACAATCTTATGGGCGCTGGACAGTGCGCATGACAGAGAGCTGCGGAAGTTCACTGTCCATCCAGATACCCCTCCCCGTGCCTCGACAGAGTAGGTGCTCTGTGTTCTCCAAGTTTATTAATCGTTATTCCCTATCAATCTTCATCTTTCTGAAACAAAGTGTTATTCTCCCTCCAGAAGGTGTAATTAATGCCCTCCTTCCCTTTGGCTGTTTTAATCACCATTCTTTAAAACAAATCCATCTTACTATGACTTCAAGAAGCAGAAGCCAGAGCTCCGGGGACATACCTGTGTCCTGAGCAAAGGAAAATGCCGTGGTCTCTGTTTCATGAGCAACACTTAACCAAACTCATCTCAAGGTACGCTGAGTACCTACTGTGTATTAAGCACTGTGACACCCATGCTGATTTTCCAAACACAGGGAGGATACAGGCCCTGCTCTGAATTTCTCAGGTTTCCGCACATGCAGAAGACAAACAGGTGAATCTGCAATTCTCCCTCTTTTCCAGGTACAAGCGGTCCTTTACCAAGGATATCAACTTAGATCTATGTCTCAAGGATACAGCTTGTTTCCCAAAGTGTGTTTGGTGGCCTACTAGTGCTGCAGAATGTTGACAGGTTGATACAGAAGCCAAAGCTTTCCTTGATCAAATACATCTGAAAATCACGGAGTGAATAAGACTTTATTGCAGGGTTTCTCATCAGCTTTTATTAAGCGCATGTATATTGCAGCTCTCCAACGGGGTCTCCCAAATCTAATACATCAGATGACTTTGGCTGTAGATCATCCCAAGAAAGATGAGGCGCTCCCAAGAATGTATTTGAGACAATACTGATCAGCCCTGTCCTGGATAAGGGGTGAGCCCATCATCTCAAGAGCATCCCCTGTATTGTTTCCTCTAATTTCATTTCCTTACATTTCATTACCCTGGAGCCCATCTGACTTCATGGGTCAATCCCTCCCATCACGTGGGGCCTTTCTGCAGTGGGTCCCCAAACCTTGGGATTTCATTAGCTAAGAAGGCTTAGTGGCATCATGGCTGGAAATTTCATGTGAATGAATATGATTTCTCGATTTTCAATAAGATCAATTCTGGCAACTATCTCTTTAAAAAAAAAAAGATTTGTATGTATGTTCGGCACATTTGTNCTTTCCATAGATTTGTGTACAGGCACCAAGTGGGTATTTACGATTATTTTGTCTAGATATCACAAGGGGCCGAGGCACTGAGACCTTTTATGGTATGATGATTACAGTGATGGCCACAGAATTCAACTTCAATAAGAAAGGAAGGAAAGGTGGGAGTTGAGATGAATGGCGTTACAGCGATGGAGTCAGATCATGACTGAGTGTCTGCATTAGAGACGGTGAAGAGGATGTGGTTTCAGGTGATGTGGATCTAAGTTACAGCCATGGGACCAAGTGCCTGGGGCAGAGTGGAGCAAAAGTTCACGTGAGGTAAATAAGGTCAAGAAACAGAGATTTGAATGCGGAATGCACCAGTCATATGGATTTTGACAGTTCCAAGAATGAGGATGGACAATGGCGTAGAGAGCGACTGTGACCCAGGAGCTGGACTACAGAGGGACAGGAGGGCTGGTAGATAGTCACAATGAGGAAGCAAGAAGCAGTTAATGACTTTCCAAGAACGTAAACTTTTGCAAAAGGCAGGGAGCGGCAACGGATGGAAGGAATCCAGTTACTCCCCAACTACCCGTCTGGAAGTATGTGACACGTGAGAGAAAAATTGCCTTCTCGATAAAGCTGTGAAGGATACGATGCCCTCAAGGGACAGACATGCTTCAGGTCAGGCAAGAGGGTGAAAGGAATGTTCTAGGGGAAAAAATGGTGGATATAAAGGAGATTGGGAGATAAAGGCCCAGGGGAGGAACTTGGGAGGGCGGTTTTTGGGGTGAGGGGATAGCTCAGTTGAAGTCACAGGACTCAGGAAGAGTGCCCAACACATAATAAATACCCTATATATGTCAGCTATTGTTCTTACTTGATGGGCATGACATGTGGACGTAATGGATTACCGGGTAGGCTTGGAATTCTGGCAGTCGCAGCCAGACCATGAGTAATGTGACTGCATAAAGCATCTACTTCCAGTCTGTTAACTGCATTTCCCTAGGTAAGAACAGATCTGAAGCTGAGATTATAATATGAAAGAATAATTATCTTCACAGATAAAGCACGGACAAAATGTGCTGTGCAACTCATTCCCGGAACAAGGCAGTGAACACCAAAACACCGATGTCATTACACATTTGTATTAACATCGGCATTGTCTACCAATGTCTTGGTGTTTGAAGCTTATTAGGATAGTGTTTCTTATTTTCAATATTTCCCTGTCCTTCAAGTAGTTACTTTTCCTCCCTGAGCCTCGGTTTCTTCGTGTATAAAATAAAAATACTCCCTATCTATTTCACAAGATTATTGTGAGAGATAGGAAAAATGTCTGAGAAAACATCAACTATAAAGGATAATTGATGAATATTGTTATCAATCTCCCCCATATTCGAAGTATTGCCTGAAGAGGGAGGCCTATCTTTTTAATGTTGTTTGTAGATAAATTATCCGTGTCTGTGTTTCCAGCAGCATTTGGCAGTAAGCTAAATGTCAACTCTTTTCCATTTCCAGGCTTGTGTGAGGTAGGACAGACACTGTGGACGCCTCAGCCCCAAATCCCTTTTCTGAGAATTGGTCCCTTCCCTAAAGCCACTGAGGAGAGCTCCTGGTACGCCAGCGTGGTCCCATGTGACACCACTGTTCAGAAATGGGGATGTCTCAGATGAGTCGGCAAACCCTTCTAGAACAAAGACGCAATATGCTGAGATAGCCCACAGAAACTACAAAGACGATATTCAACAGGGCCTCACCAAGGAGTGTCCCCACAGACTGAAAGCCACCAGGAATCAGGGTGACTGCTCCCCCCGAGGTCACAGCCCAGGCTAGCTGCATTTTCCTATTTCGTTGCATATGGCCTTTTCCTCCCAGGCTTAGAAATGGCCCAGACGGGCGCCGCCGCTCCAGCCCCAACTTCAAGGGATCTCCCATTTACTATTGTAGGCTCACTGAGGTAAACAATTCCAAAGTTAGAAATATTGTGGAAGTAACAAATACTATCCTAATAAGTTTCAAAAACCAACAAATTGGCAAATGTGAATACAAGTGCTTGATGAGATGAAATCAATGTTTCAGTTTTTAACACTTTGTTCAGTTTGAATGCTTACAGTAAAGACTTAAAGAGCTCTACAGTGTAGTGAGTGCTTAAGCGTGATTAAGGCTTTATTATCCAACAGTCTAGATTCAAATCCTGGCATCGACCACTTGGTCACAATTGGACATAGGGTCAGTTGATAACGCCCCAGTTTCCGTATTTATAACAGTGGGTAATTAATAGGACCTACAAGAGAAGGTTATTGTAAAAAAAAAATATGTGTTAATAAAAGCAGAAAGCCCTTAATTCAGTGGCTGGCACATTTAGTGCCCTTCTAAATGTTAAGGACAATTGTGACTCTTCAAAAGCCCAGCCCATTCTCCCCAGGAGGGCTCAAATGCTCCTTTAAAATTCTCGCATCTCAAGACAATGGAGAAAGAGTACTTTGAGCAGAAAGGTAGACAGCAAAGAAAAATGGTAGAAAACTCCCCAAAAAATATTCAACCAGAGTTTTTCTATGACCCCATATAATTAGACAAGGAGTGGAGAGGTGTCCCAAGAAGGATCTGACATGTATTGTCTTTCCCAGGAATTGTGGCTAGAAGAATGACCCAGGTGAGTCTTACTTGGGCTTGAAATAGCTGCCATTTGCCTGGACCAATCGTTTCAACTCTCTGAACCCCAGGCATACAATGAAGAGATTGAACTAGATCGTTCTCGAGAGTCACCTCCAGCTCCAGCACTCTGTAATCCCACACTGAGTGCTCTCTAGGGCAGTGATACAGAATGGAAATTGCCAGTGCAGGTGAGTGAAACCTCGACATGAACTGAGCAGATAGCTGGCAATTACACAATGGGAAATGTCGAGAAAATAACCTTATGGAGTGGAAAGTATTGGATTGTCTGACTATGACTTACTCTCCAATATGAAGACATAACCATGCTTGGCCGCTCAAGGATGAAAATGTGGTAATGTGTTAAAATGCTAATGAAATTGGAATCCTATAATAGATGTTTAGAACAGTTTAGGTTACCAAGACATGGGGAGTTAGAGAGCATAGCTCGTAAATCCTGATGATAAGGCCAAGCTCCCCAGAACATTCAAGACCTTTACAGTCTGATTCCAACTTGCCTTTTCAAGATCGTCTCTCACACACACTCACGCACCCTGTGCTCAGTCCATAATGAGCCGTTTGACATTCTCCATACACAGCAGGCTCTTCTGTTTCATAGGCACACAAATTCCGTGGCTTTTACCTCCGTATGTCACGTGTGTCTATCCCACCGCTACCATCTACGGCCGATCATCATCGCTCACCTCATAGGAGGACTCAGAAGATCTCTCGAATGGTCAACCTGGCCCTACTCTGTTTGCTCTAATCCATTATCCTTATAGTTGCTGATGTATTCTTCTTACTCTTGTAACCAATCCTCTCACTCTTGCTTAAAAGTCTTGGATGACGTTTCCTTGCCATTAAGACAAAAGCCATGGCTTGTGAGACCATTCATGCTCTGTCTTCTGCTGCTGCTCCCAGCTCATCCTGCATCCTTCGCTTCCCCGTATGGAATGCTCTAGACTTGCTGACAGAATCTCACTTTCCCAGACAAGATAGATTCTCTCTCGTCCCTGGACCTCCCTGTGCTGGTGCCTCTCCTACAGTGTCCCTGTCTCAACGCCCCTTACCTGACTTACTTCTACATAGGAAGCACTTCCCTCATCACCAAGCCTTAAGTCCCCTGGTTGGGTGCCCTGGTGCCCTGGTGACCTTGGACTTCTGTTGGAATACTTCCACATTATTACTACTGTCTGTTGAATGAACTGATGCTATTCCCTTTACTTCAGTGCCCTTTGGTCCCCTTTCCAGGGCAATTTTTTTCACTTGTCCAACCCCAGCTCAAGTGTTACCACGTTGGGAAAAACCTTCCTGATTTCACAGGCCATTCCTGACTCCATCTTCACGGCTCCCGTGGAAATTTATGCAGAACTCTGTTTGTCACAGCAAATCCTATAACTAAAATTAGAACATTACTCCAGAGAACATTTCACAATGTACCACGGAAAGATATACTATTTTATGGTGACACAGAGAACAATGGAAAAATGCAGATTCTAAAATACTTTGGTACTAAAATAAATGTCAAGACCTGGTTCAAAGTAGGGCGGAATGGAACTAGGTATCTCTCATGCACGAACATACATATGTGTGCGTGTGTGGCACGCGCGCGCACACACACACACACACACACACACACACACACCCTTCTGAGATTCCAGGTGAGCATTCTTGGAGATGACCATGAAGACCTCAAAAATCCATGGGAGTATTTGAACACTCATTTTTCTTGCCAAGTAGCAATGATTTCACACTTTTCATGTTTAAAGTTCTCAGTAAGTTGTGGCCAAGAGCGTTAATGTTACTTCCCTTTCTTTCATAACGTAATGATCTTCCTGTTGCAATATTAATCAATAACTAATTTCATAGTTGGACAACTATTTTTAATGACCTAGTACGTTGGAGGCATTGTTACACAGGTCTTCAGATCATTCCTTGAAGGACCTGTCACCAAAAGGGCAAATTCATTTACGTGTCATAAAGCAGGAGCCAAAAGCCTCATTACACTAATTAAGGACAGACGCATTTGGGTCTTTGTTGGTTAAGAGCTGAAAGGTCTCATGTCTGGACCTGAAAGGAGAATCAAATGGAGTCATCCAAAGACATTTTGAATAATACCAAAAGGGCCCCAGACATGTCAATTGTGAAGTCATGGGCTCTTGGATGTCTCCTTAATTTGGGTTATGTTTTTAAAAACTATGTCTACTCAGTCTTGGTGGGATGGGCAGAACTAGGGGATTTTCCAGGCCTCTTCTCACTGTGATGTTATTTGCTTCCAAGAATGTTTTGGTGGACTTCTCACGGATGTCCTGAGTCTTGAAGAACTGAACTTCACACTCACTTTGTCTCCGATTTGTTTGCAAAGAATGGATGGAATGAATTGGACGGTGAATGATTTCTGTGTAATTCTCACTGATGCTGGTATCTTTGACGTATAAGCTTTAAGCAGCTGATGTTTAGCATGAAGCAAAAGGCTAATTAATTATCTATTATATTCCAGGTGTCACACGCTAACATTTTCAAAATAACCCTGAGAAATGTTTTTTTTTAATCTTTATTTTATTAACGAGGACACCAAACCCTAAGAAGGTAAAGAGAGCTGGTATTTAAACATGAATCTTCTAAAATCGCTTCACTTTTTGCTACCCTACAGTGACCTGCCAATTTTCTCAGTATTCCACCTTCCTATGTTATAATAGATTCTTTCCGTAGACAGACAGATACAGAGATATGTAGATGAGAAATCTCTAATCTCCTCATCATTACAAGTAATTACCGTAGACTCACTCACCTTGGTTTCCAGACCCGTACGTTGAGTAGGCTTCCAGACCTTCCAACGCACAGTTCTTATCTTGTCACTCTTCTAAAAAAAAAAAAAAAGGAAGAAAGAAAGGAAAAAAAGCCATTCTCTCTCTTTAGCATGTGTTCTCTGCACAAATCAAAGTCATCATGAATTTTGAAACACATTTTCCACTTTCCAAGCTTCACGCGTTAGCCCATGCTGTTCCCTCCACCTAGAATGCCCTTTTCACCAGTTCTCACTTACCGGGGTCCTTTTATTCTTCCAAGTTCATGCTAAGTCTTTGCATCTTCCAAGTCAAAATGCTTGCACCTCTTTGAAGCCCTTTCTTAATCTCCTTTTCCCCATCCTCTAAAAATCTGAGACGTCTCTTCTCTCTCCCCCTACTGTGTTATTTGGATTTATATTAAAACTCTTTAAGTTTTCTACCTTGAATTATGGGTGTGCCTGGCTACTTTTCTGACTAAATTTTAAAGTCTTAAGTCCAAGTCCAGCCTCTAACTTTCCCGTGTGCACACTCTCAGATGCCTGGATTCTTTCCCTCTTGTTCCATTACTAATGGTTCAGCAAATGAATCCTGCTCATTTGAAGCCCCAGGGAAGTGTGGCGTCCCCATGCCCCATAGCCAACCCTGCAAAGCAAGCAGCTTAGCCGGATTCCAGAGGGCTGAGTTTGCTTGGCGATGTCCGTTCAATAGCCCCACATTTAGCTCTGTGTGGAAGGGGGTGCATCGCCAATCTGAAAACGAGATCTCTGGATTATTCAACACTACCCAAGGGTTATGATGTTGAAAATATTATTTGTGAAAGAAACACTACCTAGTACCAGAATTAAAGCTTCTAGATTCTGAGAGGAACACCAATGCTCTGTCTCCTGGTGGGGAGGGGGGAGGATTCTTTTTTATCCCTTGAAGATTTCATTGTTTTCCAAAACCAGAGCTAGCTTAGTGGCTGCTAGAGTGCTCTCTGCACGCGTACGCGCACACGCGTGCTCACACACACACACACACACACACACACACATCCATTTCACTCTGTAAATTAGCTCACTGATGACTGACAGCTTTCTTCGTCTGCCCGTCTGTCTGTCTGCCTGCCTGCCTGCCTGCCTATTTTTTTCCCTCTTGTCCTTCCTCCTTTCCTTCCTTTCTTTATTCTTTCAACGTATACTATTCTGTGTGAGAAATTGGGGTGAGATTTGGATGTTATTTAGGTAGTGTTAAACTCTATTATGTCCAGGGAGCTTGGGAATCCTCAAATACCGCCCTAAATCCCTCACCACAAAGTACCTGACAAAATACGAACTAAAGCGACACTATGGTTAGCTCTGGCTTTTACCCCAAACCCCAGTAACTCTAGTAAGCTGGGCCCACTGTTTCTTTTTCTTAATCTTGTTAGTTCTAAATAGCTTTAGATCAGGGGCGCCTGGGCGGCTCAGTCGTTAAGCGTCTGCCTTCGGTTCAGGGCATGATCCCAGAGTCCTGGGATCGAGCCCCACATCAGGTTCCTCTGCTGGGAACCTGCTTCTTCCTCTCCCACTCCCCCTGCTTGTGTTCCCTCTCTTGCTGTCTGTCTCTCTCTCTGTCAACTAAATAAATGTAATCTTAATAAATAAACAAATAAATAAATAAATAGCTTTAGATCAAAGCAGACTATGGGACCTGCTCTGTCTATTTCATTACCTGCAATGGCCAAAGCCAATCCCAGTGTCTTACCACTAAGAGGTGTTAGGCCATGACTACGGGTATGGCCTACGGTATCCTAGGAAGGGAGAAAGGAAACAGTGAGGTACAACCATAATTATTCATTTCTAAAACATCACAGAAAAAAAAAAAAAAAGAGCCCACTTAAAACAAAACAAATAAAAATTCAAAACAGCTCAATGGGTGAATTTACATATGACCAATCAAGTTCAGGCCTCCCCCTCCTTGAAAATGCTTTCATCTTGATTCATTAGGGAGAGTCCTTAAGTTCTTCCTAGAAATCAATATGCCTGCTCCATGCCAGGCGCCATGCTAGGCTCTGGAGACATTAAGATAAACAAGACTCAAGGTCTCTGTCCTGGAAGAATTCTCAATCTAATGGGTAAGGCAGACATGTAAATAATTCCAAATCTATGTGCTGAGAAGCCATAGAGACTGATAGTGAGCTGGTGGGCATGGGGATGATCACACAGGTTGATAAAATATTGAAATGCTCTGAACCCTTTTGTAAATACCTCCTTCTCTGAGCTCCTGAGTGATGGCTAGCCTCATCCTTACTGCCTTTGCCAACATCAGGCCCTTCACATGCCTCAGACTTTATGGACCAGCAGAGGGCCTCCAGGACCCTATTCCAGACCAACAGTTAGTGACCATTTGGATTGGTCGGTGTTTGAGATGACCCAAGACTGGAGGGATATGCGAAGAGCTATTGTAGGATAGAGAAGAGAAAATACCCTCTAGTTGGAGGGTGTGAGTCTTACAAAATATTACAGCTTCACAGAAGAGGGGACACTTGAGACAAGTCTTGAAGCCTGAGAGGGGGTTCATCAGATGGGCTTTCTGGGCCAATGCATACACCATGAGTCAAGGCAAAAAAAAGAAAAAAAAATCCCACGTAACAAAAATGGAATGAATTTAATTGGTCTCGGATGCAAAATAATCAAAAAGAGCTGCAAAAGGGCAGGATGGTACTAGGAGAGGATTCTGGGAATTAAGTCAAGGGTCTTGTGTGCCTTCCTCTGGTGGGTAATAGGAAGTTTTAATGAGGGTGTGGCATGGCCATTGCTTCTATTGTTAGACAAACATTGGGTGGAGCTTAAGTTTGTTTGTTTCATCATAGGATTTTTTTTTTCAGTCAGTCTATTACAAGAAGGTAATAGGTTATTTCTCTCAGATATGACTGCAAAAAGAAATAAAATCAGATCTCTTTCCCCAAATCCTTCTCATTTTCTGCTATGAACTTTTGGTAGTGAATCTCCTTTCTTCCCACTCTACTCATTAGAGAAATAAAGTCAATGTGTGTATTAAATTTTATGGCAGTTTTGATTTCTTTTATTAAATCACATCTTTGGTTTCAGGCAAATTTATACAGGTACTATATTACAATATTTGGAGCATGGGTCTCTGTTCATCTTGACAATCTTATGGGCGCTGGACAGTGCGCATGACAGAGAGCTGCGGAAGTTCACTGTCCATCCAGATACCCCTCCCCGTGCCTCGACAGAGTAGGTGCTCTGTGTTCTCCAAGTTTATTAATCGTTATTCCCTATCAATCTTCATCTTTCTGAAACAAAGTGTTATTCTCCCTCCAGAAGGTGTAATTAATGCCCTCCTTCCCTTTGGCTGTTTTAATCACCATTCTTTAAAACAAATCCATCTTACTATGACTTCAAGAAGCAGAAGCCAGAGCTCCGGGGACATACCTGTGTCCTGAGCAAAGGAAAATGCCGTGGTCTCTGTTTCATGAGCAACACTTAACCAAACTCATCTCAAGGTACGCTGAGTACCTACTGTGTATTAAGCACTGTGACACCCATGCTGATTTTCCAAACACAGGGAGGATACAGGCCCTGCTCTGAATTTCTCAGGTTTCCGCACATGCAGAAGACAAACAGGTGAATCTGCAATTCTCCCTCTTTTCCAGGTACAAGCGGTCCTTTACCAAGGATATCAACTTAGATCTATGTCTCAAGGATACAGCTTGTTTCCCAAAGTGTGTTTGGTGGCCTACTAGTGCTGCAGAATGTTGACAGGTTGATACAGAAGCCAAAGCTTTCCTTGATCAAATACATCTGAAAATCACGGAGTGAATAAGACTTTATTGCAGGGTTTCTCATCAGCTTTTATTAAGCGCATGTATATTGCAGCTCTCCAACGGGGTCTCCCAAATCTAATACATCAGATGACTTTGGCTGTAGATCATCCCAAGAAAGATGAGGCGCTCCCAAGAATGTATTTGAGACAATACTGATCAGCCCTGTCCTGGATAAGGGGTGAGCCCATCATCTCAAGAGCATCCCCTGTATTGTTTCCTCTAATTTCATTTCCTTACATTTCATTACCCTGGAGCCCATCTGACTTCATGGGTCAATCCCTCCCATCACGTGGGGCCTTTCTGCAGTGGGTCCCCAAACCTTGGGATTTCATTAGCTAAGAAGGCTTAGTGGCATCATGGCTGGAAATTTCATGTGAATGAATATGATTTCTCGATTTTCAATAAGATCAATTCTGGCAACTATCTCTTTAAAAAAAAAAAGATTTGTATGTATGTTCGGCACATTTGTGTGTGGGTGTATGTATGTGGAGTTGTGGATGCTTTCCTTTACTCTCCAGCTAGAAAAGTTCCTATTTATTCCTACCATTTGTTTCCTCTTCCTAAAGTATGATAGATTATACCCGTTAAACTATTGTGCTCTTAGAGGACCTAAGGAAACATGTTTTTATGGTAATAGAATCTATAATTCTTTGCTAAATTCTTAGCTTTGATAACATTTCACCTTATTGGAATGAAGGTACTGTAAGTCATATAAATCAACACTTGGCAAATGATATTCTCTGCTGACATTTCTGTTCCAGAGTTGGTATTTTATTTGGGTGATAGACATTTGCTGAATTTATTAAAAATGGTTAACTTGTCCTAAGGGGTCAGCAACTACTGATGGATCCTTTTCCTTCTCAGGAACAGTTTTAGCAGCTTATTGATGTGCTATTGGTCTTTTCTTGAACATAATAAAGAGTGTCGTGAAATCCATCTATTCACAAGTATTTATTGAGCACCTGCTATGTGTCTGGCATCATGCTAGAAGCTTGGGGTACAATGGTAACCAAGACAATGCTTAGGTATCTCTGTGTGATGAGATGGGTACTTTTGCTTAGACGTGGCTGAAGAGTGTTCAGAAGCTTGACGACTTACAAATTCAGCTGAATAGAAAGACACTCCCATTGTGCTCTCGCCTCTCCCTCCCCACCCCCACCCCAAAGCAAAGCACACGGCACTGAAACCACCACTCACACTTTTGCAGAACCAGAGACACTGATGAAAACATGGGTCTGAATGATGAACGTCTTCCTGACAACCTGCGGAACAGAGAAGAACAAAGGGTTGACTGCTGGTTCTGAATCCCAGAAAGAGCTCTCTCTTTCTCACATGATCTCAATGTGATCATGGAGAAGCAGGCTTCATGACTCGGGAACCTTCTATCATCCTCTGTAAGGCACAACTATGCTGATACCTACTGATTTGTTAAAGGGCTGAAGTAGTTGAAATGGGCAAAGGGAGAGAATAAGAGGATTTGTTTCAAGAAGGAACGGTCTTGGGGACGCCTGGGTGGCACAGCGGTTAAGAAGGAACGGTCTTCTTCGCACTGTAGGTCAGCTGTTGTCTACCTTGAACTTGCATCAGAATCACCTAGAGGGCTTGTTAAAACACAGAAGAGTTCCCTATTTAGTAGGTCTGGGATGGGACCTCAAAATTCGCATTTTAAATAATATCCCAGACACTGTTGAGGCTGCTGGTCTGCAGACCCCTCTTCTCCACTGATGTGAAAGTTCTCAGTCACTAAAGTTGTTCCGACTGAAGGCAACTAGTAAGTGGGCACTCATTTCAGCTTGGATGGGTGGAATAGTCAGCTAGATTGAATGGAATTGACAGTTTTGAGAACTTCCTAATACAGCCCCGGAGCCTATAAGGAGATTGAGAACTTATTAATAATGTCGCTATCTTGTTTAACCCCACCACACACCTGGCGGATTAACACGTGTCAAAATGAAAATAAACTCATTAACCAGGGAACCAAAAGGAGCTGTTTTCTTCACTAAAGAATTAAGCATCATATGCTCACTATCCATTTGCATGATCGTGTTGTTGGTAGTTGATAGTGTTTAAAACACAGGTATGTATTAAGTGATTCTTGAGATTCAACTGTAAGGAGTTGGAGCAGGCTGAGTCTCCTCTCTTATAAGATTAAAATATTTGGTGTCACCACTTACCAATTTGCTAAGGAAGAATGAGGGCTAATGCATTGGAAGTTTCTCTACAGAGTCCTATTCAAGTGAATGCCATGATTCATATCACCTGAGAGTCCATGATTATTGGAGTATTTTCTTTCCCTTTAGACTATAAGCTTCATGAAGGACATGATCAATCTTTATTTCTCACTATTGAATCCCTAACACTTAACACAGTACCTCACACCTTGTAGGTGCTCAGTAAATTTTGCTGAATATATTGACCCCTCACATACACCAAATAGAGCAGATATCCACGTATGATTAAAGTAGAATAAAGGTCCCCCCTCCCAAATGGTGTCCTTCATGTTTGAAGATGCCCGTTAAAAACCCAACACAGTACTCGGACAGGAGTTACTTCATGAATATCTTTATACCAATTGCTCCAAAATCAAGTGGGCTTCAGGGTCCGGACTCTACCTCTGTCCAGGAGGGCTCTTCTCTCTGAGGAACGGAAGCAGAGGGATAAACCCCAGGGTCAAGAAGAACTTCCCTATGGGTTGGATCAGGGAAGGCATGAGTCCTGGGTCAGGAAAGGGCAGCTGGAGTGCTCAGAGCAGCCTGTGTGGGAGAAGGGGAGAGAAGAGGGCTCTAGAACCAAGCTTCCTCCCTGAAGGACTGCTTCTGCTGGAGGGGAGCCAAGGTAACATTACTTACACTATTTTACTTACTGAGTGCTTCATTCCTAGAATCATAGAACTATGGGCCTGAGGGACCTTAGAGTTCTTCTGATTAATAGTTAAATACCTTTTGCCAAACTCCCATCAATGACTGTGATCTTCTCGCCTAGACCCTCCCTGAACAAATCCAAAGGCCAGGAATCCATTCCAAGGGACAGAGTATTCAATTAGAATGTTATTAACATGTTAGTGATTATCAATTCAAGCAGCGGAGGCTACCATTTCTTCGGGGAACTCTACTGTGATAAATACACTCTCTCATTTCATCCACTTGACCATGAGGTCGGTATGATTATCTCAATCTACGGATATTCTGTTTTTTTTTTAAGATCTTATTTATTTATTTGTTAGACAGAGAGAGAGAGAGAGAGAGAGAGAACACAAGCAGGGGAAGTGGCAGAGGGAGAGGGAGAAGCAAGTTCCTCGCTGAGCAGGGAGCCTGAAGCTGGTCTCAATCCCAGGACCCTGGGATCATGACCTGAGCCAAAGGCAGACACTTAACTGACTGAGCCACATGGGTGTCCCTCAATCTACAGATTTTCAAACAGGCTCAGAGCCTGCTTGACACAGGCACTCTGGAATCAGAGTCCTCAGATCTGAGTCCCAGCTCTGCCTCTGGCAAGCCGCTCGAATGTGGGTGAGTCGTGTAAAGTCTAAGCACCTGTTTTCTGCAAAAGGGGGGTAAAAGTCATCTCATTGGAAAGACTCCATGGGATCACACAGGTGAAGAGATTACCAGGGTGCATGGCACATAGAAAGCCCCCAATCCTCAGGTCAGGGAAGGTCAATAACATGACACTGGTCACCTAGTCACTACAGGAGAAAACTAGGCTTCAAACCCAGTGCCCATGCTCTGAATGTCCACATTGTCCTGCCCCCTTTCCCA
The DNA here is from genome assembly GCF_002007445.2 of Ailuropoda melanoleuca. Classification (NCBI taxonomy): domain Eukaryota; kingdom Metazoa; phylum Chordata; class Mammalia; order Carnivora; family Ursidae; genus Ailuropoda; species Ailuropoda melanoleuca. The sequence goes on from NC_048224.1 coordinate 46,157,084, forward strand.
GTGCACACCCCTCAGTGCTATGACTCCACACTCAACAGAGGACGGCATCCAGAGCTCCTCTCTGCATGTAATCTGGGGAGGTTTGATGAAGAAAACAACATTTGGGGAAGGAGGTGATAGGAAAATTGAGTCCCACAACCCTCAAGTTGGAATGATGATTTCAGACCCATCCTGGTCTTTGTAGGGACACAATGGACTTCCTCAAAAGAAATCCTGCTTTCCCTGTGAAATCCATCATGGGTCAATGTTCTCCCCTCAAGGTCCCCACCACCACCCTTCCTAAAAAGCCCCCTCCTGCCTTTGGGTTCTATCCTTAAATGCCACAGAAAACCATGTGTACTTAGACCATAAAGCTCACTTAAGCAGGAAGCTCACCCTAGCCTTTTCCAGAAAAACATGAGAAATTGCACCTCGGGCTGTCTGCTTACTCCCAAATTTGGAGAGGAAAACAATCTGCCTTTGTTCAAGAATGCGCAGGTGGCCTGAATGACCTGGAAGCAAGGAACAGCTCAGGCAGGTAGTAAAATGGCTTTGTGAAGGACAGGCCAGTCTTCTGGGGACAGGACAGAGAAGAAAAAATATAGGCTGCCTAGAAGGAACTCTTGGATTGTAGACTTAATTATCAGACTATTCTTGGAGAAGGAAATACATATTGTCTGATACAGGCTCCCAAGCTTATAAATATTTAATGGACAAATAATGAATCTTGGCATAAATATTTAATGGAACAACATCAAGGTATACAAGGGTGGGGAGTGTGCTGAGGAAAGAGGCTCTAGACAGTGAGACAACTGAGTTGGAACAGGCATAGAAATAGGTCCAGAAAGTTCCAATGTCTCCAAGGGGAAGCAGGGTCTCCTTTGAAACCAGGTTGGGTGCCTCAATAAGAAAATAGATGAGCTGTTTGCAAAATGTAAACCACTGTGGAAATAATGGGAAGTTGTATTTTTATTATTCCTTTCAATATTTACTTAAAAGACAGAATTGGACTATTTACCTGGAATATGGCAATTATTGAGGGAGCTAGTATAAGCAACATAAAAAATCTAGGTGGGATGAGCTGAGAATTCCCTTGAGAGGATATAACTGTTTTTACAGGTGTATGGATTTGCAAAAGTGAAGCCTAGTCAGAAAGAGAAGAGGCAGATGGTACAGCTTTGGGGAAAGCTCTAGGAAGAGATTCGATTTATCTTGAACCCATCATGTGGTCAAGATTATGTGAGTGCTGGGACCGCAGAATGAATAAAGATAGATGCGCCCCTGTGAACATAGAGCTCACCATTGGCCGGCGGAGGTGGTAACTCAGAAATTGCCCTGCAGGGTAATCAGTACCAGGACAAGGAAGGAGTTACAGAGGCAATAGGATAAATCAGGGCTAAATCACAGAAGACTTCCTGGAGGGAGCAGCCCCCTCACGACTGATGGCTGATAACCTGATCACTTGCTTACTTGTCTGGCTCTTTCTGTTCAGTGGAAAGCCCCAGGAGGAGAGAGATACCCAGACACAGAAAAGGGGAACCTAGAAGGTAACAGTGAAAAGGGTCTTGAATGCCAACATACAGAACTTTAATTTGCACTAACAGATAACTGATAATTAAAACCAATATACCCTTGTTGATAGGAAACGTGGGCACACGTATGGCCCCATATATTCTTAGCCCTTGGAAAAGTATGTCCTTGCAGTTGTGTGAAGTGTAGAGCAGACAGAAGACAGTAGAGGAAGCCTCTTCCCGAAGTTCCTTGAAGAACTTTCAAACAGGAACCAAAAATAGACTTAAGCCCCCCTTGCTCCCTGTTTCTTTTCACCATCTGTCAGCCCCAATCCCCTGGGGAGAAGCTAAGGCTGACAGTAACAGAGTGAGAGAACAGGGGTGTGGGTGGGGAAGTTTTCTTTTTTTCTGCCAGGCTGAGTTATTAATTAGCTTCCTGGAAGGTAGGGGAACAACCAGCTTTTGTCTTCTCACTTGACAAATATTGCACCAGAGAGGTCTCGTGGGCCATCCAAGGTCACCCACTGCCTTCTTAATAGAGGCAGAGCCAGAGTCCTGGGGCTATCTGGGATTCTCTGTACCACTTCTCCAGCCATAGCACCCTAAATTATCTAAGCCTCCCTCTCTCAAGGGCATGGGATGGTGAACCGGGGAGATCTTTGTGGTGGGTGTTCCCAGCTTCTTGGTAAGCCAAGTGTTTCCTAACTTCCTTCCTGGGAACAAGCCCCAGACCTCACATGAACTTGGCAACAGATGCTGTTTACTTCAAGCAGCACAATCTTTTCACCCCCTGATGCCTAGCAGGCAACCGAGCCTTTCAGCTTGGGGGCCGTAGGACCCCAGGGAGGCAGAGGACAGATGGATGCCCAGACTTGTTCTCTGGGCCCTGAGACATAGTGAGAGGGGTGGGGATCCACTGGGGGCAGCTGCAACTTGCTCCTCTCGGGACCAGAACTCTGATCCTCTCTTATTCCTCCAAAAGAACAACATTGCAGTCAGTCGGGGGTGGCCACTGGGTTCCCACCTCTTCCTTCACCTAATGAGGATGGAGCAGAGTTCCAAGTTTGCCCCTCGGTGTGGTTTGGCTCCCCGACCCCAACGTGACAGTCAACAACTTCACATCCAAAGACAAAACTCCCCAACCTTATCCATACTCAACTGAGTCCAAAACTCTCCTGGAGGACTAGATCTGAGAAGGACGCCATTCTTTCTACATGCATACCTCACAAAAGCTACTGATTACCTAAGTGTGGGTGCTGAACTGAATGTTGGGACAGCCAGGGCCACTGTTGCTCGTGGGACGTGGTCTAGGAGGGGGAAACAATGCATTCAATAAAATTACTATAAATAATCATCACATGTGGTACAACGGAAACCCAAAGAGACAGCATGATGTCCTCTGTACCCTAAAGCAGATTTGTAATGTGGCCAGGACTCAGCCCTGGTGTCTGTAACCACCCAAAGCACCTCAAAGAACGCATAGCACAACTTAGGCTAACACCCGGAGGAGGACCTCCAGACCCACCCCGAGAATCCAGTTGGCCCCAGTCCCCCTCTGTCTGCACGGGTACACCATGGAAAAGTTCAGAACCCACCCCCCTGCTTGCCTCCCACGGTTAAACCGCAGGTGCTAGATATGTCTTCCCTGCTGCCCTTGAGGATGGGATAAGGACCCAGGGAGTCTGCCCTGATGGACAAGCCCAAGAAATGTCTGTGGACTCCTAGCAGTTGGGAGCTCGACATGACTTTAATCTGTTGGAGCGTCCATACTTTTCTCTTCTTTTAACAACTTCCAATGGAAGTCAGAAATAAAAATCCAGTATGTAACTTTGACAAAAGCTGAGTTACCCTGACTTTACTGGGGGGTGAGGGCTTCCAGGGTCACATGGACCCAGCCCCTTTTCCCTGAGGCAACTCTCTTTAAAGATCTTCAGGACCTGAGGGTCACAGTTTAAAAATTGCTGGTTTGGGGCCCCTGGGTGGCTCAGTTGGTTGAGTGTCCAACTCTCAATTTCAGCTCAGGTCATGATCTCAGGGTCATGCGATTGAGCCCCGAGTCCGGCTGTGCGCTCAGCAGGGAGTCTGCTGGAGATTCTCTCTCTCCCTCTCCCTCTTTGCCTCCCCCTGGCTTGCTCACACTCTCTCGGTTCAAAAAAATTAATAAAATAAAATAAATAATTTCTGGTCTGACCTAACCCCTTATTTTGCAGAACCAGCTGTGCCTTGTGCCTGGGTATACCTCTTGCATGGGGTTTATAGATCCACCAGAGAAATGGGAATGGATATTCTTATACCCATTCTACAGGATTCTTGTTGAGGGCCTGGCGAGGTCCTGAATATCAAAACACTCTGCAAATTGTAATGCATATCTCTGAAGGAGCCCATGGTGTGCCAACCCCAAGTCCACCATTTTGTAGCTGTGTGAGTGAATCGCTCAGACCAGTTTCTCTGTCTGTAAAATGGGAACAATAACGGTCCCGATCTCATAGTCTCACTGTGAGTTTGAAGCAGGATAATGCCTGTGTTACATTTCATCTAATTGCTCAAAATGTACAAAGCACTCCCGGAAGTCTTGTGTTCGGCGCCATAAAGCTGACCTAGCTCCCCATCCCTTTCCCCAGGGACATGGACTGGGAGCCGTATGTCCTCAGAAAGTGATAGAGGCCATCTGTGACTGCAGGGAGAGATAAAGGCAGAGATTCTCATGATATTCTTTGGGCACCTGTAACCAATCACATAAAGGGATGTTTATCTTCTGGACCTTTCAGTTAGTGAGTGCCCCAGTATGTCCTTTAACATGCTCCCCTCCCCACTCCCACATGCCCCGGTAAGAGACCCAGAGAAGGGATGTATCTGGCCTGCGGTCCCCCAGCAGATGGGAGGAGAGCTCCAATACCCTGCCTCTCCCGGCCATGCTTTTCCTCTACACTGCACAGACTCTGTTCTCCACCTAGCCCTTCCCTTCCTCAGTGTCAGAGAAGGCAGGCGTCACTCAGGCAGCCATTTGTTCTTCTTCCAAACCCAAAGCACGCAAGCCATTCCATGTGAATGTGCCTTGGCAAGGGAAACAGTCCAATTACTGATCTAATGAGCCAATTTTCGTCTCTTCTCCCTCATAAAGGCATGTGTGGCCCCAGCGCTCCTGGAGCCCCACTCCAATGACAGTGGAGGGATGGCGAAGGAGCCCCACTTGGCAGTTCACACCCACTTACTACACGGGCTGGAAAATGAAATGACTGATACCATGTAATTCGGCCTTAATTATTTATCATTTTTGGTTAATTACTGCCACTTGCAAGTTAACAGGTTGTAAAACTCTTGGGCTGTGTTTATTAAATGTTAGGCGATCATTAGCAAGGAAGGGCTATCCTCCAGTGTTAATGAAATATCCGTAAAAATCCACGACCTCCAACGATGCAGGACTTGAGGCCACTTGGGAGACGGTATCATGGGTCTATAGCTGATTGCATATTTTTGGAACTAGGGTCTTCACATTTGGGAAGAAGACTTGGATGGAAGGTTGCAATGCCTCTATGGGGTCCCCCATCATTCCTCTGGGGCACAGGGCAGGAGCATCACAATGGGGGGCAGTGGTGGGGAAGTAGAAGGAGAAGAAAGGGCAGTGTGGTAAAGGACAATTCTTGTCTCTCCTCGGAGTCATGGCGTCTAAATATCTGCCATTAGGAAGCCATTCTTCGGGGTATACTGTTATCCAAACTATGCAGATGTCCCTCAGAAAGTAAATATCCCTGGGAGAAGTTCTTTCTAATTAAATGGAAAATGTGGCTTTGCAGTAGCCTTCCTGAAAAAGAACTGGAAGTTTTGGCAAGTGATTCATTCAACTTGAGTCCACAGACAAACGAAGTGAGCATCAGGCCATAGTAACACAAGTATAAGAACTGGAACAAAGGAGGTGAAACCACAGGCACACTTCAGCTGGAGTTACAGATGCAGTTCTATAGACCACATTTTGAAAGGAGCATTGAAAGGCCAGAGTGAGCTCTTGACAAGTAAATTAGATAATGAGAGGGAAGAACCTTTTTCATAGGAAGATCTCTTGAAAGCATTGAGAATGTTTAGCCTGGAAAGGCATAGGCTGGCTAGATAGCTTGACAGTTGTCTTCAAATACCTTAAAAGCTTCCATGTGGATGGGAAACAAATTTATTCTGTGTGTCCCCAGAAGGCAGGTCTAATGGGTAAAATCTACTAAGAGGCAAGCTTCAGCTTTAAAATGCTTTGAAAAGTGAGAGTTTGCCCATCAATGGAATTGGTTGACTCAAAAGGTAGTGGGTTCACCTTCTCGGAGGTATGTAAGCAGGGCCTTGATGATCCCCTTAAAAATACCGTGGAGAGGAATCTTTTTATGAGATGGATGGTGGAATGAAAGAGGTTTAAATGTTTAAAGTTCTATGAATTTGAAGTCATTAATGCTATAATATCAATTATCTGGTTCCAAGTCTTTCCCCAGCACGAGGAACTGGCTTCTCATCCTAGGCCTTAGTTCTCCATCTGTCCAGAGAGGGCTAAGCTTGGTAGTGTTTCGAGACCTTTCTGCATCGGCCATGAAAAAAGGGTTCTGGGTTCTAATGTGGAAGTAGCTCTGTGGTCTCAGCCCCTCCCCCAGACCAACCTGGGTCCCTGTGTCTTTGCTTAGGAAGCAGAGAAAATGAGGCCTGTCTCTAAGCAGCCTCTCCAAGACGCCATAAGGAATAATGAGGCCATTTGTCGCTCCTTCGAGCTCGCTGATGAATGTTCAATCACCATCGAGAGGTACTTGTACGCAGACATCTCAGGTATATAATATAATATAATATTATAGGCATAGAAAAGCATAAAAAGATTTGCAATTAAGATAAAGAATCAATCAACCTACCCTTTCTTTTTTTATAAGCTCAGCCCAAACAAGTGACAAGTGGCTGCTTTCAAGGTCATAGAGTATATATTTGTGGATTTATGTCTTTAACATGAAATAAAACACTTGGTTGGAACAAAAAGGTGTTGCCATCCATTATCGATTAGGCCAACGTATAGGGAGCTGACCCTGCATAGGGCATCACAGGGCATGAAAGGTAGAGATGGGAAGGGTCTCTCTCTTTAAAGATCTTCCAGTCTAGTGGGAAAGTTAGGAATTTTGCAAAAAGAGCTCATATATCGACAAAGCCTGACTGCTTAGCTCTTGAACTGTGTTGCCTAGTAGAGTATCTGGCATACAGTAGACATGTGTTAATCGTTTCATGAATAAATCCTTGAACAAAAGATTGCGGGCCTATGAAGAACAGTGCATTTAAAGCACCAGAAGAGGTCAGAGGAGGAAGAAATTCCTGCCAAATGAGAAAGTCAGGGAAGGTTCATGGAGAAGGTTGACTTATGAAACCTTGAAGGAAGAAAAGATGGAGATAGAACATTCCAGATGGTGGTTTCACCAAGGCAATGTCACAGAAGCAGGAAACTGTGGGTCAAATGCACACAACTCCTTCCAATCATTCCATCCTCTCTTCTCTTGCCTGTCTACCTGGGCTATGTGGACTCCTAATTGATGTCTCTGCCCTCAGTTTCCCCAGCGTGGATCCTTCCTACCCACTGCTGCTGTCCTTATCTTAGACCAGAAGCACAGTTATAATCAGGGTGCTGCCCTGGGCAGAGCATACGCTGACTCCCCACTATCAGCTCTGTCATGCTCAAGCCTCCAGGACAGCCACCTAGCCCTTCGTGACCTGGCCACAGTGTGGGAATGACCTTACCACTGCCCTGTGGCACTCAGTCCCTGCTGGCTCGACTTCCCTGCCACCCACCACGGAGAACCCTCTATGGCTTCCAGGTCTCAGCTCGTGCTTCTTTACGTACAGAAATCCTTCTCTTAGAATTTTCATGTCTAAATTTTATCCACATCTCAAGGCTTCACCTCTTCATGAAACTGCCCTGGACTCCTGCGGAAGTCATCTGTGAACTCCTGTGCCTACACCTGCTTCCTTTAGGGCTCATGTTTCTCTTTCCACGCAGTTGCATGGACACATGCTTTGTCTCTCTCGAAGTAAAATTGCCTTGAAGACGGTTTCCCAGAACTTAGCCAAGAACTGGGGCCAGAATAGGTACACAGTGTGAATGCGGACACTCTCCCACGTTTCTGCCAGAGTCTCTGACAGTCCTCAGGGGCCATGGGTGTGACATTCCTGCCCCTGCGAGCTGGGGCTAACTGACACGAGGGCAGAGACACCTCATGAAGCTGGGCCAGTTAGATTCCCACCGTGGGAACGAGAATGAAGACAGAGTGATGGGAGACAACTGGGTCTGAGTCTTCTCACAGCAAGCTCTGAAAAGATTCTGGAGGTCTAATTGCTGAAGTCCTTGGAACTGCTGTTTTCTTCCTGAGATATTTGGTTTGGTTTGGTCTTGTTGATTCTTCCATCTACCATCGTATTGGTTTGCTAGCGCAAAGCATAGCAAAGAAGCACAAGCGGGGCAGCTTAAATAACAGAAATGTACCGTGTCACAGCTCAAGAGGCTGGAAGGCCAAGATCAAGGTGCCAGCAAGGCTGTTTCTGTGGGAGGGTTGTGAGGGAGAATCCATCCCAGGCCTCTCTCCATGGCCTGTAAATGGCCATCTCCTCCCTGTGTCTTTTCAAACTGTGTTCTCTCCGTGCGTGTCCGTCGCTGTGTCCAAATGTTCCCTTTTGATAAGGACACCAGTCATACTGGGTTAGGGACCCACTGGACGCCAGTATGACCTCTTCTTAGCTTAACGAATAACATCTGCAACGGTCCTATTTCCAGATAAGGTCACATTCCGAGGTACACGGGGGGGTTAAGAGTTCAATGTGTGACTTTTGGAGGTGTGGGGCAGGGGCCGACACAATTCAATCCATAGCAATCACTTTAGCTGATTTTTTTAAAAGGATTATATTATTTGAGAGGGAACGAGAGTGTGTAGGAGAAGGGGGGAGGGGCAGAAGGAGAGGGAGAAGCAGACTCCCCGCTGAGCAGGGAGCCCAGTGAGGGGGTCGATCCCAGGGCCCTGGAATCATGACCTGAGACAAAGGCAGGAGCTTCACCAACTGAGCCACCCAAGTGCCCCTCTCTTTAGCTTTTGAAGACTGAGTTGTTTTGCTTTTATTCCAGTACTCCATCTTCTGTTTTCTTAAAATATTCAGAATTGGATTGCTTATAACCAAAGAACCTTGATAGAACAAGTGAATGAGTGAATGAATAGGTAAGTTAGTAAAGATAGATAGATTGATCAGTCAATCAACCAATCGATAGAGTGATAGATGGGTGGGCAAGTTAGAGAATGAATATGGTCACAGGCTGGCTTCTCTCCCCATCCGTCCTCAGTTTTCTTGCTATCCCCTCTTTAAGAAGGAGTTATCAGTACCACGGGTCAGGGCTGGGCAAGCGGAAGGTCCACGAGGGCCCCATCTTCGTCACCCTCCTATTCTGTACATTGCCAACCAGGGGATATTTCATTAGAACCAGTAACAAGGAAGATGAGACACTGTTTCCTTTGCTAAGCCTGTACTGCTTCGGGGAACGAGGCAGAAAGAACATCAGTTACTTAGGAGAAAAGTCACATTTTATTCAGCCAGGGAACATGAAGGTGGTTCGGTCAAGGGGACGAACATGGATGTGAGCTTTTCATGGTCTCTACTGGGAAAAAGAAGGCTGCCCATCAGCTAATTTTAACAAATGCCACCGAGTAGTGACAGTTTCCCCAGAGGCCCGTGTCTGTTCTCTCTTCCCAGCATATTAATTGGAAACGGGAGTCGTTGTTGGAGGAAATTAGAATTTCCACCTCCACCATTTTCCCCATGGAATACGGAATCCCAGGCAACTTAGAGTGGCAAAGGAGACCACCTCGACCTCTCCCCATCCCATCTGGCAGGACCCTTGGGCAGCCCAGCAATGGGCGATCTGTGTCCCCGTGGTGTGTAGGAAGGCCCCATGGTGGAGACATGCTGGAAACCTGTTCCACAGCCCCACACTCAGGCTCTCACTCTACTGTTGTCAGTCTCCTGCAGAGACACCTTCCATGGAGGCAGAAACAGGACACATTTGCTTGACAGTGTGTCCTCTCGAAGATACCTTTGTCACCAAGATAGGCTCTTGTTTGCTTCCTCTCTTCCTGTGTTTCTTCCTCTACTGCTGTCACCTTCTCTCCCTTTCTCCTTCATTCAGATCCTCATGACGTGTGCACTCTGTGTAAGGAATTTGGTTGGGAACTTGAGCATGGCTTCCCGATCCACGCCCCTTCATGAATATTCTTTTCATGAAACAAATAGGGAACCTGGGCAGAAACAGAGCTTCCTGACTACGCTCTCTAAAATACCCTCACAGGTACTCTGTCTCATGGCACACTCCTCATTCCTGATATGTCATTGTCTGTTGTTCTTTGGTCCATTTGTTTGCATATCAATTGTCAGTGTTCTCATAAGAAGGAACATTCTGGAAGGGCAGGGACCATGCCTGACTCCTTCCCTGCTCCATATCCAGCACCTAGAGCCTGGTACAGAAGCAGGCGCTTGATATAGAAACAGAAGGCTGTGGGCTCTGATGACTAGAAAAACTTTCCCTAAAGAGGCAGAATTCATTTTATCTGGGCTTTGAGGGATTGGCAGGGTTAAAATAAGCATTTGGAGCAAAGGACACAGTGTGATCAAAGGTGTGGAGGTGAGAACTTACAGAAAGCACACACGAGGGCTCTGGAATATGGGCACAGGTATTCTTCTAAAATGCTGAGTTACAGCTTGGTAACAAGCAACCTTGAATGGCTTCGGATAGGCTGGAGTGTGAAACTGGCTCATTTGAACTGTATCTGGTGCTTTGGAAGAGAGCAGGCAGAACACAATTCAAAACAGCTGGATTCCAATCCGAACTTGGCCAGACACAGCCTGCGGCAAGATCGGGAAATGCAGGGCTGGAAGGGACCACAAACCTCAATGTTCACACAGACTAGGCCAACCGTCTCCCAAGGCTGAGAGTGTGGCCATTCTCGTCCCTATTCCAACAAATGCCCCATTAACAACAGCAGCCAGAGTAGGGTTTTTGTTTTGTTTTTTAAAGCAGCATCTGATCCTTTTCAAATCCCTCCAACAGCACTCCATCACCCTAGAGCAAAACCCAAAGTCCCCACCCTGGCTTGGAAGATCCCGCGGGGTCTGGCCTCTGCCACATTGACCTTGCCGTTCTTAGAACATGCCAAGCACGTACTCACCTCAAGATCTCTGAACTTGTTGCTTGTTCAGCCTGGAAATCTTTCTACCTGCTATATTCATGCCTTATTCTTTGTCCTCAACCGGTTCTCGGTTTCAAAGTTATCCCTCTAGAGAGGCAATCTCTTTTCATTCTATATAAGATAGCACCATTTGGCATAAAGTTCCATCATGCTCTGTGGTTTCCATTCTACCTGTATGTCTGACACTATATACTCACTTGTTTATCTGTTTACAGTCTAACTTCCTACCCAAAAGGGATGCTCCATGGGGAGAGTTCTGTTCGGTATGTTTCTTTTGAGAACGGTTCCTGGCACAAAGCAGGTATTCCATAAATCGGTGTTGTGTTAATGAGTACAATGAAATTCCTTTATGATGTAGTCTCAGAATAAATGTATAGCCTCGTTTCACGATATTGCCCAGCTCATTGATGACAGCCAGGGCGAGAACATAGGTGCCCTGTTTCCCAATTCAGTCTTCTGTCTTTGGCCTGAGTGATCCTGAACATCTCTTTTCTTCATCTGTTAAATGGGTATAATATCTCTACCCAGCCTTCCCTGAGATGCTATATTAATATGCATAATGAGAAAGATCCTTATAAAGCAAATGAATGCAGGCAGTTGTGTGAGAACATACAAAGGGAATGATGAGAATTTTGATAACTAGCGAGAAGGATGAGTGCATTCAGCTTCTCGGGCCAGGTGGTCCCATGCATTCACCACCCAATGCGTCCCAAGCTCCGGGGACTGTGTCGCAACTATCAAGGAACATGGAACAGTTAACTAGGGCGCTGATTGTGGGGACCAGAATAAATCCAATTTGAATGAGACATATAGCACATTTTGGGAAACATCTCAAGAATAGTTTTCAAGTGGGATGGTGACCAGCTGTTCTCCCTCTCTGCTCAGGAATGAGGGAACCACCTCGGGACTTAGGGACAAGCCACAGGAGAGATTATGATGATCCTAGGGGGCCGTGCATTGTAGGAGGCAGAGAAGGGAGAGCGGGACATGGACAGGGCAGGAAGTTCCCCTCCCAAATTACCTTTTACAGAACAAAGCTGGCCGCGGTCTCTCTGTGTTTACAACACCTCAGCCGCCCCTCACTCCCCTTGGTATCAATTCCAAACGAATTAGCTTGACGTTAAAGCCCCTCCACGAACTGGCTCTTCAGCCTCGTTTCTTGGCAATGTCTTGATGGACATCGTATTGTCCAATATCACAGATCCCTTCCTATTTTACACACGCAGCCCTCACTGCTTTCTTCCTTGGCTTCTCAGAGAAACATTTACCTCCCTTGAACCTGAACAACTGCTTCCTATCCTTAAAGACTCATCTCTGCCCTATTTCCCAGCAAGGCTTCCCTGTAAACACAGACTCCTACACACCAGAAGCACATGCGCTCCGCAAGGTCTCAGGCACCACCCACCATGGTCGTGAATACGCGGTCCCTTGCGGAACTCTCGTATAGGTCTCCTTCACTGGGAAATAGGGCAGACGCGGGGGCATCTCCAGCTGTTCAACTTCCTGTATGGTCCCAGAACAGAGAATGGTCTGGGGATGCTCACCGTGTATTAGGACCCCAAACGCTGATTTATGATGTCAGCGACACTCAAAAAAAATGAAACAAGAAGAAACCAGAGAGGGAGACAAACCATAAGAGACTCTTAATCTCAGGACACAAACTGAGGGTTGCTGGAGTGGAAGGGGGGTAGGAGGGATGGGGTGGCTGGGTGATGGACATTGGGGAGGGTATGCGCTATGATGAGTGCTGTGAATTGTGAAAGACGGATGAATCGCAGATCTGTACCCTGAAACAAATAATACATTATATGTTAATAATAATAATAATAACAATAATAATAATAAAACCTGACTCTTTCCATTGCTGTTAGGTGGAATGAGCTTTTTCACAGCCAATGAGATCAGGGATGGCTTTGGGATCCCTGTTTCCTGACCAGAAGCTGTTCATTCCACCAGGCCTCAGGATCACGGGTGGCCTCAGGGCCATTGGGTCAAACCATGATTCAGACACCGTGGCTATTACTTCAAAGACTGGTCTCTTTGCCCAAACCTTCTCCTCTGGCCACGCACGTTCTGGGAGAATGAACGCCCTCCGTGAAGCTCTAGCCAGGCGGGCAGCACGGTGCCTGAATACCGCCACAACACGCAGAGCCAGAGCAAAGCAGAGGCCTTCACGTGTGTCCAGACACTGCGAGAGGGGCATACACAGAGGACAAGGAGGCGACAGGAAGTGGAAGGTCTGTGCGTGAGTGGGCAAGGTCATAGCACTTATACTGGAATTCGGGGGAAATTAAATCAGGGTGTAGAAAAATCATAAAATCTGTAGATGACCTTATAAGAAGACCTGGATTACAGGAATAAAGACTGTGAAGGCTGATTGGGGGGCCTGGATGGCTCAGTCCGTTACACGTCTGCCTTTGGTTTGGGTCATGGTCTCAGGAACCTGGGATCAAGCCCCCAAGCTGGGCTCTCTTCTCAGCTGCTCAGCGGGGAGTGTGCTTTTCCGTCTCCCGCTGCCCCTCCCCGCCACTCATGCCTGCTCTCTCACTCTCTCAAATAAATAAATAAAATCTTTAAAATAAAGAACTGTGAGGCAGATCCATACATAAACTGCTATAGGAACCGGGGCTGCGCTGCAAACTTCCATTCAAGACCGTGACGTTGACTCCTCACTCTGAGCGGGAACACCACACTCGCCATTCTCCGCGCCCTCCCTGAGAAGTTGCCAGGTCCCTACTGGCCCTCCATTCATTCAGGCTCCAGGGTAGCAATTAGCACAATGTATTCTAATTGCTCTCTTTATATTTTTTCTCACTCCATGTGAGCTCCCTGGAGCAGAGATAGGACTTACCATATTTGTTTTGCTGGGAGAGCACTAAAATCGTCCATCCATCCATCCGGCAAATAAGTATCTTAAGCATCTCTCATTTACAGGTATAGGGCTCAATTCTAAGAACTCCGGGAAAAACAAAATATGATCTCCGGCCTCAGGAATCTTACAATCTAATGGGAGAGAAAAGCAAACAAACAGAAAGTACAATACCATAGGATAAGTATCTGGGAGGGTAGAACATTAGGGAGGAGTCACTGACCTCCTTAAAAAAGGCTTTTTTATAGAGGATTTTTTCATAGAGGACCTTTCATAAAAGTTGAAACAAAAGTAGAGGAATCAGCCACAGGAACGGTGAGATGGGAGAGGAGAGGCGGGGACAAATTTCAGGACTGGGGAATGCCAGGTGCATTGGCTCATAGGCAAGAAACTATGGGGGCAGAGAGCAGGCCAGGGTAGATGGCACAGAAGTCAGCGTATTTGTTACTAGAGAGGTGACAAGATAAGAAATTTTAATTTTCCTTTGTGTACCATAGAAAGACACCAAATAGTTTTTGGTGTTTTTGGTTGGTTGGTTGGTTTTGGTTTTTTTTTTTTTCAGTGGAATGCATGAGAAGACTAGATTATTTAATAATCACATGCTATGTATTCAATTCATTTTTAATGACTATAAGAACGAATAAATGAACAAATAAATTTTTAAAAATGAGAATCCAGGAATACGTTTTCTTAATAAAGCATATTTGATATTATCAGCTACCTGCTGGGACAGGAAGAAAAAGGGAGGATGGATGGTACAACTTAATCTCCAGGAGGTGAGTGTGATGGGCCCATCCTGTGGGGCTGGCCTAGCTGCTGCTCGGGGTGGAGGCCAGAGAGTAAGTTAAAAGGCCTCAGGTATTACCATTCAAGCATTAGGCAGCAGTATACTTAGGACAGAACACCCAAGGAAGGCGAAACAATGAGTTGTAAATCCCCCGCAGGATGGTCTAGTGTGGGTCGGCCAAAAAGCTCAAGATGACAATTTGGTGACCCGTATTGAATTATTCAGTTCAAGTTAGACAGGTCTTCAGCCTGTTCCAGACCTCGGAGGTGGCGACCCTAAGGAAAATGTATATTCTCTTAAAATCAGTGCTTGGAGTAGTCCCTGGGGCGCATAGCGTATAGAGTAGATCTTGAGACTGACGGAGGATGACTTTCCATTTAAACATTTCCAGAGTCCCTCAAATATTCAAGGCTCCATATGAGTCACCGTGGAGGAGAGAGATGCATAAGATAGGGGTGACCCCAAGGAATGACTTCACAATCCCATAATGAGAGACTTTTAAGAAACACAATTACACAACCCCAAGTCCAGGCTGAATAGAATAAGAAGATAAATAAAAACAGGAAATTACTTTCTGTTAGAGGAAATAAGAATGCTTTATAGTGCGGACATGACATTTTCCTGGGTCTTTCATGTAGGATTTTGATAGACTGATAAGGTGAGGGCAAGGCAGGGCATTCTAGGTTGAGGAAATGAGATTTGCAAAAGCACGTGGTTAAGAAAGCGAAGTACTGTGTTGGCGTGGGAGGGGCGTCTGATGTGACTGCCACGTAGGGGTGACAGTGGAAGCCAGAGACAGATGAGGCTGGCAGGAAAGTTTGCAGCCAGACATGAAGGTTCTCACAGCTCATGCTTGGGAGTTCAGATTTCATTCTCCAGGTGGTGGGGGAAGCCACCAGATATGTTTGAACGCGAGACTGACACGGCTGAAGGACGGAGGTGAAAACAGCCCTGTCTTTCTCTCTGGAAGTGTGATATGTGTGATTCCGAGAAAGGAGCTGTCTGGACCCTTTGGTTCCAATTCTATTTCAAGGCAAGCGCCAAGACTCGGAGGGGCAGGGAGTGCACCCGCTCCCTGTCCTTCATGCTGGCAGCTAGGGGACCCCATGGATTCTCGCTTCATTACGGAGGGGCTGAAGCACCAAATGAACCATTGTCTCCTAATGGGTCTGGCTGCATCTGGAGTTAGCCCATCAAGTGAATTAACGAGCATCTCTCGCGAGGGCTTCCGGCCCTGCTGCTTCCCACGGTTGGACCACAGATCCACAGCTGTGGCAGCCAGAAACCCAGGAAGCCAGAGTGAAGACCAAGGTGACAAGAGAAGAAAAGTCCCCAAGGGAAACATGCTGCTGAGTTTATGATGTGGTGAATTTACTGTAAAATGAGAAGAAAGGGAAGGAGAAGAGAACGCTTGACGTACCTCCATCCCTCATTCCCTGTTTGGGAAAAGCCACACACATTACGGGTGGAGGCATGAAGTCTTTATTGGACTAGGGTGGCCTGAACATCCAGCTGGGAACAATTTTCTCCAGAATGGGGAGCCAGGTCAGCTGCTCTTCATCATTCTCACTTCTCCTGACTCACTTCTTTCCCCCCAAGACCCAAGGCGAACACACAAGTACATGACAAATGACCCCATTCTCCAAGAATAATTCTGAGTTTGGCCACCATTGCCTATACACAAATTGTTTCTCGGAGGCCTCAAGGTGGAATGCAAATGCAGGAAGGCAAAGTCGTCCATCCTTTAGGGGAATGAGCATCCAATCCTGCTAATGTCCCACTCAATTTCAACGAACAGCTTCACTTTGGAGCACCTATTATATGCCAGAAACCAAGGCAGATATGATCACATACCTTTTCTCACGTGGATAGATAAAAAGATATAAGGAAGGCTTAGTCAAGCATGAAGAAATTAGAAAAAGATCTGAAGATCCCAGTGAATCACAAACTGAGCTCAAATAGAATAAACAAATTGTCCAAATTGTTCCAATAAAATTCAGTCCTAGGATATATTGATAGAAAAAGTCATAAAATAGACTGAAAACAATTTGACATGCTGATAGACCTCATAAGAGTATTGAAATCTGTTTTAGTCTTTTTATTGCAATACAGAACACCAGCCCACTTCTAATTACAGAATATAAAAGTCTTGACTTCTTTATTCTATGGATGCAAATAGCTGGTGATCTAAGTAGAACAAGGAAAGGTCAAAAGGTGATAATATTTTCCTTCCCATCCCATCAACATGGGATGATACCTTTTCCAGCTACGGGATACAGAGTAAGCAATGGAAACCAGTCGCTTCTCACTTTTTAATGCCTCCTATAAAGCTCTCTAATCTAGTCTGGTGGGTCAACCCTGTGTCCCCATGGATTCCCTTGTGCCTTCAACCGAGATCAGGGTTCCTTTTTTGTGGAAGTGAAGTGAGGCCAGGAGATCCTTTACTGTGTTTAAGAATGATCTGAGGATCTTATAAACTACATGTTCCTCAGACCCAGCTCCAGAGGTTAGAAGGGCAAACTGGTAGCCGAGTCACCTAGGACTCTGAATTCTCAGGGTCCGGCTCCTCCAGCCGCAAGGTGCTGCACAGACCCGGCCACGCAGCTCTGTTCCCTGGGTGCATTCCAGCGGGCCTTCTCTCCTTCTCGTTTCTCCAAACAAGCCGGCTCTCAAAGTGAAATTGGCTCCTAGAAATCAAGCCAGGGAATAACCTGACTATTTCTTGCCGAGAAGTAATAATTATGGCCCTGGAAGGATGCAATCTGCATACATTATTGCAAGTTATGCCAACAGAATGTCAACATTTGTGTCAGGAGGAATCTCGAGCTGCAATTACTCCAGGTCCTGGCCTGGCATTCTGAGACAGAGTTGGCGGTGCTAATTGCAGGGGAAGCAAACTGGCGGGTGGCAGGTGACACAGAGGGGAGACAGTCGGGGAACCACAGTCTTGAAGGTCAGCGTGTGGTGGGGATAGAAATGAACTTAGAGCTGGATGTGTCCCAGGAAGCGTGGTGATGGAGCTGTTCTCTCCGAAGGTGGCAGAAGGGTGAGTCTTGGCACATCCACTTTCTGGCTCTGGGCTTTTCCCCATAAAAAGGATCTACTTCCTCTTGGACACTGAGGGCAATTAAGACTTTAATTTCTCCTTCGTCGGGGGTGAGGGCAAAGTGATTCGTCCCTTTAACTCATCCATTCATACAGTCATTTATTTCCTGCCTCTGTGTTGGGGGATGGAGATTCGGAAGGGAAATAGGTTCCACCCTTGCTCATAGTCAAGTGGGGAGACAGACCCCTAAACAGACCACTACAGCACAACATGCGAAGTATTACAGTAGATAACCTTACAAAATGCTCTGATGGGGTGGTGGAAGTGGGGAATTGGGGCCAGGGAAGTAGAGGGGATCCATTTCATGAGGGATTTAGAATCCCAGCAGCAATTTAAGGGATGAGTGAGTAGAAATTTACCAGTGGCAGATTTCTTAGGAGGAAGGAAGGAGGGAATTAGTTCACACAGTAAATAAAAACGGAAACTCCACCACTTCTAATAACCCATGAGAACCAAATGTGAGGATAGACAGTGGGATATAAAAAATACAGAAATGTGTACCCAGGGACGCGGCTTAATGAAAAGGAAATTATAGAGCTTAGTCGTACTTCTGTCTCTGCCACATGGGGAAGGTAACTAGCATCTACTGAATAACTTCTGTTTTATAGGCAATATCTTCATGGCCGCACAATCTTGTCTTAAGTCACTTTACAGTTGGAGAAACTGTCTGGAAGAAGTGAAAAATTTTGCCTGAAGTCACATGAGGGAAAAAGACACAACTCAAGAGAAAGTCTTCAGGGTCCCCAAGCCTACCCTTTCCGCACCATCTCGCAGAGCCGCCTCCCTGAGCCACCTAAATGCCTAGGCTTTGTTTCCTCATTTGTAAATGGAATGATTCAATCAGTTCAAAGTTTTTTCACTTTCCTCCTTTAGTGCGAGGGAACGGCAGAGAAGAAGTGAAGCTATTCCTAGGGACGGCGAACAAAGTGGCCGGCCGCGAACAGATGCTTCTTTGAAGTCTCATGTTTTATTTATATTTAAAAAAAATTCTTGGGAACCTTGCAGTCTTTACTATACTCCATCTTTATTTGAATATACTCATGTCAAATTGCATATAAATTATATTACTTAATACTTTTCCTCCCAAAGTGCCGCGTGAAACAAATGCTTCAGGAAACGGTGGCCAGGATCCATAAAGGTGGAGGAAAAGGAACCAGGAGGACCGTTTCACCCAGTGCTCAAGCTCCCAGAAGCCACACATTTTGGTTGCCGTGTAGTGGCAAATTTGGGCAGGGGTAAAAGGTGAAAGCACATCACAGGAGTAGTGCCCAAAGGAAATTCACCAATCCCTAGAACTCTCTGAATCAGAAGATGGGAGACTAGAAAGGCCACAAGGTGAAGGCCTTAAAAACACAAAACCTTCCCAGGTCTCCAGGAAGCTCCCAGGAGCCCAGGCAGACAGGGCTCATTCTGCAGCTCTGCACCTGCCCTGGGGAACTGTGTACGCTCCAGCTGGGAGCGCGTCTACCCGCTGGAAGAGTGTGGCTCCAAATGATCTGAAAAGTTCCCTGCAGAGATTGGATTCCCAATCATTATGAAAGCCTTTGAGATCCCCGAGCTAATATAATCATACTTCTGGGGGAACAGTGACACTTAAACTCATCGGGATGGAGATGCATGGAACAGGAAACACGACCACTGATCACGTGACCTTAGCCCTCAGAGCTTCCACTTCTTTCCCGTAAAGGAAAAGACCCAAACCGCATGATCTTGAAAGTTCTCTTGAAGCTATAGCAATAGATGATCAAACATGAGATCCACCAACTACGCTGCGATTCTACGCCGGGGAAGACGATTGGTGTGGGAGGCAGGGTCATTCGGGAAGCGAGAATCATTTCCCCTGGTTGGCTACTCCTGTCAAAGTTTATTTACCTCTGGAGTCATGGCTCAGAGTTTGAACTGGATGCTGCTGTCACACATGTCAGTCCAGGTCAGGTAAGTTTATGGGAAAGAATAAAGGAAGGGGGCTTCATCAATGAGCCATCAGCCCTGGATGAGGAGAGGAACTACCAGGGCCATTGCAGATTTCTGACTGTGACATCCTCATGTGGGGCAGGGGTCCAGCAGCCTCTGCACCAGGCGGGGGCCGTCTGGGAGACGGTGCGCCTACTACCTTGGCTGATGCACCTTGATTAGTTTCTGTCCCCCGGACTTGGGTACTTTTCTACCCAGGATATATGCCTAATTCCTTCAAAGGGAGCGGCAAGTGGTGGGGAAAGGCTTTATCACAATCAGCAGCTGACTCAAGTGGGGTCAGGATGTTGACTTAGAAAATTACTGTTTTCCTAGAGTCTGAATAAATCCAGTATGAGACCCAGGCCTTTCAGGTTTAGAGAATTTAATTTAGAGCAATTGATTTATCCATTGTGGACATGTGGACTCTATAAAGTATTTTTTGGACGGGATTTACAACAGGTTTCTTCCCCCTAACGTGGTTTAAAACAAACAAACAAACAAAAACAGTGTTGCCGACAAACTCCCTGAATCTTTGCAGCGTCCATTCCCCTTCAAACGGTGTACATGGCAAGAGAGAGAAAGAAAATGGTGCCATGGATAAAGAAAAGTGGGGAGGGGCACCTATCACCAGCGTCCTCCAAGAAGGAGTAGAGATTGGGTTCTGGATGTGGTTGGCTTTGATGACTTCCATGTCTTCTTTGAATCACAGGCTGGCACCTATGAACAGAGAAATTAAAGTCCAGGATAAATTCAAGCTCCTCACTGACTTCTTCCTCTTCTTTTTTTAATTAGGCAGAGAATCCACATGAAAACAAAGTTAGCATTGGGTTAGGACTTACTAAAGTAAAACTTTAGTTTAAGAAAACAAAAACAGGGGTGCCTGGGTGGCGCAGTCGTTAGGCGTCTGCCTTTGGCTCAGGGCATGATCCTGGCGTTCCGGGGTCAAGTCCCACATCGAACTCCTCCTCTGGGAGCCTGCTTCTTCCTCTCCCACTCGCCTGCTGTGTTCCCTCTCTCACTGGCTGTCTCTCTGTCACATGAATAAATAAAATCTTAAAAAAAAAAAAAAGAAAGAAAACAAAAACAGGTGGCATCCAGATTTGGCCTATGGGCTATATATAATTTGTGGATCCCCGATGAAAGTATGTGATGATCCCATATTTCCCTTCTCCCATAATAGGCTACTCACAATAGCCTAGATCCAATATAGAGCCGTAAGGAAGAGATTCCCCAGGGAAGCAGCACCAGGAATTTGAGGGAACCAATCATCAAAACCATTCATTGAGCATTTATTTCAAGCCAGATATGGCATAGACACTTTGCACAGATTATTTCTAACATTTGCCACTTGCCATTTGCCATTTGAGTGAGAAATGTATAATCACCATTATTCATTGAATTCTACATGCCCTTGACTTCCTCCGCCCTGCCCCTAGGTGAAGATTGGGCAGATGACCTGCTTTATGTAATAAACGTGAGCACATGTGATGGATGGCACTCCTGGAAGGAAGCTTTTTATCATAGCGACCAACCCGGCACAGCCAGCTGATATGAAGGCTGATGGAAGTGGTCTGGAGGGGTGAGCCAGAGAGGAAGGGCTCTGCACTGGAGGGTGGTAGAGGCTGCAGTGGACTTTGAATGAGAAGAAAAGAGAGAGAGAGAGAGAGAGAGAGAGAGAGAGAGAGAGAAAGAGAAAGAGAGAAAGAGAGAAAGAAAGAAAGAAAGAAAAAGAAAGAAAGAAAGAGAAAGAGAGAGGAAGGAAGGAAGGAAGGAAGGAAGGAAGGAAGGAAGGAAGAGAAAGAAAGAAAGAGAGAGAGAGAAGAAAGAAAGAGAAAGAAAGAAAGAAAGGAAGAAAGAAAGAAAGAAAGAAAGAAAGAAAGAAAGAAAGAAAGAAGAAAAATGCTTTCTTCTGGTTCTCAAANGGAGAGAGAAAGAGAAAGAGAGAAAGAAAGAAAGAAAGAAAGAAAGAAAGAAAGAAAGAAAAAGAAAGAAAGAAAGAGAAAGAGAGAGAGGAAGGAAGGAAGGAAGGAAGGAAGGAAGGAAGGAAGGAAGGAAGAGAAAGAAAGAGAGAGAGAAGAAAGAAAGAGAAAGAAAGGAAGAAAGAAAGGAAGAAAGAAAGAAAGAAAGAAAGAAAGAAAGAAAGAAAGGAAGAAAGAAAGGAAGAAAGAAAGAAAGAAAGAAAGTTAATTTTTGTGGTATTAAGCCATTGAGATTCTGGGTATTTTCCATTGTTGTTACTGCAGCACAACTTAGCCTGACCTCACTGATGGGGAAACAGACTCAGCAGGGAATGAGTAACTACCCAAGGATAGACAGCAAATAAGTGGCCCATGTAGGATTAAACCCAGATCCTTCAGACTCTAAAGTCTGGCTTCTTCTCCACTGTGAAGTTTAAAATATAAAGAAATTTGTATTCTTTTGGAGAAAAGGAGCCGTGGTAATCTTTTTCAAAATGTCATTTACATTTACTCTGAAGTAGATTCCTCAATCCTTGCCGTGGTCCCTTGCGCCCCACATCACTTTCCCTTGCACACCTTTCCATTTTCCCCTTTCTTGGCCCACTCAGATCTTCTCTTGCTGTGCTCCAGCACCCTGGCCCCATTTCAGTTCTTGAACTTTCCAAACCCTTCTTCTTCAGGACTTCTCATACACAGTTCCCAAGTCTGGGTGGTTTTGCCACCATCCTTCCTCTTCTCTTTTACAGTCAGCTTGAATGTTCCTTCCCTAGGAATGTCTTCTCTAACCACACTCTGTAGGCCCTCCCCCAATTCCATTATTCTTTGTTACCTCCTTTGTTTCTTCTTAATCCTTATTCCACCTTTGATTGGTATATGGGATTGGTTACTTGTTTATTGTCTGTCTTTCCCAGGAGAGTGAGAACCCTACATAATCTGTTAGCCTGTATACCCAACTCTGGCACAGTGCCCAGCGCACAATAGGCCCTTGCTAACTCAAGATTTATTGACCTGGTGAAGGTCAGCATCAGATTTAATATTTATTTCAGATATAGATAGGTGGAAAGATAATGGATTCAGAGTTTCAGCTTTGCCATTTGCTGGCTGTGTGACTCAACAAGTAGGTTTATTTCAACTGGTAGTGATCCCCTGGTGACAGAGTGAGGATAGCTTCTCCAATGAGTTAAAAATTATGGTAGACTGGTTGCCAGCCCTGGAATCAGGTAACAGGGCTCCCCTTATAAAAATCAAGCACATTGGATATAGCCAGTGTTACTCTCAGGGGAATAAATAAAGTATTGCTCATGTGATAAATAACACCAAATTTGTATTCATTCAATATCTATTAAAGGCATAACTAACCATTTATTGATTTTTTAAAAGACCATACTAATGGAATAAAAGGCAGCAGCAAGCCATGGTGGCAAGAAATCCAGATGTGGAAGCATCATCTGCCATTTTCTAGACACGTGACCAGGGAAAAGAGGTAAGACCTCTCTGAATCTGGTGTGTGTCTGTGTGTGTGTGTGTGTGTATGGGTGTGTGTGTGTTTGTGCACACATGAGTGTTTCATTGACTAAAAAGAGATAACATATCTTTTTTCTAGATCTATACCGTAAGGCTGTAAAAAGTAAGTAGTGATGAAACTGCCAGGTAATTGGTGACGCTCTTGAGAGAGGCCTTGTGAGGTGGTGGATTGCTCGTGGGTTTTGCAATTCCACACTCTAGGTGGAAAAGTCAGCTACACTACTCACTAGCTGTATGACCCGGATTAAATTTATTTAACTTCTCTGAGCCTCATTTTTCTTATCTGTAAAATGGAGATAGTTGCCACTCCGTCATCTGGCTCTCACAAGAGCTAAAGATTATGGAGGTAAGATACATAGCGACAATAGGATGCTTGATACTGGTCGTCATGGTAATGTAAGACACTCATCGTATAAAAGAAGCTAAATAACATGGTGCTGTGTATTCAGGCTGTGAATTTATTGGGAACTGGAAGGAGCCCACTTTCTAGACTCTTCGAGACCTGGCCGATGCCCGCCTCGAGCAGCAGTGCTTCATCCCACCCTGCACCTGAGATGGTCCAGTGTGCTGTGGGCATGGGCTACTTCCCAGCCTCTGTTCCAGGCCTCCAGGGAAGCAGCCGCACAGCAGTGTGGGAGCTGGACAGCTTTTTCTGCACGGCCCTGGAAACATGTTCTGTGTTCTTTCTGCCCAAGAGGTGTTATGTAAATAGGAAGCTTTAATTGCTATAATTAGTTCAGCCTCTGGCTCCTTAGCAAGAGTGGTCACACCTGACTCTCTGAGGCAACTGACTCTGAATCTGGCCATCTGAGCCCTTGGAGGAAAAAAAAATAGCGGGGAATGATGGAGTGAATTGGGTTGGTCAGAGTGTAACCAAATGGGTAGGGAAGCAAAATAACTGCCTCTGGCTAGGGTCAGCACAACAGGGTGGAAAGTCAAAGCCCACATTCAACCACTAATATCGCCTCATGGCAGGGGATGCACGATGATTTGTAAGACATCTGGATATGGCAGGGAAATTTTTATGGTGCAAGAGATGCCCAGAATCAAGCAGTTGAACGCTTTGGGTTTAGGCTTGCTCCAGATTTGGATACAAGCTCTGCTGCTCGCTAGCTGTGTGTCCTTGGACACATGCTATAACCTCTCTGAATGTTTTTCAACTGCATGGGAGTGACATGAAGATTCAGTGAGAAAATGGATAAAAGTGTCAAGCACAGCACCTAGCCCCCAGAAACGATGTTGCGCATCACTTCATTTAATCTCACAGCAGCTCTCTGAGTGGGGACCATCATCCCATTTTATAGACTGGAAAACAGGCTCAGAGAAGGTGATAAGTTCTCTGGCTGTGGTTTGGGCAAGGTTCCAGTCTGTAAAGTTACCATATGCCTCCGGGTGATGGGGCTGGGGAGAAGTCAGGCTGAAAGCAATGACTACAACAGAAACATCAGTAGTAATGTTGAAGATAACCATCCTTTCTGGAGAGCCCTCTCTGTGTCATCTTCTGTTATATAGGGGCTGGACAAAATGGCACCATTTAATCCCAACTATGCTATGAGACCCTAAAGATTAGAGAGCCTAGGTCAGTGCCTCTCAGACTTCATTATGCAAATGGATCACTGGGGATCTTCTTAAATACAGTGTGTCTGATCAAGACGGGAGGTTCAAAATCTCTAGAAAACCTGCAGGTGATGCAGGTGCTGTGGGTGTGAGGACCACACCTTGAGTAACACTGGCTTAAGTGATTCATCCGAACTCACCCAATTACCAAGGAGCAGAGACAAAATTTGTCCCTAGATTTCTCTGACTCCAGAGCCTACGTTTTGTTCTCTACCCTAATCATTGTGGTAGATTTTGCAGAGGAAGTGGCCCTAGAGAAGGCCCTTGGAAGATTGCTGGAGAAGATAGCCCACTCACCCCAAACTGCTTTAATGGGTAGATAGGCTCTTTTATAGTGAAACCCATCCATTTATTTTCTAATCATGTTCTCAGTTGCTTAAAAGCTATTGGTTTCTGTAAGTTGGTGAACTCTCTCCCTTGCTGCTTTTTTTTTTTTTACACATTTGCTTAGAAAATCTTTTTACTCATGAAGAGTGTAAAGAAATTACAAATTCTGAGTTACCCAAAGTGAAAATAAGTAGGTTTTCCCATACTCAGTACAGCCTTGCCACACTGATGCCAGGTCCCCTGTCCTAGTTCAGAACTGTGGGGGAGACCAAGAGGGCCAACCTAAAAGGTGGAATTTGGTACCACATAAATTCAGGAGACACCTTTATTTGTCAAAATCACAGCAAACTTCACACATAGAGTGAACATCAGTCAACCTTGAGCTCTCATGATTTTGTACACAGAAGACCTGCTGCTTCAGACCTGAGACTGTTTTAAAACAAGAGATAATTAAACCAAGAATAGACTTTAAAAATATGCCACCTATAAGAGTTATATGGTAAGCCCTAGAGCAAACAGTAAGGAAACAAGAAAAAAAATATATAGTGAAAACTATTTTTAAAATTAAAATGTTACACTCAATAATATTCACTTGGTACAAAAGAAAGTTGTAAAAGAGGCACAGAGGAATATACGAGGCATATAGGAAGTGGATTAAGCCTCACCACCTCCTGCATGAGGCCGATCTTGCAGTGACCCAACTGAGAACTCTAGTTTTAATTTTTCAGTGAATGTTTTAGTGTGCACACAAGTTCTACTGTAGGGATAGCAAATGTCATACTTAATGCTAAAGCTTTATAGGAATTATCCTCAGAGTTAGGTGCACTCCTAACATTATCCTGAAAGATATTAGCTAGCCCATGCAATAATACAAGAAAAATAAATAAAAGACCAATGTTGGAAAGAAGGAGACAAAATAAAAACAGAGAGACAGGTGACCAAGTAGTCAAAAGAATGGATGATGAAGTCACACTTGGGTTTAAACCTTGGTTCTCCTTCTTACTTTCTGAGAATCCCTGGGCATGTTTTTAAGCCCTACACCTTAATTGCCCCAGCTATAAAATTAAGATTTGATGATGATGATAATAATATGGCCCACCCAGAGGATTAAGTGTGCAAATTCAATGAGTTAACATCTATCAAATGCTTAAAACAAGTAAGATCCCATAAAGACAAATATTTCCATCACCCTCAACAAACACAACTCTGCATTAAGTATTTGCTCTTGGATTATCTTCAGAATTCCTATGAAAAATCCAAGAGAGTCAATAGCCTAGTCACTAGAACTAATAACAAGGGAGCCCAGCAGTTTCCTAATACAACATCAACATAAAATGATTGGTCATATTTCTTTATGTTTGCAATAATCAGTGCAAATACTTAATAAAAAGGACAAAAGAAGAAACATGGGACTGTCCCTGCTAGAAAGACACTGAAAGAGTCTGATTCTGAGTAATCAGAGAATGGGTTAAATTCAGAGGTGAGGACAGAACAAGGATGATGTTCCAAAGCTGGGCACGCCACATTTCCTCAGCAGATACAGAAAAGGATGGTCCAGGTGATCACAAGCTCCATCTCCCTTCTGAGGTTGTTTACAGGAAGCAAAACTCACAAGGCCTGCGAGTACTCAATGACTGGAGACTGTTCCCCTGGTCCCCAGGGCAAGAATCACAGTAAGAAATGCGTATCTTATCTCACTGCTTTTTCTATCCCCATTACTTCACCCTGTCCATCCTGTCACACCCTTCATCCTCCTTCTTGTCCTAATTTGTTTCCTCTGAAGGGGATACCTTTTCCCCTTGGCCATCTGACAAACTCTTCCTTACCTTTCAAGAGCTAACTCATGGCATCTCTGCAAATCCTTCCCTGGCTTCCCCATGCAGAGTCCTAAACACCCTACCTTATTCTTTGTCCATATCATATCTGTCTTTGGCTGAAAGAGAAATTAGAGATTGAAAAAATTGAACAGACATTTCTATTCACCAACTAATGGCTCGATTTATTCTCTTACTTTCTTTCTTCGGATTACACCAGAGAGATCCGCATCTCTTATCCCTCCCAGAGAAGGCATAAGAAGCATTTGGAATGAGGCCAAACTCTCAATACCCCAGACAGGAGGCTTTGCCCCGAACTCCTTTTGCAACCAACTCTCAGATGAGGATTTGCAAAATGTTCTTAGCTTCATGGGAACTCAAGGGAAAAGGTCTTCAGAGAGAGAATGAGGTAAACACAGAAATAGAGACACAATGCTGTCTTAAATCCTGTTTCCCCAGGAATTTGGACCCAGAGCAGATATTTGCAAAGTAATATTCAACCAGGAGCAGGAAAATATTGGACTATTCCTGAGCAACCCAAGGAAGATATGAAATGTCAAGGGATGTACTCAGCTCATTCTGATGCTGCAGACTCTTGGGCCATGTTTAGCAAATCCAAAATAAAAACTGCTTTGGCTTCAATAGGGAGAGAGCTGAAAACAGTGCAAGATGATGATGCTTTCAGCACCAAAAACAGATTATCACCTTGCCCTGTAAGTTACATGATTAATCTATAAAGATGCACATCCCAACAGCCAGCTGTTCAAAAATTAAGTCTTCTTACTTCGTTTGTTCCATTCAAATAATATCTAACTACCCTACAATGTCATGCAAAGTGATGGAGATGCAGCACATAACCTCACTTAGCTCATAGTTTAGTGGTAGGGACAGAAGTTAACACCTCAAAAATAACTAAGGATGGGGCGCCTGGGTGGCACACCAGTTGGGCGTCTGCCTTCGGCTCAGGGCGTGATCCTGGTGTTATGGGATCGAGCCCCACATCAGGCTCTTCTGCTATGCCTGCTTCTTCCTCTCCCACTCCCCCTGCTTGTGTTCCCTCTCTCTCTGGCTGTCTCTATCTCTGTCGAATAAATAAATAAAAT